>NW_027466218.1:2755000-3005000 GCF_046127955.1 Nelusetta ayraudi
TTTGTACAGCGCTAAATCACAGCCAAAGGCGTCTCAAAGCGCTTTATACAATCAGAGAGAACCAACCGGACCCCCGGAGCAAGCAAGATGCGACAGTGGCTGGGAAAAACTCCCCTGTGGGAAGAAACCTAGGGCAGAACCAGACTCCAGAGGGCGATCATCTGCCTATGAGTAGTTGGGGTGAAGTATAAAGATAGAGGAGAGACAGAGAAAGAGAGAAAGGAGCAGAGTGAGCCAGGTTGGCAGACAGGACAGAGTGAAAAACAGATACACCAACCAGGCAAAACGGATATAAACACAAAGAATAGGAACTAATTCAAGGCTGCTGTCCATGTGGAGTGTAAGTGTCCATGCTTTGGAAGGCAAGAGCCTAGCTCGATGGACAATCTGCCGATAGGACTAGTCCAGGTCTTAAGCGTGGCGGTGGGATGAAGCGATGACAGCAAGACCCCCAGGACAGCACAATCCAGCTCCTGGCGCAGTGGTCATCACCTGCCGGGGACACAGAGACTGCGGCAGTATCATGCATATCGAGCATACTGTACAAAGCATAATGAGAGCTTGGACAGAGTGGATAGAGTAAAAGATTGGATAGAGTAAAAGATTGATTGGGTGAGGAGAGTGATAAAGGCTCCGCCTGCACAGAGCAACGATCCCTGTAACGGGAGCGAAAGATCTCCCTCCACGGCGTAAGCCTACAGCAGCTTAACTGACAGTGGATGGAGTCTAACTATAAGCTTTAAGAAAAAGGAAAGTCTTAAGTCTACTCCTAAATAAACTAACTGTGTCTGCCCCCCTCACCGAGGCTGGAAGATGGTTCCAAAATAGAGGTGCCAGGAAACTGAAACACCTACCTCCTGATCTAGCTCTAGAAATTTTTGGGATAACTAAAAGACCTGAATCCTCAGAGCGAAGGGCTCTTGGAGGATGATAAAGTTCAATGAGTTCCCTAATATAAGAAGGAGCCTGAGAATGAAGAGCTTTGTAAGTTAAAACTAGAATCTTAAATTCAATTCTAAATTTGACAGGCAGCCAATGCAAGGAAGCTAAAATTGGAGTAATATGCTGCCTCCTTCTAGTTCCGGTTAACAATCGTGCCGCGGAGTTTTGGATTAACTGTAATGTCCTAAGGGATGAATTTGGGCATCCTGCTAGTACCGAGTTACAGTAATCTAGCCTAGACGTAACAAAAGCATGGATTATTTTTTCCGCATCTTTGAAGGACAAAAAACTTCGAATTTTGGCAATGTTTCTTAAGTGGAAGAAAGCTGACCTCCCTACATTCTGTATATGAGAATTAAAGGTCAGGTCCTGATCAAAAGTGACTCCTAGGTTCCGCACGGTAGAACTGGGTGTAGTACCAAATAGACCACTTTGTCCATCAAAAACTCTGTCCCTACTCTCTCGCGATCCAAATATAATGACCTCAGTTTTGTCGGAATTAAGCAACAGGAAATTCTGTGTCATCCAAGTTCTGACATCACGAAGACAAGATTCCAATTTGGCCAACTGATGAGCCTCGTTTGCCTTAAAAGAAAAGTACAACTGTGTGTCATCTGCGTAAGAATGGAAACTGATGCTATGCTTTCTGATGATGTCACCAAGAGGTGACATGTAGATGTTGAAGAGGAGTGGCCCAAGTACAGATCCTTGCGGGACACCATGACTAACCCTCCTACGTTCTGACGAATGATTATGAACATGAAAGTGTATTAACACAGTCAAGCTGCTTGACATTTCTCTCTGGGGCTCAACAAAATAATTCTTGTTCTTAAATAAACTCCAAAACCAATTCTTCTGCAGTTCAAACTTCAGCCATTTAGGCCATTGTTCGGCTTCGCCATGATCTGTACATACCGACTTAGTTGCCCACCTGTTATTTCACCCAGCCCAGCGGCTAGAAATGGACATTTTATAAAGCCTGCTCTCGGATGAAAACGTCAAAGATGTGCTGACTGCCTGCGCTGGAACAGAACGTGCCAAGACGTAAGTGTGGTTTCACTGCTGAATTGCAGAAAAAGTACCCGTTTATCCGACTCGGTCGTGACCGGTTTAGCAACGCTGGAATCTGACACAGAAGAAATCTGATCTCAGGTTTAGAAATCTGAATCAAAACAAATCAAAACAAAACAAAAAAAATACAGAAAACAGAAAAGGAATGCTTTCAATCAATGTACAATTTGCAAAGAAAGTTTGTCATATCTTTTGCAGTATTTTTGCAGTATCTCCAATAGCTCGTCTTCTTTTTGGGTTTCAGAATAAGGTTGCCAACCTTTTTTTTTCTTTTTTCTAAAGAACCCTCTGTATTTTCAGAATGAGGTCCGACGGTCGGAGGGAGGGAGACTGGGTGAACTCGGCGACGTGGCAAAAAGTTTTCAGGAGTCGTGTGGGCACCAAAGACGCATCGGTTTTCTTTCCAATTGTTGAAAGTTTGTATTCACTGCGGCACGGTGTGTGTGTGTGTGCGTGTGTGTGTGTGTGTATGTGTGTGTGTGTGGGCAGCTCTGGACTGAAAGCGCACTTCTTGGTATCTGGCAGGCAGCCTGAAGGCCAAGCTGCTGTTGTGTGTGAACCCACAGCACAGTCTTGGATAGACAACATGATATTTCAGCTGACCTCCAGGTGTGTTTGTGTGTGTATTTTAATATATTTATATATTTATTTCCCACCTGGTCCCTCTCTGCCCACACTATTACAAAAAAAGTGATTCCAGTACAATAGAGAGGCGCCGTGTTTGAAAACTCCACGGAAGACCAACTTGGGCGTCTGGTTGGGGCGTGAGGGTGAGGAGGGTGAGGAGGGTGAGGAAGGTGAGGAGAGTGAGGAAGGTGAATAAATTGTCATTACAGTGGCGGCTGCTGACAATCACCAGCCCGCCGAGTCATTTCGCTGACAAGTGTATCGGCGGCTGGCGGGCGTGGCGCAGCGTCGGGGGACTCTGACAGTGATGTATTACACGTGCACTTGAGCGCGTGTGCACGTCCATTCGGGGGCACCGGCGCTGCAGCAGCAGGCGCTGCCTTTTCTGCTGCTTGTTGTCGACTTTTACAGACTCCAGAATAAAGCGAGTGTAATTTCATTTATTTATTTTTTTCAAATGTCATCTGAGGTCGTCGTTGCACCAAAATGTCCACTTCCTTGCTGTGGACCATGCATTGTTTTTCTTAGTAGTTCCAGCAGTAGTTTCCCAAAGTTGATTGTCAAACTGACTTGAAACGGCCAACTAAGTTCTTTGCAGTGCACATCCATTAAAAATCTCTTGCAGTTTATCCCTCGGCCGCCATGTTGGAGCGCCGGTTGATTATTTCCACTCTTGGCTTGGTTTCAACTCCAGCAGACGACACTGATGACGGCGCGATGGAGGAACAACAAGTGTGAAAAAAATAACTGAATCACACATGCAAGTCTGCGGGCAGTTACGGTCTACTGCATCAGGGGTGAGAAACGACCCACCCATATTTCATCGGAACCCAATCAGAAGCGAGTCAACGCAGCTCTTTGCCGATGAAGAAACAACACTTCCCTGATCCGTGGCCTTTCTTTTGCTGTACCTGCATGGGATACTGTTTGTGGACTGAACACAAATCAACCAAAGTGCAGCCTGCACTTCTGGGTGGATAATATCAGTGGCCGATAGCCTGCTGTGCACGATACGATGCCTCGGTTCTGCTCTCTATACTCTCCTCTAAATGATAAAGAGCGACTCCGAGACTAGGCTGCCTTCAAGAGGATCAATTTGACACATCTTCGTCAAAAAAGTACAATAACCGTAACAGAACATGATCTCGATAATGACTTATGATAACATGTCACGACTCAAATAACCAATAATCTACTCACGGATGTGATATAAAAGACGGCTGGACGGCAGTGCTGGACGTGACTACCGAGACTCCGACAGTCCTGTGTCAGTAATGAGGGCATAATGCCAGACGCGTATGGCGCATTAACAGTGAGTCATGGCCATTGTGATGATAATTATTAGCACAGCACACAAAGCCACCGCAGGCCAAGAAGCTCTGCTTGTTTTAATCTTTTTTCTTCCCTTCCGCAAATTATGAGCTGTACGACGACGTTATTAATATGATGGCGATGTAGAGGCTGTGGCGCCAGAGAGGAGTGAGGGTTGGCGGGTGGAGCGCGGGGGGGGGGGTAGGAGGTTCTGCTAAAAGCTCCTAAAAGCAGTCGATGTCGTTCAGCGGTGCCTGATTTACATGAGACACCCTTGAAAGTCGGACGGAACGGCGACCCTATAAACAACGGCGGCGTGCAGCACCGCTGTCCTTGACGCGCGGCATTGATTGGCTGTCTGCCGTAAACGCGTGGACACGCCCGCTTCAGAGTCGCTGCAGGAGGTCTGCCGGGCCTGATGGATGCCTTTCTCTTCAGGAGAGATAGAGAGAGAGAGATAGAGATAGAGAGGTGACCCCGCCCACCTCATGTTTTATAACAACTGGATACGGCCCACCGATTTTTCCCAGTGGATAGTCGAGGTACTGCAGCAAAAAAAAAAAAGCCTTTAAAACGGCTGACAGGACGACTGTGAACTGAAACGCGATTCATAGCAAATCTTTCTATTGCAGATTTTTCAATTATGTTCTTTTAGTCGTTTTAGTCCCTGCGTGACGTCACAACATCGTATGTGCTGCTGTGTCTCAGCTCGTTCTGATTGGCTGCGTCCTGACGTGTCTGTAAGTGACGTTCTCCAGAATCGTTCTGATTGGCCAAGTAGATCATGTGAGTTACATAGAGAGAGGCATGACGGGAAGTGAGACTACTGCGCATTCTCTATGGGTCCATTAATGCAGAAGTCAAAATCTTTTTCGGCGTACGCGCTGGGTGAGCAACTACATTGAAATGAATGGGCCGCCATCTTGGACTCTGGGGTTCCTGAGCTGGACCTCCCTGCACGGCCGGGATGGAGAGCAGGGGGGGAGTCGGAGCCCCCACCCCCTCTTCAGAGCCCCCCTGAACACCTTCTAAGCAAACATCCACTCAGAAGCTGTGAAGCACAATGCTGGGGGGCGGTGGTGGTGGTGGTGGTGAGAAATCCCTCGATTTCTCAACACAAACGCCGAATCTGCTCCTAATCCTCAGCACGCGCTCTCACCCTCCTCCCCGCTTCCCCCCCGCTCGCTAAAAATAACACGCACGGCACAAGAGGCGAGTGCACGAGCAGTCAGTCAGACAGACGTTTTCATTCCCCGGCAGGCAGCGAGGGAAAAAAAGAGACTGTTTGACTGGAGCGGACGGGCGGAGAATCCTCTTGAAAATGAGAAAACAAATGAAGGCGACCAACTCATTTAGGAGGGAGGAAGGAAAAAATAAAAAAAAAACAGCGCCTGCCGTCGAGCTCGATGAAATTCGCCAAACTGTGTGAATGATGAATGCACAGCGTGGCGTCCACCAGGGAGACTCAGCGAGTGCTGCACCAACCCGGAGCCGCTCCCTGATATTGCAAAAACTACCAGGAATGTTTTCATTTTTTCCTTTCTTCCCCCACCAGGCCATGATATTGGAAATCTTTATTCTAATTGCAGGAATAAATTGAATTTATTGTCCTGATAAATCCTCCCTGCTACCGCAGGAACTGTATAATTGAAGCTCTGGAGGTTTGCGCGTCTGATTTCCGCGTGCGTGTGCGCGTTTCGCCTCAATTGGCTGTGTTTACCCGAGCGAAGAGGCTGGCGGTGTTAACACGCAATATCGCCGCCGAGCCGCCACATTTACCCACACATCAGAGATCATCATGAGGGGGGACATTTTTCAAAACGGAATTCTGCTCATAACAGCGAAGGAAATGAGAGACAGCATCATGTCAGTATAGAAAACCATCTTTTTATTTCTCATAAGGCCGTCCTGTAATGTACTTTCAGCTACTTGGGGGGCAACTGTGTGTTTCTTCATTGTGACTAATACTTTCTCTCTGTCATTTGGAATAAATCATCTCCCACTGACTCACATGTGTGTGTGTGTGTGTGTGTGTGTGCGTGCATGTGTGTGTGACTGAGTGTGAGTATGTGAGTGAGAGAAATACGGCCGAGAGCAGTCGGCCGTGACTAAATGTCCGATTATGGTCCGAGTTTTTTCCTCGCTGCTGCTGCTGCTGCTGCTGCTGCTGCTGCTGCTGCTGCTGCTGCTGCTGCTCCGCGTCCCTACCGCATCGGAGTGGAAGGGTCGGGGGGGCGTCGCTGTCAGTGTGAGGCGGTTCTATACAGTGTTTTTTCCTCATGGTCACTGAAATTATAAGCGTCTTTTTCCCCCTTTTTCTTCTTCTTCTCGCTGGACCACGGAACAACGTTGCTGAATGACACAAGAGACCGATACATCATTTCTTTTTTCTTTTATGACTCTGACATTTTTTTTTTACGCCTCCCCTGTCCCCAACAATACAAGCATACAGTTTACTGCGATGCAAATCAATACACACCATACTGAGAAACTCCGGATATGGACTCGCACATCTGTCAGATGATTTGTCTGTGTTTTTTTTTTTTTTTCTTTTCAACCATGGCACTCAAAGTTGCCCACCAGAGTCATAAATATATTTTTCAGCATCTTGGCTCGCTCCTATTACATGTTATGTTATTTATATATGTGTATGTACACAAATATATCTTACACAGAGAGAGAGAGAGAGAGAGAGAGAGAGAGAGAGAGAGAGAGAGAAGGGAGGAGGAAAAGAAAAAAAAAAAGTTAATGGATTTACACCGGGCACAACTTTGGGTAAAAACAAATTAGAATCCATGATGAACGTGAAGCCGTCAGAGATCCTCGGTCGGCGCGTTGTTTGGCTGCCAGAGTCCAACGTCCGACGAGTAGATCGCCCCCTTGCGGCAGGAGGTTAGCTGGTCCCGCGCTAAATGTCGCAGAAAGAGCGTACTGTGGAGTAAACTCCTCCCCCTTTAGACTCTCGCGTTTTCCATTCCGCCGCGTAATCTCCTCGGTGAGGACGGCGGGAACGTCCGTCAGCCCGTGTTTGAATTGAACAACCTCCACGCAACCCCCTGCCAGCTTGCGTCAGGGTTTGGTTGCCGGCGGCGGTGGCGGCGGTGGGGGGTTGGGAAGGGGTTGTGGAAACGGTGGAGACTGTGGAGGTCGGGAGGAGAGAGGGGAAAAATAGAATCTGGCCCCAGCTGGGTGGAAAGCGGAGAGTCACCAACACGGGGCTCATTGATCAAACAGGGGGTGGTGGGATTAGTCTGCTTTCAAATCCTTGGCACCACACGAGCAAAGCTCTTTTTATCTGGCTGGAAATCCTTTCTGTGGTCCCAGGTAATCCAGTCAGCGGCCGCGGATGTAATAGTTTTAGTGCGAAGGAGAGAGAGAGAGAGGGAGCGAGTGAGCAACTGGCTCGATGTGTTGGGGCGGAGAGGAGGAGAAAGGGAAGCGGAGCCTAGGCGGTGAGGTGGGGTCGGCGGTGATAGTGGTGATGGGGACGGGGGGGGGGGACTCTCTGTTAGGTCCTGGGATGAATCTGCAACACAGAGGAGGAAGAGAAGAGAAAACACGCACAACTTAGAGGGAACAAAGGCAGACAAAGTGTGTGCGAGGATGAGAGCCCCAAGGAGTTGCTGCTCGACAAAACTCCGTCTCACCCTCCCCTCACCCTCCCCTCACCCCCCTCCCATCCTGCAGTGACGCCACAAACAGACGGATTATGTGAGCGGAAAGCGAGAACGTTCGAAGGGAGAGCGCTTTGTGTCGGGCGGTGAAATAGCGGAAAAACGAAACATCGGGAATTGAGCCGTTTCTCGATTTTCTTTCAGAAACAGGAAAAAAAAGAAAGAAACACACAGAAAAAACTATCAACAACCTTTTAGAAGGAAATTTAGCTTTTCTTATTTTTTAAATTCAAAATTGACAAAAAAAAACTGCCTGTTATGCAATTCAATTTGATGTGGGTGTAAATGAAACCAGTGTGCCTTTATGTGTTAGTTCGATAATTAATACACAAAACAATTACGCATTTTATTTTATACATTGACAACGCGGAATGTTTCTCTGCGCACAAGTTTCTGGCAAGACGGACTATAGCGACGCACTGAGGCAGAGTAGTTGGGCTAACAACTTCCCAATGTCAACAGCAAATGTGATGGATGACAACGAAAAACACTGCCTTGCTAAGCTAGTTATGCTAAATGCGAAACACGTAGCAGCTAGTACTAGCACCCGAGCTAACGATGACCCCCCCAACAGTCGTCATCCAGGTTGATGGATCAAATAAGCAAAGTTGTCTTCTCATTTCCTGTTTTAAATTCTCAAAAAGAAAACAAAAGAATATATGCAGTGTTTTTTCCGTCTTTCTCTTCCCTCTTTCTGAACGGTGGTGGAGAAACAGCTTGTTTTCCTCTCTCAGAAGCCCCCTGCGGTGCTGCCCCCAGTGTGTTTGCATGCTGTGTACGTTGTGCTCTGAGGTATTGATGCCGCCGTCTGCATATTTCGGAACCGTCTGCTCACATCCTGTACCTGTCTCTTACTTTTTTTTTATCATCACTATTTCTTCATCCGACCTGATGAAATAAGTCAGGCTCTGCTAAATGGGTTCGGGGCCACCGCTCCGCCGTCTGAGCCGTCTGTCCGTGCCACCGGTTCAGGGACTTTCATTCAGCTTCGGCCGCAGGGCTGCACACGTTTCAAATGCTCATTGTGCTAGATGGCTATTGAACGTTCTGCTTTTCAGCGTCGTGCTCGGCCTCAATAAAGGAAAAGCAGCGCCTAGATGTTCAGAGTCGTGCGGCACGCTCGCTTCTCTGAGACCGGGCCGGCTAAGCTTGTCTTCCACCAACACACACCTGTCTCTCAGGCCACCTTTGTTGCATTTCTTCTACCATTATAGCTGCAAACCACGCAGCTCTGCAGAGATTTAACCTCTCTCAATGCGTTGTGACGACAATCAGAAAGGCCACAATGCTGTTCGGCTAAGGGGAAGAAAAAAAATACAATCATGTCGCCTCCAGCAGGCCGGTCAGGTGGCCTCCAGTCCAGGTGTGTGAATGTGAGCCGCCGTTTGGGAGCTGCAGCGGCTCCAGTGTTCAACATGCAAGCCAAAAGATTTCATTGGCCTCATTTCAGAGGGTTGAACTGCTTGCACCTGTCTACTATCCCGCACCTGTCTAATTTCTGGGCCTGTAAACTCCTGTGTTGTGGTCACGTCTCAGGAGGCAGGTGCTGCAGTTTGGGATCCGTTTAGAATCATTGTCACCAAAGCATTTAAAGTTTTTTTTTCCTTTCAATGTAAAAATAATTATGTAATGCACTGAAAAAAAAAATCTAACTTTAGCTTCATGCTTGAGCTCAATTTCTTATTCCTTCCATTGATGCGTTAAAGTTTTATATTTTACACTCTGCAGATGTTTAATTCAAGGGGCTGGAGGTGCAGAGTTCAAGAGTGTTCATTTGCATGAACTACCCACGTATGATAATTTGGCTGAGGTATCCTTGGAAAAGAAATACAGAAATGCAGCTCTGCCTCATTTGTTATCTGTATGCAAGTCTGACTGGTAATGTTGACCACTGACTCGTGATGTGAGAGTTCTCAACAAACGACTCCCATGTCTCCATTTAGTGGTCCTCTGACTCGTCCCTGGTTACTGCTAGTGAGCTAACTCCAAGAAAGACATCAGACAACAGGTCACTGTTGTGTGACTGCTGTTCCAAATGGATCTGTATAAAATGTCAAGTTAAAAGCTGCATCAACCCAGTGGGAAGAGCAACAGCTCTGGTTCCTTGTTTTAACTCCCACTCACTTAGGTTCCCACTTTCCTTCCCCGCCAACTGTGAATGAACAAATCACTCAGTGGCTCACAGTGGCCCGGCACCAAACGCACACTGGACAAATCACTCTGTTGGCCTGGCAGTTGTGTGGAATTTCCACACAACTGGCTGACTGACTCACTGACGATAATGACTCAGAAAACATGATTTGCTTTTGACGAGAAACTCAAACAAACTCCCGTCAGTACAAAGAATCAAGTTTACCAGGGAACACCAGGGCTGACCTCTGCTGCAGCGCTAACGAGTCACGGCTGACGGCGCAGCTCTCAGACAATCCACCAGGGGGTTTGTTAGCCGGGACTGCCGCTCTGCAAGCGCGGTCACTTTTTACGTTTTATATTCACTTTCACGCTGCCGTAATGCAGGCAGAGGCGCTTAAAAAGTGTCCTCTGTTCTCATTCTCGTCCTCTGTCTCTTCAAATGAGCAGTGCAGCAGGTAGCGGCGGATTGCTGAAGGATTTCCTGCCTCCGTCCCGTCTCCGCTGCCGACTGAGCCATCTGCATTCTAATTCGGCCCGGCCGCATTAAATCGCAATTTACTCAGGCTTCAGTTAGTGAAAAGAGCCAAGGACAACTGCCTTAGCGAAAGAATTTTTTTAAGTGCAGACGCAGCCCCCCGCCCCCACCCCGCCCCACTAAATACACCCCCTCCACATGTTTTTTTTCTTTGCTTTTTTTCCTCGCTTGCCGCTGAACAAATCAATCATGCCGGCTGAGAAACCTCTTCAAACGGCACTGAGGAGCACCCTCTAAAAACAGAAGACTCCAGACACCAAAACACATCAAGATCCATTTAATGTGACACAGACAATGAGGAAAACAAGAAAGGGAAAAAAAAACTGACATAAATTCATCAGCGGCTCTTGGAATGAGCTCCTCCAGCAGGACTCTGCATAAAATCATCAAAGGACGACAATCTGAGAATTCTCTGTGGCCTGGACTGCATCTAACCTCATTCTGCACAAGCTTTTCATTTTTTTTTTTTTTTTTTTTTAAATCTTACTACACAGAGGCTTTTTCCACCACTGCATGCCTGGGGCTGCAAGCTCGTCGTCTTGACGACGTTAGACAGAGTCGAGGGAGGAGGTAAAGTGTTGTCAAGCACGTTCAGATGGTGAAGTTGGACCGTGTGTTGCACAGAGGCCTTGAGTGGCTGATGGCGGTGATGACGACAACGACGATGACGATGCTACTGGCAGGTCACTTTTTGCTCTGAAACTTGTCTCACAAATGAGCTGCACTGTGTCAACATGTTTGTTTGAAAAAAACATGTTTTATCCTGCCTCAATTAGGGGCTTTGTACGTCTGTGTGAAGCCTGAGGAAATAGCACGTTGTTAGCCAGTGAAAATAATCTCTGGTCTCTTTACTGTAAGCCAAATCCCAGGGAATGAGAAAGGTTTGCTACACCTTTCAGAGAGTCTGAGGTAGAATGCAAAATTCAGGAAATTGGCATGTTGTGATGTCACAAAGGGCGCTGTTACCTCCATCCGCTGACACCGATACTGACACCGATACTGACACCCAGCATTTTTCCGGGATATGTATCGTGCAAAGTCTGGGACAGAAATTACCGTTGGAGAACGGGTGTTATATAGTTCCTTTAATGTGTGAATCCATTAAAAATTACTAATCTGAACAATTAAAAGCTCTGTCGTTTGGAAAATTCACAGCATTTCACCGTTAATCAGTTGCTCTGCAAAAGGCGTCTTGCAAATTAAAGCGAGTTAACAGGCCGCGGAATTAATTGAATGCGCGGCGAGAATTGCATTATGTATTTTATGCTGACGAGCCACACGACCGAATACATTCACTCGAACACAGCGGATAGAACAACTCCAATGTGTGATAAACAGCATCCTCACTTCGAGATGTTTCTTTTCGTACGCTGGATATATAATAATAATAATGATAATAATAATAATAATGATAATAATAATAATAATGATGATAATAATAATAATGATGATAATAATAAACTTTATTTATTTATATGAGCGTCTTTGCTGCATCATTGCCGAATAGATCTTGTATGCGTTTGGAAAATATTGTACGTTGAATGTGGTCCAAATCACGTACTTCAGTACGAAACATTTAATCTGTTTTTTGAGTGTGTGAAGCACAGAAGAGTGCGTGGAAAAATGCAATGCACCATCCAGACACTCCGCCCAAACACTGAGCTCTGAGCGACAGCTCTGTTGCACCCTCAATGACGGCCATGTTGCTGCTGCATAGTGCTAAGCGGTATTGTGCCGTTCAACGTGCTAGCTAAGTTAGCTACTGTATTCCTAGCTACGACAGCATCTGTTGATAATCGGATAACGATATTTAGGTGCGCCTTTCGGACTTTGACACTCGCGAGTCAAGATTTGAGCGTCACACTGGTTTGTGAAGTTTGCGATTTGGAACACAGCTGCTTTAACTGTACTACTTTTGACTATCTGAAAGTTTGTTTACTACCACTTTATAAGCAGTCTGCTGTGCAAAAAAGTACCGTTGAATTTATTTATTCTCTCGGTTCGATCTGCGCACGGAGCGGAATGCAAGTGTTTCAGGAGGCCGTTCTAACTCAGACTTAATCGTGTGTGTATGTAGTTGGGGGGGGGGGGGGGGGGCTGGGGGCCTGAGGGGCTCTGCCTTGTCTGCGGCTACACAACAGGCAGCGACGGCTTCCGTTTCTGAAAGACAAAGAGAAAACAAGGGAAGAAAAAGAAAGGTGGAGGTCAGCCACCGGCTTGGTGCGGTCCCTCACGCTTGAAAGATTATTTTCACCGAACAACTCTTTGCCCGGTGTGCGTCTTTGATGTTTTTTTTTTTGTGCCGTTGTTTTCAGAGCAAAAATATAAAAAAAAAAAAAAACAGCTAAAATGACGCACGAGGATGAAAAACGAACACGACGCAGAGCCTCGCTGGCTCGCTGTGGCAAAGAAATACAAATGAGGCAATTTGGCCTGAGAGGCAGGTGAATGAGGAATGTTGATTAAAAAAAACAGGTGTGGGGGGGTGGGGGGGGGGGGGGCGCCGAGTGCAGGATGAAAAGGCCTTTCAGGCTGTGCTGCGTGCTGATAGCTGCCTCAACAAGACCCACGGAGGAGGATCAGGGTATCGAGTGGCCTCTGATCAGGAGCCACACCACCACCACACACACACACACACACACAAGAGGAAAAACAAAAACAAGAAGCGGCTTTAGGCCGTGAGCCTACACACACACACACACACACACACACACACTGATATCAGACATTCAGACAGAAGTGGGACCACACGATCACACGTGCACACTGAGGACAGCGAGCACACTGAGGAGCAAGTAGCACGTCACAGATTAGAGACTAATGGGATTGGCAGCGCGCTGGAGGACGCTGGAATCAAACCTGCACAGCAGGTGAGAGCAACAATAACAACAAAAACAACAACAACCACAACCACAACCACAACAGCAACAAAAAGCACGGAACAAAGGTGTCAGCGAAAGCAGGAGTGTCCTGATCCTGCAATTACACACTGCTCGCACCACACACAGCAGGGAGGTGGTGGTGGTGGTGGTGGTGGTGGGAGGAGAAGGAGGGGTGAGTGTGTGTGTGTGTGTGTGTGTTGAGGGGATCTGCCCAGGGGTGGAGCCTGCTCTGTTTGGTGCGTTTCCTAGGCTCTGCATCTCCAGACTGAATCGGTTTCGCGAAAAATGCGCCGACTTCCCGTTGACGTGTGCGTGCGCGCCTGCTGGCCGTGCAGGCGGTGGTGATAAATATTTACAGGCGGCTGCGGCGGCGGCTGCGGCACTCAGTATTGGTGTCACGCCTGCCTAACTGCGCACAGCATGTAAACACACACGCAATTATTTTGCAGGGTGGGGGCAGGGGCGTATTTGGGTTAATGAGACGACGACGAGCGCGAACTGGTCCCACTTACTCCTCACTGGGCGCCACTCGAGTGCGGACGAGAGAGACGAGGGAGTCGACAGAAAGGAATCAAACTGAAAGGACAACAGTAAAACAAACAAACAAACAAACAAACAGAAGAAAAAAAAAAACCCAACAGAGCGGAAAGAAAAGGGACAACAGCTTGAGTAAAAAGACTAACCTTTACAGAAGCAAGAATGCAGCTCAATTTCTGTGGACGCATCCTCTGCATTTTGCTTCCGGAAGCTAAAAAGGGGAGTATGGCTGGGTGTTCTGCAAAGAGAGGGTCAAGAAAAAAAACAGAGGACACGTGTGTATTGGGTAGAAAAGCAGCGCCGGGCCTGACCTGTCAATAATAATCAGACCAAAACCATCTTGACACAATCCAATCACACAATCCAGCTCAGCGTTTCCCTACAAGGATCATTTTCAAGAATTTGGAGAGGAATTTGGTGATTTATTTATTCGATTGAATGCTTTTATTTTCCAGAAGTGACTTTTTATGCCCAAAAAGTCGCAAAGGACTGAATTGAAAATTAGAGATGCATTCTTCAGAGCGAACCAAGCACTTGAGCCTTACCTTGAGAGGACGGTGACGCTTCGATCGGCTCCTTTCTCGAACCCTCTGGGGCTCTGACGCGGCTCTGAAGGCCGTTTGCCGGTTTCAAATAAAATAACGAACAAAAGGCTCTGCCTCTATCTGCCTCCGAACAAACCTGACCTCCACCGGATCCTCCCGTCCTCCCGTCATTCCCAGCTCCGTCCTGTCCAGGACGTTGCGGGTGGGCGAGCACATGAGTGGGTGGGGGAGGGGGCGAGAGGGCCGTTAGACGAACGCTAAGCGGCTGGTCTACCTGTGGCAGAGCAGCGGACTGCCGGCTTTATGGACTCGACTCGCTTCGTAATTCTTTATTATTATTTTTTTTTTCTGCACGCTACATTCAGAATGCGCTTTGCAGAGCCGAGAGGCAGCGGAGAGGCGGTGCGGCTGTTTAACTTTATCTCCGAGTGGATTGCAGCCTCCGGGGATTCCCGCCTGTTTGTCTACCGCCTGCTTTAGGTTGGTTGTGAGCCGCCGCCGCCGCTGAGAGGCCCTGAGATGGATGCGGCGGAATTCACCTCCACCTCCACCCCCTGCCTCCACCTCCCACTCCCCCCCCTCTCACACACACACACACACACACACACACCTCATTTCATTTATTTATTTAATTATTTAATGCCGGTGGCACTTTTTATTTCTGCAGCGGGATGTAATTTGTGTTTTTCCACCCCGAGGTTCCGTGGTGGCTGCGTTCCAAATCTCACACTTCCAAATCAAATCACTTTTATTTGTGCGGCGTGATCTCAAGGCAATTTGCATGCTGAGCAGGTCGCCGCCGCGGCCGCCGCGGCCGCCGCGGCCGCCGCGCTCTCCTAATCCAATTGTTGCCGATGAGAGGAAACACAGACAGTGATGGTGGCGAGGGACAGAGTGCAGAAACCTCGAGCGGGCCCCGACTCTCGGGTTAATGTTGAGGATGAGTCTGGGATGGGACTTTTGCCCCACGGTGTTGCCCCAAACTGTGCACTGCTGCTCTTCTCACCGCAAGTGACGACTTTATTTCCTTCCTCTAATTTTTTTATTTTTTATTTCCTTCTCTTTTTTTTTTTTAAACAGTGACACGGTCAAAGCAACGCAGATGATGTGTCTTATTGAACTGTCTCGCCACAGCACATGAGCAAGCTAAGCACGTGCCGATGTGACGCAGATGCTAGCCACGTTAGCCACCGTGCAAAAGCAATCGCATCACTTCTGCTACGTCCTGTCATTTGCGTGTCACTATTGGAGTGTGTGACAGGGGCATCTTTTCACTCCCAGAATTGCTTTCAGAATTTTCACTGTGTCTATTTCTGGTGCGTTTAGTGCACAGCAAAGCATTATCCATAGCAGTGGCCTTTTCGGAAATGCTAACGGCTAGTCTGACGGTGGATGGGAACAGCAGCGGGATGCATTTCGCGTCGCGTTTGAAAAGTTTCCTGTTGTTTCTCCCTCCTTCCAAGTGGAGAATCGGGGGCTGAGCGTGGAGGAGGAATCTGTTTGACATTTGAACATGTTCTTGCCGAAAATGAACCACAGGAACGTGTGCGTACATATGTATGTGCAAGGGCTGGCCTACGCTCATTGCCGGCACAAGCGCGCCCGGGCTGTAGGTGTTCTTCAAACATACAATAGAGCCCGAGTGTGAGAGTGTGTGAGCGTGTGTGCGTGGACGAGGTCTCACTCTTGTGGTCTTGATTTTATTGCCGGAGGAGCACATCCATCCCGAGTTGTCAGGCAGCGTCTTGCACTCTTCCCCCTCCAGACACGGCTCCATCTCGCACCACCATTTCCCGATGACGATGGACGCTGGGGGAGGGAAATGGCAAGAGGGTTACTTCACTGGAGGACGGCTGGCACAGTTAGGAAATTAAAATTCAGCGAAGAAGAAGAAGAAGAAGAAGAAGAAGAAGAAGAGGAAGAAGAAGAAGAAGATTTTTGATTTTGATTTTTGAAAAATAACATTTATTATTAGAAGAAGAAGAAGAAGAAGAAGAAGAAGAAATAGGTATTCTTAACATCCAGAGCAAACAATTTGGAAACGGAGGCAGGATGGAAAGTTCAACTCATACACAGTCCTCCCACGCTAACGTGCTTAGCGTGCACATTCTGCCGGCAAGCGCTGCGCAAACAGCGGCGCCCCCACAGTTCATCCGGTGCGAAAGGAGCAGGAACATCCAGCCGTGCAGCCGAAACCGACGTCTCCCCCCGTTTCTTCTTTCTTCTTCTCCCCCGGCCCTCGGAGCGACTGCGCACGCTTTCCTCTCCGCTGTTCACCAATAAACGTCTCGCGGAAATTAATCATTATTTTGTTTTGATATCGCTCCGTCTTGTGTACGGGGGAGCAATCTCATTTTTAATCAAAACTAATTGCCTCTCATTAACGTCGACTGAATTCTTCCTGCAGCTGTCTGACAAAAACAAACATGTTCTCGTGGCGCCGTCTCCCAGGCCTCGCCTCCCTCGCTGGCGACCGCGCACGCTCGCGCTCGTGTGGGAATCCAGCACGTGTGAAAAAACGTTCCAGTCGCCTGACGAGACCGAATCTGGTTGAATTTTTCCCTTCTGCACAGTAAATAAGCCGTGTGAGGCTCAGTGACTCACTGTGACCCATACGTTTTAATTGCTCACATGAGAAAATGCGCTTTTGCATTTCTACACATCCTGCGCTGCTTTTAATGAATACGTAAAAACAAAAATACATATTGCACAATGCAACTGTCTGTTTTTTCGCTTTCTGTTCCATCTTCTCTTTGGATTAAATGATTGATGGAGTTCTCTTCTATTCAAAGTCGGGTTGGCATTCATTTATTATGCATGATGTGTAAAGAACTTTTGCGTGTCCCACCCCCCCCCCCCCCCTTTTCCCCCACGGCCGTCCTCACAGTAAACGTTACGTGCCGGAAGTTTTAAGCCGCTCCGAGGATGATGAGCCTCGGCAAAAGTGCGAAATGGCTCCCTCACTTTTATCGCCGGTGCGCAAAATGGAACGTCGGGGTGACTGGGCTTTATGGCGGCCAGTTCGGCCAGTGCTGTTTTTGCAGGATTTTTTTTTTTTTGTTCCGGCAACCTCTTCAGCCTGCGTTGCCAAGGTTACAGGCCAACTACTAATCAATTTTTGTGATTTGAGCAACAGGACGTCTGATGGTGAAAGATGGTTAAAGTTCAGTGCACACACACACACACACACACACACGCACGCACACTGTTCACTGATTGGTTCACTCAATGGTTCACTCAATGTGTTTCCTGTCTTTCCCCCTTTTCAGTTGCTTGTGCCCTGAACCTTGAGAGTCCTGCTCTGCTATGCTGCCTTTCACGGCCACATGGGGGCCCTGAACCTCCCCTCTGGCTCCGCCCACGGCTGTTTATCTTATCTCCTCTAATTACTGCATGTTGTCATCGGTCGTCCCGATGCCATCACCCCCCCCTGCGGGCGTCCATGTGGCTCATTAATTATGTTTACACTCTTTCGTGTTTCGGATGCAACACTGTACCTTCGTCCTCGTTAAGAGGCAAATCATGGCGAGGAAATGTGTTTAATCATGGTGTGCCAAGTGGTGGTGATGATGATGATGATGATGATGATGACGATGATGATGATGATGATGATGATGATGATGATGATGATGATGATTCGCTGCCACTCTCCGCTTTGTCGTCTTCCCTTATCATCGCACCGCCAGCCCAGAAGGATTTATACTCCACTCGAAAATCAAACCAAACAAAATAAGTGAAGTGAACGAAACAAACCAAAAAAAAAACTGCAAAAGCTGAAATTAATATTTTTCCTCTAAAGCAAGAAATCAGGGCAGGAAGAGAGGAAGGAAAAGCGAGAGATTAAAAAAAAGAAGGAAAAAAACGCTGCCTCTCATGAGCTGCCAAAGGCCCGAGCCGCTTTTTGCATGAGAGTTGGATGATATTTACTGTAAAGCTCGCACGGCTACACCCGCTGCGACCTCTGGGAGGAGCCCTGAGAGGTGTGAACCTCCGGCATTAATCATTTATTCTGCCTGCGAGGCCTCCCCCCCCCTCCTCCCCCTGGTTTCCATTGAAAAACGACATGCATCTATGGAATCATTTATCTTCCATCTCTCACTTGATTGGCTCACAGACGATAACATGCAACGACACCACCACCACCACCACCAACAACAACAACAACAACAATTACTCCTCCACTGCTACGTATGTTTAACTCAAAGTGAAACGGAATTCACCATCTTTAGGGATGAGCTCCTCCGTTTCTGACTCACTGTGTCGGCTTCCAATTCAGATTAAAATAGATTTTCAAAAATGTTTATTTTTAAAGCTCGTAATGGCCTCAAACCACTTTATTCATCTGCAATTTTATCTCTTCATAATCAGCAAACCGACTTCTTGGCTCCAAGGTGACTTTTAGAACAACTGCACAGCAATAGTGAAAAAAATGAATAAATACAGCATTTCTTAAGTAAAAAACAACCTTGATAATTAAAAACCTGTTTGTTTGGGCCGTGAATGCAAGTGTGTTTTTTTCCCTGTGTATTTTTTATTCAAACCAGCAGCACGGGGCGCAGCCTTCAACTGCTCAGTTGGAGGAAACAACAATGCAGCGGATTCAAGGCAAAGTCATTATCATCCAAACAAAGAGCCGTTGCTGTCGCTACTTCAGCGTCATTATGCTTTGCTTGTTTATTTTCGCAAAAATGATGAAATCTCTGGCGCTGAAGGTCTCCCTGCGCCGCCATTCAGTAAACGACGGCGTCGTAATGAGCCGAGGTTCGCCACAGCGCGGGGAGGAAAAAGAGACTCGCGGGGGAATTGTTTCTCTGACGATCTCCCTAAAAATGTAACGACGTCTCGTTACGGCGACAGTCGCGGCCGTTAGCTCGGCGACGGCTCCAACTATTTGAAGGCCGGCGTTTATTTTGGACTCTCTGGGCCTCACGACGCCTCGTAATACTTCACGGCACCGTCGCACTTTCACACGCTGTTTAGCAGACTATCCTTTGAAGTAGCGGGGGTCGCGCTACCGCACAACTGCTATTTATCACAAACACCCGCGTGGCGACGGCTGTGACTATGGATACCGTGACAGGGCGGGGAAGGAAACTCCGCCTGAATACAGAAGGACGGTTTGTCACGGCGAGGCGGCCGGTTGGCGTGACTCGTGCTGAAGGAGTGAAAAGACAAAGGTGAATAATTCAAAGGAGACGCAGGCGGATGGGAATGTATCTGAAGAAAACATTTACGACTGACGCTCTATTAAAAGGCGACGTGAAGACGACTTCAGGTTCAAAAGATTTATTTTTGTTCATGTTTCACCTCCTGATCACTAATGACGTTCAGTTTCACTGAACGCATGGTGCAGTTGTTGGAAAGAACCAGCGTCCGGTGGCCAAGAACAACATCTCACACCTCGGACAGGTTAAAAACAACAAGACATCTGCAGATGGACGACTTTATTTTGATGGTAGTCGTCCATGTGTTGATTAAATATCCAAAATTGGAAGGCAGCAGGTTCAGCGATCTTTTCATAAAAACATGAAACATCACCAGAAAACTCTGATAAAGTATTTTTTATTTTATTTTATTTTTTTTACATGATTTTGAGTTTGTTTTTTTTAATCTCACCAATTCAGGTTGTTTATTTCCAAGATTGAGCCGAGAGTGAGCTTCGTTTCTACGTGGCTCTCTGCTGACATTCTTTCACCTCAAACTAAGAGGAGAGAACATTTTCACTGAAGGGATGAAATGAACAAATACTCGCGTGGAAATGTCAGTCTTTGTGTTTAATCGCATAAAAAAGTATGGATTGTCGAATTTGCCTGAGCACACGGCGGCCGTTGGATAAAACACAGACTGCGTTGGCCTCGTGTGACCACACACCTAGACAGACACGCAAACACACACAACATGTCTGCTTGTGCGCAGCGGCCGGGGCGCCCGGCTGCTCTGACCTTGACCACTGGAGAGGAGCCGTCTCCGGGCTGCGATCCATGCATCACTCCCTGGTGACCGCTGACCTCCAGCAGTCGTTTTGCTTTTACTACTCCCAGCGCAGCCGTCGGTGCGGAGGGCGCGACCTTTGTTCCGACATCAGCACAACTTTTACTCCTCCTCTGCGTCGTGCGAGCAAGTGAGCGAGGGGGGGAAAAAAAGCAGGGTGGGTGAGAGGGCGGGAGATAATTGACTGCCACCGTCCCGACTTTCGGGAGCCGACTGTTCATTGCCAGATCCATCTACTTACAGTGTGATTTGAGGCTGCGACACCAATTAACAGGAGTGCGACGGATTTGTAACGTGTCGACAACAGATGGACGAGGAAACGATCTGCAAAAAGGGATCGTTTGAATCGAGACTTTTCGCAGGAAGTAGTAAGAAGCTCCGCCCCCCACCCGCCCACTCACTCTTTTTTATTATTATTTCTTTCTTTCTTTCTTTCTTTGATGGACAAATTCGACCGGAATTGATTGAAAACCAGGCGGCGATGGACCTTTTTACAACTGCATGTGTCAGATCGCTGGTTGGCGGGCGGCGTGATGGATTGAACCTGCCGACCGGTCGCTGTCAGGAAGCGGCGTGTTTGAACGCCCTGACGGACGAGGAGGGGAATTGATTTTTTTCTGTGTCAAAATGTGAACATGATGCTGCAGCCTCGGCGAATGGTTCTGTTTTTTCCCCTCCTCCCTTTAACTTGCTCACAGCACCGATGACAACGCCAGCTGCAGTGGGCTCTCGCACGGGTTCAGGTAAAAACAAAATAAGAGAAAAAAAAATCAATGCAATGCAATCTTCGAGTCAATTTTCGAGAAATATTCTGCAAAATTTAAAATGATCAAAAGGCTTCCTGGAGACCCGGAAACTAACACATTGTTGGAATGGACCATTAATTAACATGATTTCTGTGTTCAGGAGAACTAAAAGAACTCAGAGGCCAAAGTTGTTGACTTGTTGACACTGCTCTTAAGAACATCTGTGCTTTAGATTTTTTTTTTTTTAAATTCTGTGACATTATATTACTTGGAAGTACATATATACAAAGGCCAAACATGGCCTAATGCCCGTGGAAAAAAAAAGGAAGGATATTGCTCCGCAAACAATTCAAGTTCAAGGAATTGCAATGAGTGAAAGCTGAAATATCACCTCAAATACAAAAAGGATTATTTTTTTTTTAACAAAAGGAAACATTTTTACTTGAAAGATCTGTGGATTTTGAAAGCCATGAGAGCGCTGAGCAAATGAGGCAAGTATGTAATTACAGTGGGACCGAGAGTAGGACCTCTTGAACCCCGGGTCAGCTTCAGAGGCTCATTATTCGCTGCTAATTTCTGCCCCCCTCAGGATAAAGACCAATCCGGGCCTTAATTAGCTATTCAGAGAAATAATGTTTGGCTTTCTAATCACGCACTTTTTCTGAATGAGTAATGGAGCGGCCCGCACTCGAAAGTCTTCTGGAGCAGCATGACTCCTCTGGTGCCTTAGTCAAATTCTTTCATCATAGTTTTTTTGTTCTCTGAGATGGAGACTTTAGCATAGCTTTAGCATAAAATTATAAATTATACAGGGAGAAAAAAGAAAATTCACTGAGGTAAATGCAGTAAAGTGAAAAATAGTGACTTTGTATTTTTTTATTTTATCTAAAGCAGAAAAAATGATACCCGGTGTTAAGAGTCAGTGGTAATGTAGCGACAAAACTTGACCAAACAAAAAATTCTCAAAGCTCACAACAAGAGTGCAAAAGAGAGGAAGTGTTGGGATAAAAGCCGTTGAGGTTTGAAGAGGGACAACAAAAGTGTTTGTTAGCCAACCCTCATATTTACTCTTCTGTGTGTTTGGAAGAGAATTGTCTTTTTTCTGGAGGTCCATCCCCTCAGGCTGTCTGGCTGTCTGTCTGTCTGTCTGTCTGTCTGTCTGCTGCAGGCAGCTGAGTAGAAGCGCTTGACAGGACCCTAATTTTCACTGTCCGAGCAGTGAGAGGAGAACAAACTCTCAGAGAAAAACACATTGGTAAGGAAACAAAAGCGCTTAATAGATACAGCGTAACACTGCTGGGCTCCTAAACTCCCCCTACTGGACTGCATGGATACTTTGTGTTGCCAAGGAAGAATTTTTTGAATATATTTTAATAGATTTCGGTGCCTCGTTCAGTTTTCCCTCTCGAAGGCACCAGGTCACACAGCACTGCTGCCTCCCCACACCAAAATTCACAGCTGCAAATAAAAAACCCTCCCCCACCTTTAGCATAAAATAGAGAGATTGAATATATATATATATATAAAAAGAGGCACATTAAGAGACAAATCCACTGTGTGTAACTACAAGGATAAACATTATATGGGATAACACCAGTTCAAAGTTAATTGTGATAATTATGACTTATTATATAATGTGATTTATAATGTTCTTGATGAGGTTTAAAGCTTGCACCTGCAGGTCTTCACACTGATTAATTAGCAACACTGCACATGCTCAGCAGCAGTCCTCAAGGATTTGATACTATTGTTGCTTTTTTTAACAGTAACATTTTATGTATATATATATATAAAAAAAACAATAGGGCAAAAGTAATTAAGTGCAACGTAAGTAAGAACGAAAGTATACAAAGTGGTTAAAGGCGGTACAAGTGGATACAAAGAGTCGTGAAATCATAAACAGCATAAACATAATGCTGCTTTCTGTTTGCTTTTCGCGACTCCGGCTGGAGGCTTCATTGAACAAAATCAAACTGTTATTATTCTTTCCACCTGCAGCCAGACACAGGCGTCGTGAAATTCAGCGGTTGGGCTGCAGTATCGCCTCCCCCCCGCCTTCCCTGCATCCCCCTGGACAGATCTCATGACAACCTGTTATGCTCAGCCATACGCGCCTGCAGCCGAGCAGAAGGGTCCATCCCTCGTCAGCGATCAGCAGCCAGCAGGCCTCTACGTGCATCTCCTGCAGAAACGTTTTGCTGCGATGGCGGCGGGAGCGGCGGCGGTGAGCAGTTTCCTTTCTATTCCCGCGACGACCACGACGGGATGCAAGAAGCAGGAGGGTGCAGATATTTTCTATGTTTTTTACTGAGTCAATCAGCTTCCAGCTTCTTGACCTGGAGCACCACAGAAAATGAAGTTTGTCCAACTCGAACTCTTGTTTCAAAGAAAGTTTGGGCCGCGAGCTGTTTACAAATCCACATTTTAGTTATGTGTTTTCCTATTTCCTATTTTGCTATGTGAAAACACTGTACTGTCCTCCAGCTTGGGGTCACAGTGGCTCATGCACGAGTTGTTTGACAACAACAGCAGCCACAAACTGACACTTCCCCATGTTTGTGTGTGAGTCCTTCATTATGCTGCGGCCGTGCGTGCGAACTGCGCTTTCTGATGACACAGAAGCAACACGCGTGTCCTGTCATGACATGATGATGCGTGTCGTGTTTGTTAAGGATGAATTGCCTGCTGTGGTGGAGGCCTGCAAGTGAAGTGGCCTGGGAATGTACACTCACCGGCCGCTTTATTAGGCCCAGGGTGCAATAGCTTGTTAAGGCAAATGGGCTAATGAGCCAATCATGTGGCAGCAGCTCGATGCATCCGGGAGTGTTGGCGAAGATGATGTGTTGAAGCAGAAAGTGAGCATCAGTCCGAGGGAAAGATAAAGGGGATTTAAAAACATTGAACGTGGCTGAACTAGTTTGCCAGTGGATTTTCACACGGGCAGAACCATCTCCAGGGTTTACAGAGGACGGGGAGTTTGACTAGACTTTAGTAAAAGCCAGTCGAGATTTGAAAAAAAAACACAAAAAAAGCCTTCCTTGCTCTTCTCTTCTTTTCCTGCTTCTAGCGCCTTGTTCTAATCAAACCAACCACCATGCAACATTTGGGGGCGGCTACCATTTAGCATTCTGTCAGAGCCAAAGCTCAGCATAGTTCATGGCCATATTCTGAAAGGCACATTTTAATATTTGGTTTGCATTGTTTGTCTTCAGCTGCGTTACAGATTTCAGTCTTAATTCACTCTTAATTAGAGAATTAAACCATCAGGAAATCTCGTTCCTGTGTTTATTATCTGACGGTGCCTCATTGACAAACTTGCGACCCTCAAACTACTGATACACAACAAAAAAACTATTGGATCAATCTTACAGAATACTTCAAAATAAGCGGAGAAAACTATGCTTTTCACATTTTTCCCCCACACTAGATGAAGAGATCGGAAGGACCCAATTAAGTGAAGACCCAACGTGTCTATTACGCGGAGATAAAGGCGGTGGTGCAGTGCTGAATGTCTAATCTGGGAGCCGTGTGATTGGCCCCAGCGAGGCTAGAGAGATATGAGGGCTTGACTTGTTAAAAGGGATGTTCTTTACAAAGAGCCTCGTCGGCCCTGACATAACTGGGACATAGTTCTCCTTGTCATATCTAATAATCAATTCCCACCATGCCGACGGTCTGACAGCAGACCTCCCAGTGAGCTCCAACACCTCCCGACGCTGCGCGGTACGGCGCTAACCCAAAATAAATGAAAAAAAAGAACTGCAACTGGAATAACCCCGAGCCGATCGGCTCCGCTCAACGTCAGGCCGACGGTCGCCGAGTTTGACGCTAATCGCACATAATGCGGAACATGAGGAAAATGTTGCATTTGGACTCCTCCAGGTTTTTAGGAAGAGTCCGAACACAAACTCTCGCATGTATCTTTCTGTATATCTACAATATATATATATATATATTTGTTCTGGCTGGAATCTCAGCTACGTGGTGGCAGGTGTTCCCCAGAGGGTTCGGGAGGACGAGCCGGGCTGCGGCATCGTTCCTCATCTGGAGCGCAACATTAATAACGCCGAGACCTGGGGATGAAGGCTCCATCTGGGCCAGGCCCGGCCTCAGTGCTGCTGAGGGTTCGGGCCAGTGACTCCACGAGTCCAATAATCCCTCACGTGCGCTGCAACAGCAGCAGCCCTCAGGGCGTCGGTGACAAAACACTCGCCGCTCCTGTCGTGGGACCATCGGATCCCTTCGACACGCGATGCCGACCTCCCGTATCACGTTTGTTTTGCCAAACATTAAAACCCCCCAAAAAAAAAAGAAATAATAAAGCCTCTTTAATTAGGCTGCGTTTGTAATTGTTGACACCGAGACACGGGAGCTCATGAATAATCAGGTAATTATTCAGCCCGCCCTTCAAGTCGCATCCCACGGCGTCTGCAGTGCTAAATAAACAACAGACATGCCGGATTTCCGCGGCGAGCAGGTGCAAACGCTCCACGCCGGCACGGCGGTCAGAAAAGGCATCGGGGGTGTGGAGGCGGGAGGTTTGGGGAAGAAAAGTGGAATGATGGAGAATTGGGGTCAGCTTCGTTCGTATCGAGTGCGGCGCTCGATAACGCATGGCGCTGCTCAGTGACTTGTCATTTCCATTTTTATCACCTCTCCCTCTGTGAGTGCATGCTAATCAATACGCTAACAGCAAGGGCTCACCCCCCCGCCGCAGGAGCCTGAAGCACGGACGCGTAAAGTGTTGGCAGCGCTAACTTTTCCCATCCGCTGATTCCTGCAGTCTTTGTCCAACTTCCAACGTGAACTTTCTCTGGTTTTTCTCTGAGCGAGAAGAAGAATGTCCAGGCGTACATGTGTGGTTTTTACTGCTTTAATTGTCTCTTGCAGCATCTGCAGCCTGTAACGTAACGCACACACAGGCATTAGCTCAGCACTAGGTGATCGGTGGCTTGAGTGGCATCAGGACCTCCTTGGTATATAATGCTATGGGAGGGATGGAGGCAGGAAGTGGCTGCTTCAGGCTTTAGAAGACTAGCAAGATGAAGCTGCTGTCATTTGTGAACAATGCTGAACACTAACGGGATCATAGTGCCAGTTTAATCAGAACAAGACTGCATTTTTGAATTTGAACAAGGCCGTTCTTTGTTCACAGCAAGCAGTTAACCACTAAACGAATGCTGCTGCTCACTCCAACAGGGGAGCATCATCCTCCGTCAGCAGTTGACTCGTAGATTGAAATAATTCACTGTTAAATCAGCCAGGGTACCATTAAAAAAGCCCAAAACATTCTCGTGATTTCTCAGTCCACCTGAACCAAGTCTCGTCAAGAGAAGAAATGGCAACCTGCGTGATCCATCTGCGTGAGGTTTTATTGCTCGCTGGATGCAGTGGAGCAGACGCCGTCTGGTCGTGTTTCTCTCCAAGGACGACGGCGGCGAATCACTAAGGCGGCTGCGATGCCGAGGTCGGTTTCTGAGGCACGCCGACGGTGCTTTCAGACACGCAGCAATTGGCTTCCCCGAACAAAACGTCTCAAGGACCGTGCGCAGAGGAAAAAGAAATTTAGCCCGAGCTGCACGGCAATCCAACTTAAGAGCGGGAGGATTTTTCTTGCTGCCGTCGTCCTCGGCTGTCTTCTAATTCCCGTTCTCGGATCTCCGGAGCGTCAGGTGTGTCTAACAATCGCTGTCAGACCCGGCGGGCGAGTCTCCCTGACCCTCTGCCGTAATGAAGATGTAGCGGTGTCATTTCTCTAGCGAGGGGGGGCCGTCAGAGAGTTCACTTTGATCCTGGCTCAAGGTGCAGGTGGAAAGATCAAGACTGGCGAGCCGCAAACGAGCTGCGGTGAGTGAAAACACTGCGGTTCTGTCTCAGTAGCCTTCTGACTTCCTGTCAGTTTTTTTCCCCCACAATTCTTTTTCGCTTTCTCTCTCCCCCTCCCCCGCCACCGTCGGAGCGGCTGCCTCTGCCTGATTGTTTTTCTCAGCCGAGGTAATTCAGGTGCACTAGCCTGTAGCTTCCCTGACTTGTGTTTATTAGTTATTCATTTCCATCAGCCTCAGCTGCCTCGGGGCCCATGTGATCTGCAACGTGCTCGCCACTCAGGTGTTCAGCCGCCCCGACTGGATCATCGTCTCTGTCTCACGGCGCTCGGCTCACCGCTGGCCCGTAAAAACGTTTCGCCGTCTTCCGTAATATTGGGAAGCAGCCGGTGAGTCTGAAAGGCACTTTATAAACAGTACAAGACTGAATTTTTACACAGTGCACTTGAAGCCAACAGCTATTGTTGCTGAATGAAAAGGCTAGTGTTATTTACACAAAGTCTGTTTATGGTTTATATTGTTTCTCCTGCACTTCAGTACATATTATTATTCTGCTGCATTAGTGCATTAAAATTATATGTAATCATGATTATAAACAGAACAACTTGTGCGGTTGTTCTGTTTCAAAGTTGGCCTCAGAAGCAGTTAAAATTAAGCTTCAGCTTCTCAGCCTCCGTTGCTGAAGCACCTTGGAAGCGTTATCAGTGTCTAAAATAGTATTTCCAAGTTTTGGAATAGACTGTGGCAACACATTCTCAATGTGTTGTTTGTGTCTCCGCACGTGTCCTGAACCTTCCTGGAATACTTTTTTTAAAAAAAGGGGGTGGGAGCTGCCAGAAACCAGTGGTATCGGGAGCAAGAGACTGGAGAAGACTTGAGTGTATAGGGAGTAATTGATTTGAATGTTTAAATTGTATTAGGGTATTTAAATTGGATAAAACATGTATAAAGGTTCAGCTTATTTGATTTTTTTAAAATTCTAATTAAATCATCATTAAAAACTGCAAGTGTTAGTGTTGAAGTAAAAACCACATTCAAACATTTTTTGGCAGCTTTCTTTTTTTCATTTGCCCGCTACAAGATGAACAAGACTGAGATCACTTAACATGGTCGCTGAACCCGACCGGGAGTCCTCGTCAAATGCACAGAACAGGATTAAGAGCTGCTCACCGTCCACACAGGAGGGCTTGTTGCGCGTCGTCCCAGCCACCTTCCCCGGCAAACAGGAGCACTTGACCGTCTGGGATCTCTCCTCGATGCGATTCTTGTTGCAGCACCGGTGGGCGGCGATCACTTCGCAGGTGCCTCCCTCTGCGGCGGACAGAAGAAAGAACAACGCACGGTTAGCGTCGCGCTGGCAGCAGGAAGCCTGCCGGTAGTTCGTCCCTTAAGTCGGCGTCAATAGCAACAGAGGCAGCAAACACATGGTGAGGCCCGCCGTCGGAAACACGCAATGCCGCGGCGGCACAATCAGCCGCCACTCTCACTGTAATTGCGTGCAACAAATTGGCCATCGAGGCATCTCCATTATCTCACCTTATTGCCTCTCACTCAGCGACGGCCATCCTCACTCGATGCCAATCAGCTCATGATTGAAATCGTATCATGCGCTCGTTACGTGTTAAAGCACATGCCTGTACATCGCTAACACCGCGCATAGGTAATTAAAGGAGATGGAAAAAATTACTGTAAAAGGCAGATGGAGGGTTTGGTCTCCACCTTCAATTTTCCCGTGACTGAGCTGTATGGCCTGGCGTATCAATCTAAATACCAATAGTGTTGATACCATGGTGACTATTGGTATGGATGGATTGATACTTGTGTGACGAGGTCAATACTTTTGTTGCAGTTTCTTCAAGCAAACACACGTAGGCTTTCCTCTGTGGTCATGAGGGACCAACAACCTGACTCTATTTTTCACAAATATCTGGGAGGCAGTTCTGGCTGTGTTGTTGACATTGTTGGATTTAATTTTTGTTGAATTTGTTGCTTTTCTTGATAATTTGCAATACCTTTCTCAAACAAGTCAAAGGTTGTATATACTGGGTATTGGATCAATACCAAAAATCCTCAGTATGGCCTTCTAAGTCAGTTTGGCTAAATTTCCTTGAGCACAAACTCCAAACCGTGGGCGACATTGGTCAATGCAACTATCGCACAATGGGTCCTTATTCCTGACAAAAGATGCTGTCAAGCAAATTTCAAGGGGAAAAAAAGAAGAAGGCAATATGTAGCGGTGACGGTACTGGGTCAAAACAACAATGGTGCCCGCATGGCTGTGGAGAGAAAGAGAGGAGGTGACAGCGCTGAGGGACGTCCCGGAATGAGTAAAACAGGCCGAGAGAGAGAGAGAGAGAGAGAGAGGGAGGGCCAGAGGACGAGGCGTGTCTGGCTGCCAGGGGCCGGCCGTGCCAGTGAGTGATGACGGAGCCGTCGCCGGTGCCCCCGTCACGCAATTATCAAGCGCGGGGGCTAATGCAAGCGGCGGAGCTGCAGGAGAAGGGCCCTTCATCACCGCGCCGCTTCCCTCACGGCCCGAGGAAAAACTCTTTATCTTTTACTGACAGCCTAGGCAAAAACAGACGCCGCCGCCGTCCAACAATTAAAGTGAAAGTCGTTCATGGAAGCAGCGGGAGAGAAGAGCGGCAGAGGGACAAGTCACCGATCGGGACGGCGAGGAAACACAAGTCGAACAAATGTATCCTCATATCCCCTTTGAAGGGGCAGTTCACCCAGAACCTTTGTGTGGTTTGGCAGCGGAGTCTTTTGAGTAAAAAAAAATAAAAAAAATCCATGTGACTATTGTGGGGTTTCACAGTCAAGTGGAATCTCAGCATCGACAGACAAACAGATAATAGATCCTTGTTCAGAGCAAGACATTTTCTCTTTTATGCCATCAAATAACGTTACACCAGCGCCTCGCCGTCTCTCTGCACAGCAACTTCCAGCGGGACTCACTTTTCAGTCGATCTTAGAGGCTACAGTGAACATTTTGGCTGAGACTGTAGCGTTACCATTGCCCTCAGCGTCTCTTGGACTGTGCAATGATATCACACGACCACTGTTGGAATTATTTCTCTGTGAAAGCCCAGAGGGGTGACATGGATTAGAAACGACACGGGCTCCACCAGGTGCTTTAGAGTCGTCAAGATGGTGAAATATCAATTTCGTGGTGAACTACCCCTTCATACGAATGGATGTTGTGAAAAGCTGTTGAAGTGGTGGATTCCAGAGTGGAGCTCCCAGCAGGTCGGAACAGGTCTGGCAACAGTCTTCCCCTCTCATTGCCATCAACGTCGGCTCCGGCCAGACCAAAGGCCGCCCGTGCCCGGATTAAAAGGCAAACATTTCCAGTCCGGCCGGACGGCGCTGTCCTGCAGTATTAATGTCACTCCCCTCAGCACTTGTTGTTGGATATTTCCGGGCGGCGGGAAGCAGAAACGGAGACTATAAAAGAACGGAGAGGAGCCCCCTGAGTGCGCTAAAACCCCGGCGTCCTGCAACGTGTTGCCTCGTTGAATATTTCACAGACAGCCTGCTGACCCGCAGACGGGCTTTCAAGTCAGAGCAGATTTCTGGTTAAGTGAGAACTTTATGTTGCTTGCTTTTTTTCCTCTTCCCTCCACGTTGGGGCTGCAGTGCAGCGAACTGGGCTTCCTCAGGCCTTTTCTTCACTGAAGCATCATGGGAGTTCTTAGTAGCTGGAATCTGACTCTGGTCAAAGGAAAGGTTCACTTGTCCTGGTTGTTTTACCTTTAGTGGCAACCTTTTTCAGAGACAAAAACAAAGTAAATGTTATTTCATCTCTATCATAATCAGAATCGCAATCAGAAAACATTATTAATTCCCAGGGTAAATGACTTTGGTTACATCACTTAGCCAATGAAAAAAACAAGAGGCCACTAAAACTGAAGGAAAGAATCTGAACTAAACGCTCAGGGCAAAAGTAAAAGGGGGCCCAGAGAAATCAGCAGCATTAACAAATTAACAGGAACACAAAATTATTGTCACAAAATATCCTTGAGGAGAAGTTAACGAACTATGTTGAATAAAAAAGTGCAAAACCAAACAGTGCCTGACAATTTAATGAGGTGATGAAGCGTTCAAGAATGTACTTGTGAAAAAACCAATCCAATCCAAAAACTGAATGTCCGTCTTCTACACGAAGAGTTTAGGACGTTTTCCATCAAACACGAAGAAGGACTCCACGACACAGAAAACCCCCACCAATGATGCATCTGCGCCAATACAAACCAAATGCATGATGGGATATATCATATATATATTATTTGTGTTTAGAAATCTATTTGTACAGTCAATTATAATAAAAGAAGGAAAGTTAATCCAAACTTGATTTTGCATTTAGCTGCTGCCAAGACGGCCAAAAAAGAAGAACCTGACAGCTGGCACTGTTTGCTTCTTATTGACTCAGCGGCTTGGCTGCACGGTGTTATTTCCTCTCACTATTATTCCAGTAATGACAGTGTCGTTACACATACGCGGAATGAAACTTGTCCTTTTTCCTTTGACGCAAACACACACACACACACAGACACACACACACACACACACTGACACTCCGGCTGTGACACGTGCTGTGAGCGAAGCAGCCGTCAGCCGGGTCTGACGCGAGTCACGACGAGGCGTTCACAGAGTGGAGGGGAGAGAGAGAGAGAGAGAGAGAGAGAGAGAGAGGGTGGGAGAGAGTGGTGTGAACGAGTTTGTGATGACTTCACTCAGTCAGTCACGACCCCCACCCTCCACCACCACCACCCTCCTCCCCCCCGGCCAGAAAACAGTCACTTGGACTCCTTGTAATCTCATTTAGAGAGGAGAGCTGTTGGGATAAATGACCCACTATTATCCATGAGTCCTGCTCTCTCTCTCTCTCTCTCTCTCTCTGTGTCTGTCGGAAGGAGCAGGTGTCGGCGTATTTACGTTCCCTTTTATACCGTTTGAACAGCTTTGAGTGCAACGACACGGGACTGTGGAGACGCGAGTAGACGGCGGGACCCCTGATGGATGCAGTGCTTGGGGGGGGGGGGCGGGGGGGGCAGTGGAGGGTGGGGTGGGTCAGACCGACCTGCTCTAAGATGGAGTGGGCGGCGGCGCACTCTAGCCTTTGGTGAGTGGAGGTGAAGGGCATCGACGGAGCCGCTGAGTGGTCATTTTTCTCCCGGTGGCCGGCGGTGACAGCAGCCATTAAAAGAGTGGACGAGGTGATTATGTGTGAGGAAATCGATGCTTCATTGTTTTCTCGGCTCAGCCCAACGGCCAATTAGGGGCTGTTAATGAGGTGAGGTTGTAAAAGGCGGAGATGGATGGGTGGCGGAGAGAGAGAGAGGGACAGAGACAGAGGGAACCGCTGGGAGACGCCAGGTGTCTTATGAAGGGTGAACTTGTCAAAAAACAAAAGTGCAAATGCAGTGTTGCAAAAAAAAAAACACAAGTGGGGTTTGTGGAGTTTTCAGGTGGAGGGACGACGACTCAGGATCAATTTTTGCTGTGAAAAAGTTTCATGCTTTGCAAATACTTTCCTGTGTTTGGAATTCTTTGTGTTTTTTCTGTTTAAACTACAAAGCTCCTCACTAATGTTTTTACATATTTAATTTTTTTTACAAAGGATCCTCCTCACTCTCTCTCCACTTTTCCGAAAACATCGACTGGAACATTCAGATGAACAAACCAATGACTGATCAGTGATGACACACTGTTGTGTTGGTCCGCCTTCACTTTAACGCCGCTTCCAATCCTGTCGAAGGTGCCTTGAAGCATCGATTTTAGTTAAAAACCTGGCATCTTTTTTTATTGTAGGCTGTAAACAGAGGGCTAAGTAGGTCAATTCGTCGATATCTGTAAATATTTTTGGGGGATATTAACCACGACCGTGACTCCACCCCGTGTCCAGGATGACAAGCAAAGATCTGGATGGAATGCAGGACCTCCGTCGGACGGAACCACCTTCATCTTCAAGGACATTTTTTTTTCTTTACCTGCGATTTCAGCAGCACTTCAAGTGTTTAACTTCCAACCAACAAGGTCTTCCCACCATGCACGGCTTTTTTCAAATTTGATTTTTGCTTTTTTTTTCTCCCCTGATTGTTTGCAGCTGCAGATGGATGGTTCCCTCAAAAACACACAAACCGCTGATGGCTTTCATCATTCCAGTGCACACACCCAAGGTCAAAGCAACAAATCCCCCAACAGTCTCCCCGAGCCCATAAGCTTCCAGGCTGGGAGACTGACGGCTTTTATTAAAATTCTTAGCGGCAAAGGAGTTTTTTTTCCTCCTTTCTTTTTTTTTTTTTTTTACCTGATCTTCTCGTGATAGCGAGATAAATTCCGACACCGGTGACATGAGACCGGCAGACAACAACAAAGAAAGACAATTTCGCTTCACTTCACCCGCCAGCTCCTTGACGCAGCTTTAAAGGATGCCGAGTGATCAGGGGCGCAATTCATTGGCTGGCCACCGGGACGCCTGTCCGTCACCGCCTCCCTCGTAGCGTCGGTGCTCCTCACTGCCTCACTTATTAAGTATTGACATATGGCCGAGGGAAGGAAGGCGGAAAGGAAAGAGGAGAAAAACCCAGAGCCTCATGAAGTCTCGTCGTAACTACCTAATCAGGGAGCACACACACACACACACACACACACACACACACACACACACACACACACACACACACACACACACACACACACACACAAACACACAGGCGTGGAAACCAGCTATTTCACACAGACATGGCACTTTTTTGTTTTTCACTGCCAGCTGCTGCTCAACCGCCGTCCATCCATCTTTGTAATTCCTTTCCTCCTTTTTCTTTTTTTCTTCTTCTTTCCTTCTGCTGGTCTTGTTATCATCCCCGAAGGCTTCGGTATAATTGACAGCCGTCCGCGGCTTTAGCACCTTAGATGTCGATTCCGCATTTCAGGTGGCGACGGGATGCACGGGCTCCCCCGTCGTCAGTAAATACATCTGGACGTGGGAGCTCAGAAATGTAAATTCTGCCTGCGGTTTTCTCGGCTTTCAAGAAGTGGAAGGAAAAGTTTGTGCCGTTTTGGAGGACAAGCTGAGATGTTTGCACCAGCCAAATGCCTTTTTCCCTCTTTTTTTAACGAGCAAACAACGTTGCCCAGGGGGACACGATTCAAACACACACCAAGTTTGATTACAAGTTTTGTTGCTGCTGTTTACATTTTTTTTCCTTCACTTTTCTGTCTTTGAAATCATCCATAATGAAACAAATGACCCTTTTTTGAGTGACTTGTGAAGTTTGACACATCAAACAAAGCAGCAGAAAATGACAAGTCGTCAGATGTGTCTAGAATGAAAACAAACTCTCCTCCTTTCGTCTCGAGTAGTTTTTCTTTTTTGTGTATGTATATATATATGATTTTATTTTGGAGTCAAGAAATAAAACAAACAACAAAATAAGAACCCTCAAAGGGCTTTAAAGAGTCGTCCCACCGCTATAAATGTTTAACAACGCTTATTAGAATTTAACTTTTCATGACTTAAACATTAAACCTGAACTTTATGAACGCCGCTGCCGCCGCTGATCACTGGGGATGCCACGAAGGCCTCGGAGGAGCTGGCGGGAAACATCTTTTCACGCACATCCCCCCCGGAGGCCGATACCGCTTTATATATTTTATCGCTAATTACGCAACCCCCGTCGCTGCGCCTCCCTGCAGCACAGCTTGCACACTGCCGCGCTTCTTTTTACAGGGACAGCGTGTGACGAGGAAAGACTCAGGCCTCGCCACCACCGCCGCCGAATTAGCACCTCGCCGCCGCGTGACAGAGGAGGGAGAGAGAAGGCGGGAAGCGAGCGTCGCCTTATGTCGGCACGCTGAAAGTGTGAATTGCGGGCACGAATGGGGGTTTTGTCGGCATGGGACGCGTGAGAAGAAAAAACAGACGGAGAGCGGAGGGAAAAGAAAGACGCCGTCTGGTCCGGATGCTTGGGGTTTAAAAGAAGTTCTTCCGGCCGCGGCTCCCTCTCTTAAAGACCCGTCCCCGACAGACAAGTCTGTCCGATGAATAATAAACAATAGCCTCGGGCGCAATGGCAACGGTGCCCCCCTCCTCCTTCTCTACACATACAAAAAAATGCATCCCATGAAGAAGAAGGAGCAGCACCACTCGGGTGGATGCCAGCGGTGGGACGTCTCGCGGTGCCGCACGTCTCCAAGAATAACAAGCAGGCGATTCTTCCCGGGCAGCGTTAACCGCCGTTTATCCGATCCAGAGCCCCCCTGACCCGCCTGTCACCGCCTGGATCAGCGGCTGCGGTGGAGCCGCTGTTTATCCGCCGCCTCGGCTGCACTGATCCGTATGTTTTGTTTTGTTTTTTCTTCTCTCTCTCCCTCCCTCACTCTCGCCGACTGACCTCGCTGGATACGACGGCAGACAATCCCGGAGCTCCGGAGTGCCGCTTCCTCATTGACCTCGCCGAGGCCTGGGATCCACTTCCCTCTGGAGGAGAGGGTGAGGGTGGGGGCAGGGGGGCAGCAGCTTCACACAGTAATGCAAGGAGACAAACAAGTGGGCCCAGCAGCTGAAGTAGCGCCCTGGTGGGAGGGGTAGGGGGGTCTGTGCGAAAAACCTGGAGGGGTGTGGCAGTAGAGGGCGCGACAGGAAGTAGGAAGTAGGAAGCTCTGACTCGCTCCTCCTCAAGTCGCTCAGATCAACGCTGCTCTTTCCTTTCCACCGCCTTCCCTCGGCCGGAGGCGTTCTGGAGCGTCACTGTGAGCTTCTTCTTGTAGCCCCTTTGACTGATAACAGTGACGTGATTCTAAATCCACGTCAGGGATTCAGCGGCAACTAAAGTCTACACACACACACACACACACACACACACACACACACACACACACACACACGCATACTATCATAAAACAAGGTCGGACACAGAAAACACTCTTATTAGTTTTGGGGTTTTTTTTATGTATTTTTCTATTTGGTTTCTCGGGTGTGATATCAGTTTTATTGTTTTTTTTTGTTATTTTTAATTAATTAGCTGTAATTCCGTTCAACGTGCCGCTGCCTTCCTCTGTTAAAAAAAAAAGAAGCATTGGCTAAAAAGGCTGTTTTCCTGGTTAAATAGACATAAAATTAAAATTATAACAATAATAAAGTAAAAAAAATAAATCCTGTGACTACTTGCCGTGTGCCATGTGACTGAGCGCAGTGATGTGATTGAGCAACAACATTGTGAATTTCATAAAAAAAAAAAAAAGACAAACAACAACAAAAAAACTCTTCCTGTTTTTCTCCATTAACAAATGCCCCTTTATAAAATTGCTCCTTTAGAAAATCACATCATCTGCATCACAGGAAAGTGACTCCAGGTGCAGGGAGTCGAGCTACCGAGGAGCGGAATACAAATTAAAAGAATAAAGAATCTTTGACTTTCTCTTCTTTCTTTCATACCTGCGTGGAGTCATGGAAAGAACCTAAATTAGCTTAATCTGTAAAAAGCAGACAGCAGAAATTGCCCCCGCGGTGGTAATAGGCTTGATATTCTTAACAGGTAATTCCATTAGTAGAAATGCGAGATGCAGGCTGCTGCCGGCCGCTGCCCCCCCGGTCGATTCTTAATCACCTGTATGGGTTTCCTCTCGTGGGCCTGTGTGCGACTCCGATGCTCACATCTTTATGGTTATTAAAGTTAACGATTGCTGCGTGCCTCATTTGCCGGGGCTCTATCAATACCAGCTCAGAACCATGAAATTACCCCCGGTCCGGAGGGAGCGGCGTGACAAACCGGATTAAGAAGGGTTCTGTAATAACCCGGCGATACACTGTATAACTCTCCGTGTCGCCGCTTTGGCCCTGCCGCAATGCAAAGCCCAGTGAAAGACAGCGGCTGGTGATGAGGGAAAAAAAAAAATAAAAAAAAATCTACCTTTATGCTTAAATATCAATTCACGCTCATCCAGACAGGCGGCGGAGACGGCGAATGGTTAAGAACCACAGAAGAAGAAGCAAACTCTTTGTGAAAAGAGACATTAAAAGTTCTCGCAAGTTTCTGTGGAGATGCAAAAAAAGGAAAAGCAGAAGAAGAGGTAGAAGAAAGTGGGGAGTTATTATGGTAAATATATGCAGGATGTAACCCACTTCTGTGGAACCCACTTCTGTGGTCTTTAAGGTGTACGGAGAACTTGGCTGGATAGTCCTTTTATGTGCGTGGCAGCCGCGTTTTGTACGAGGAAGAAGAGCTTCATTACCATTTTAAATGTGCCACATCGGCTCGGCTGCCGTCACTTATCTCACTTCCATGACAAAAATAGCGAGGCGGCCGAGCCCGGGACGTTATTGCACGTGGAGTTGGCCTCACGCTGGCGCGGTCGCTCGGCGAGACGTGTCAGGCGAAGCCATCAAGGCTTTATTTATCACGTCTTGTTCTCGAACTTTAATCCGCCTTCCCGAGGCATCGCTGCTGTTGTTGTTGTTGTTGTTGTTGTTGTTGTTGTTGTCATTGTCTCGGCGAAAAACTCGTATCTCAGGCAGAAGTCTCGGGTTGTGCTTGTGCGGTTGTATTGTGTTCTCCCTGCAGACTGCAGCGCTGCCTCACTTGTCTGACCTCCACGACGTCTCCGGGTCGCCGCCCAACTCAATTGAGAGCTGGGCGGCGAAATGAAAAAAAGGAAAACACAGGCAAACAAAAAAAGAAAGCCAACATATTATCCATTTTAAATCACAAAAGCTACCAGCTGTTCGAGGATGGATTTTATTAGTTTCAAAAAAATACTTTGAACTGAGCAAAAATAAACTGAATACAGACATATTTATTTCACCATATTCCGAAAGAGCTTTGAGGTGAAAAGTAAAAGTTAAAATCTATGGAAAACATGATTGAAAAAAAACAACAAAGAACCTGTTCAGCACCTAAAGCTTGACAAACAGGTAGGCAGATTTTTTTTGAAAAGTTTATTTATTTTTCTTTGAATCTGCTGTTGTAGGACTGAAAATAATGGAGCGATGCGACAATGGTGTAATGTGCAGAGGAAAATGTTCGTCCAAGTCCACGATCACGCCGCGCCGGGGCCTCGCTGTGTGAGTCCATGTCGCTCTGAGCGCCTGCGAGCTCTGCCTGGATCACTCACAATGCATTATTGAGAATGCACAATGCAGCAGCTGCAGCGGTAGGCACTTAACATCAAATTATGGATGCATGCAGAAACAAAAAAAAAAAAGAAAAGAAAAGAAAACACGCTCCCAGCACCGTGGCGAGTTTACTGCAGGGGACTTTGTTGTGAACACAAGTCGGCCGCTTTGCGTAAAGCTGAACAATCAGGGCTCGGCGTGGTTCTGCACCGCCGAGTAACACGAATGCAGCAAATGTTAATAGGCAGAAATCCCTCCCAGGGGAGTCTTCGTAAAGTCTCACCATATGTCTGGCAATGTTCTCCGGCTCTGCACTGTCGAGTCTTTTTTTTCTTCACGCACACTTTAAAAGACACACACTTTTAAAAACGCTCTTCCCAGCTTCCTGCCTGCAGGGCGCTTCCACCACACAAACCAAAGCAGCAGAGTTCAACAGTGTTTTGGACCTCTTTGGCCAATGTAAGAGCGCGGATCAAACAAGCAAGGTCTCTATTCCCTTGCAAGGGAACGCCAGTGCGGATCGAGTCAACAAGGAAGTGAACCAAAGAGATGAAGAGACGTCCATGCTGGGCATTCTGGTCTAAAATAAATGAATAAATACATCTGGCAGTAAAGAAAATCTTGAAAAATGTTTGGTAGGGTAGTCTGACGTGGAGGATGTGCCATCCATATATGATTGTGGGGAGAAAAAAAATACAGCAACAAAAACACCAATGATAATTTTGCTCATTTTATAATAGTCGCAACATATGGAAAGCACTAATTCAAAGCAAACTCAAACTATTTCAGCAGCAAAGAAAATGTTCTGGAATCTGGAATTCTCTCCCTGGAGCTCACTTCGGACCAAACAGTGTCAGAGTGAAAGTAGACCAAAGTAAACTTCTCCACCTGTTTGAACCCAGACCTCAGACTATCCAATGCGTCTTGAAACTGATCACAATATATCCAACAAAACATGGCTGCAAAGCTGGACATAAGCCAAATTCAATAACTGTATATATTAAAGATGTGCTGCATGCACACACGTCCTCTAATAAACGCTAATACATGTGTTGTGCACGTCATGGGCCAAATCTCTTGAGCATCACTGTCTGTTGTGTGATATGACACGCAAACCCCCCCATACTACCTGATTGAAATGGATATCGGCTTTTAAATGCCGTTGGAGGAAATGATAATTATATGACAGGGCATTGATCACTTCCCCGGGTTAACAAAAAGGAAAGAATCAATGAGCTAAACACTTTGCACCTCTTTGATGATGAAGGGAAACAATATCAGATGTGACATTTAGCAGGCGACCAGAGTGGGTCTGTAGTGAAGGAGAGGAGGTGAAGTCTTAGGGATGCTGCTGGCATTCACTGTCTGATCCTTTCCAACTCTCAGGTGTGGGGTCATTTGTTTTGTCCCCCTTGTGTGAGAGCATCGGTTTCAGCAGGAGGCAACAAACCCAGCATTTTAGCAGGACGCTGTCAACACAGGGCTTATGTCCAAACACCAACATACAAATATATACCAGTGTAACTCTTTTTTTTTTTTTTTTTTTAATAATAATTGGATTTGGCCACTTTTTTATGAATCAAGTATGAATGCAAATGCATTCAAGATGAATTAAAGCCATCATACGGTGATATTAATCACAGCTTTAATTCATCCATTCAATTAAAACAGGACGTCATGTGAAAATGATGGATTAGCTGTTAGCATTCGCCAGAGGATGCTGGATCGCCTCGCAGACAAACTGTTTGCAAAGCGATTCCTTCTGACTTGTTAATGGATGTTCACGCTCGCTTGGACAATGGACACGTTAACAAGGAGGGAAAAAAGACTTTGCTAGTTTCAGCAGAGATAAAGTGCAAAACTTTCCATTTTCAACCATAAGGCTCCCTGTGCGGGGCGAAGACCTTGTCAGCGCATCGTCCGCGAGACACAATTGGATTTAATTGGCAAGGCGGTTGTGTGGAAATTAATTGGATGTAATGACTCTTAACCGCTCACTTCTCCACTGTCTTGTGTGGAGCCTCCCCCTATGGAAACAGGGCGTTAGGCAACATTATAGAGACGGCTGGAGGTTCAGCTAGCACAGACACACATAGACACACACAGCATGTACAACAACCGTAATGTATTTGTGTATTTCATGGAGAGCCAAAAATGGTGTTTTTCACCGTATTTCTCCACCTTTGGGAAAGAATGACGGCTTTGACGAATGGCAGCCGGCGAGGCGAGGGGAGGGCGGGCGCAGGCGTGGAAGGGGGAGGGGCGGGGGCGGGCGGGTTCGGGAGTTATTTTCAGACTCCGAGGAAGAAAAAAAAAGATAAAAATCACAACAATATGAGAAGTGGAACACAATTTGGCGTCAGATTACTCGCGACGATATCCATCAAAACACACAATCCAGTCACTCAATATCATTACTGTCGGCCCGATAAGCTTTTAAGCCGGTGATAACATCTTGATGTGGCAACAGAAGTGGGAGAGGCGCCGCGGTCCCGTCTGTTTGTGTTGTCGGGGGGGCAGCGGCGCTGAGAAATAAAACGGCGTGGCGAGACGGCGAGATGAATCATTACACTCTCCCTCTATCTCCCTCTCTCTCTCTCTCTCATACACACACACTCACACAACATGATGGACGGGTTTATCACCGGCCGTTTCCCTCACTTCTACCAAGTGAGCGAAAGAGGAGAAAGTTTCCACTATTTTTCAAATCCTTTTGAATAAGCGTTAAAGTGTTTGTCGCGAGAGCTTTTGTCTCCTACGGACGCCGCGCCGCCTGCTGCTGTGCATTTTATATTGCCTTCGATTTTTTATGAAATCACCTGCGGTTTTTCTTATCAATGCCCTGCATTGACCCGACCAGCGGCCGGTGTTCTGAGAAAAGAAAAGAAAGGGACAGAGAAGAAAATAAAATAAAATAAAAAGGAAAGGAAACAAAAGTTCCAGCTTGACTTCTTTTTTTCCCCTCCCCACTTAGAGTGATTGCTTCTTCCAGAGCAATCCTCGGCACAGGGGAATCAATCACCAATAGAAATATGCCGGCGTTCAGTCACAGAAACTGTCCCCCATCAGCGGGATTAAACATCAGTCATAATAAATGACACCAGGCCTTGTAGCCATTAATTATCCAGATTAGAATCGTGACTCTGTGTCGAGCCGCGGCCGACCGGCCGACTGGCAAGGTCGTTCTCCCTCACGGAGAGAGACCGCTCGCTCTGGACACGGTGGCCACCAATTGCTTCTTTTTTTTAAAAGGGGGCTTTTCCCAACTTTTATCCCCTCGTCCTGCACCCACCGGGGCCGAAGCGGGTTTTTCAACTCATTGCCGCCAAGGAGGGGCCGAGACGTGGCGTGGAGTTTGGTGGCCGTCTTCGATCTAAACGGCGCCGCCCTTTACGAGGGAACGAAATGAAACCCTGAATCTGCTCATCAGCCGACATACCTGTAAATTTGATCTGTGCGACCAGGACTGGACTGTGAAATCACGCGGCTGCACATCAAAGTGTGACCGAACTCGGCGCGCATGCTGATGCAGAGAGCAGAGACTGAGCGGCAGAGTGGGTGGGGTGTGGGGTGTGGGGTGGGGGCGGGGGGGTGTAGTGAGGGAACAACCGGAGAAAATCTCCTTCCAAGGGAAAAAAAAAATACATTTATTGGAAAAGCAAATGGTGTTGACATTTAGCTATTTGTTTTATTTATTCATTTTCATCCCATAAGGTCGAGTACAATTCTCAGGTACATAAAGGTTCAGCTTAACCACATTTCCATGCTCACGTGTGTCCACCTTTGGCCTTTCAAAGCTTTCAAACATCCAACAACCACTAGAAGATAGAAACCAAACACCTTCTGATGCTCGGCCCACATATTCCTTCCTTTAAAATATGTAAATGATATTTAGGAAGAGGAAAGGTGCAACGTTATCAGTGTCAGCAGCAGCAACAGGCAAAACTGAGGCGCAGATGTTCACAGACCTGATTCAACAAGGCTTCCACCAGGCTGTACTGCAAAAAAGCTGCAGGTCTCGTCTATTCATAAAGGTGTAATTACACGTCAACTTGAACGCCAGAATAAATACTGTGGAAAGTGGGAGGAACCAAGCAAGTTATTTAAATGTCCCATAATGCACTGCGGCAAACTAACACTGCAGCCTTGTGATGTCTGCTGATTGAAAAACAGGTAACATCCATCTGTCCATCCATCCATCCATCCATCCTTTCCTCCGTCCATCCCTCCATCCAGGCTTGGTCAGCAGAGAGATCCTTCCTGGCAGCTCATTCCTCACTCTGATGAGGCTGCTTGTTACACACTCATCAACTCCTCCATGTGTTGCGCACACACACGCACACGCACACACACACACACACACACACACACACACACACACGCACACACACGCACACACACACACACAAGTCTTGTATCAGTGACGGGATGCTGGTCGAGTGCAGTGGTGGTCAGAGCGGCGAGGGTTTATAAAGTGGTCAAATCACACCATGCGTGCGTTTCACCGGCTGCCGGCCAGAGGTCGGCGAGCCTCGTCGGCGCCACCATGGGGTTGGAGTTGAGGCACGTGCGAACGTGGCGGTTATATATTCCACGACACCAGAGTTGGGCTCTGCTGACGGAACCAATCGCGACGCTTGTCTCGGCGTATCGTGTTTTTTTTTTCTTCTTCTTTTTGATTAATTTCATCACGGGTGTAATATGTACATTAATTCTCACATTATTGCTCTGATCTGTCAACACCTCTCTGCGATCTAAACAGATGAAAATGCAATAACGATGTTTGCCAGCTGTTCCTCCCGCCCTAATTAAATTAGAGTGGCGCTCTCGAGGCTCGGCAACAGATGGTTGATGGAGAGCGCCACGAGTCCCCGCTAGTTACTGTACTCGGCGGCGCCCCCTCCTGCGTTTATCCACGCCGACGTCTTCCGGAGGAGCTCTGTTTCTTTTTTTTTTTATCAATTTCCAAGAGCGACTGCATTTTGTGAGCCAAATCGTTCCGCCACGTTCTTGGCGCTCATTCAGCGGCGGCTTGTTCTAAAGGTCGACGATCTCTTATGCGGTCGAGGTGGACGCCATCGGTTTTCAAAGCAAAAATGCCTTCAGCACCGCCCCAAGCCCGCCCCGCCCCGCCGTCCTTGGAATTTAATCAATCACCTTCAGTTTTGCCAAGAGGCCGCTCGTGGACGTCGCTAATAGGGCTGGCCCCGCCCACTTCAGCCTCCACGCCTCTGTCGATCTGAGGCCGACAGAGGAAGAGAGTAAAAGGCCTTTACGTCCCTGATTGTCTTTTGTTCTTTTTCTGCTTGTGCACCAAACCACAACCATATTCACCACTGCCGTCTGCAGGGTTTCCACACGGAATGGGAACTGTCGCGCTGCAAAAATTCTCAATGCAACCCTCGTTTTTCAGGTGGGGAGAATATTTCTTTTGTTCCAGGCTGACCCAGAAACGAGAGAAATCTCCTTGGCTCAGTTTTGGCGCTACTTTCCAGAAATGATTCATTCTTCACTTCATCGTAACAGGAAATTGTCTCTTTGCGGTGTCACAAACGCCACTGACACCTACTTCCAGGTCGGTTCTTCATTTTCCTCCCTCATTGAAAATGCAACAAAGCATCAGCTTTGGCAGCTGGCTGAACTGTGTATATAGGTGTAAACACAGGGCTAAATGAGCTTGTGATATTTCTTAGCTGACGTCTCCCCAGCAACAATAGAAGCTGAGTTCTTACGCATTTCATTCCTGGATAAAGATGTAGTTATTCTTCGAGGTCAACTTGCCCTGCAGTTCAATAGTATTGGAGTTTATTCAGCAAAACCTTTTCCATCTGACAATTTGTAGAGTCAAACAAACAGAGGAAGGAAAGGGAGTGAAACAAAGCGGAAATTGTGCATGAGTTTTTCTCTGCCGAAAATGTCTCTCTGTCATTGTCGTCATCCTGCGTTCCGCGGTTGATCGGTTTTCCTGAGAGTGAGCGGTAGATTAATCCCAGATGAAAGTGGAGTCTCTGCAGCCGTGGCAGCAAATTAAAGGGACGTAAAGATGCAGGAAGTGGGACGAGACAGATGGAACAGGTTGCCGGCCAACAAACCCGGTGTCGTGTGTGTGTGTGGCCTGATATAAAAAATCACAGAGCCGATTCCCGTCTCCTCCCTCCTTCACCAGGACCGGCTCTCTGCTGGCCTTGTCACAACATCAAGACCCACCAAACTTTTTCTTCAAGGAAACTTTTTCAGCCGCCGTTCCCTTTTTGTCTGTTCCCATCTTCAGAGGACAAACTCAAATGTGGGTGAACTCTGTCAGAGGACTTCAAGACATTTCAGCTGCTACTGATGCGCAATCTGGCTGCAGTAAGAAAAAAAAAAAAAGACTGACTCTTTAATCACCATTACAATCTTAGATGAAAACTCAGAGGCGGCTCTAAGGAGGAGCTGGCAACGCTGGCAAACAGGGGCAGAGAAGAAGGAGGTGCGAAAAGGCCTCAAAATTGAAAAAAAAAGTGTTTTTTTTTTATCCTGTTACACATCATTATTGTTGCACAGAGGAGAAAAAGCTGCAGATGGCGCAAATATTTTTTGGGGGGGCTCCCGTTTTAATTTAGCTTGTCGTAACAAAATCCAAAATCTGACTGAACACAAAGGTCCGTGTTCAGTCCCCCAGCAGTTTGTCTGCACAGTCTGAAGCCAAATTAAAGCAACCCGAGCGCCGCTTCACTCTTCACTATTAAGGGTGAGTGCATCTGCCAAGAAGCAGCTCTTTTAAAAGCAACAGCACCGCCGATGAAAAACAGATATTCAAAGTTTTTTTCTTTTTTGGCCATTAAACCCCTTTCATTCGCAGTCTCCCGGGACTCTGCGCCATCATCAACCCCGCACGGCTGCACGAGTAACAAACTCACTTTGCGACTATGCTTCGATAGCGTTGGCTGAGCTTCTCATCAAGGTGCAAACACAACACACTGGGGTGCATGTGGAAAAAATAAAGTGAAATGCCTCAACTCAGGCATGCAAGTTTAAAAATACCTCCAATCACGGGGCACTTTTTTAATTTAGCTTTATTTTTCTAATTTCACCGGTCACGCATGAATCTGCGCTGCTCTGGGATCCACCAGACGTAATGAGATCCTGCGCACTTTTGTAGCCGCGCCTCGGTGGTGAAAGCAAAAAAGAAGAAGAAGAAGACGAAGAAGAAGCAGCAGGAAAATGCTCGGTTGCAGTTGTAAATCACAGCCGCTTGTCATCTCCAATGACATTTCCCATGTCGGGAAGCGTATGCAGGGACTAATAAGGGCCCCTCTTCTGTTCTCCACTGCCGCTAAAGTGCCTTTCCGCACCTCCGAGGCGACCGTGAAGGTAATGAGTGGAGCCGATGCCGTTCGCATCACAAAGGGGCGGAGGGGGGGGGAGACGCACGGCCGGCACACGTGCAGCGTGGGATGAACGGTGAAGCGCCGCTCACTTGGCTGTTAATGAATCAATCATTTTTTTTCTGGATAAATCACGGCCAACGCCTCGCTACGGCCCCCGACTGTCACCATGATGAATCCCTTCATTTCGTGTAATAAGCCGGCCGGGGAAGTGATTTATCCCCAGTTTGCGGGCGAGTTATATATGGGCGGCGGCCGACGGCGGCGGGAGACGCCACGGGGACGAAGCGCGGCATGTCGCTGAGACACTTTCTCACGCGGGCGGCCCGGAAGATGCGGCGTAAAGTCGAAAATCCCCATCAATATCCAACGACTCCCTCTCAATCTCCCGCCTGAATCCGGCCGGGATATTGCTCGCTGCCGCTCGGGCTCAGCGGCTGAATCCAGTCGGGCGTCGCCCACGTTTGACTGGCGACGTGAGCTTTTCTCTCTCCTCCGCCTTTATCTCCTCCGCCTCTCCCATCACGGAGTGAAGACCCAGTTAAGTGGGCCCGTGAACTACATTCCGACGCTATCGATCGCCTACGCTCTAACCTCCTTCGCTCGCAAGATTAAGAGCCGTTGAGGTTTTTGTTTTTTTCTAATGTATTTATTTATTTTATTTTCCGCAATGTCCTCCCTGGCTAAGTAGGAGACACGGCGCAAGATAATCAATTTAAGCCACCTCCGAGGTCCAAGCGTCGAGTAATTGGATTGATGGGCAGTGTTTTGGTTTTGCGCTGATCCCAGTTAAGCGGTGCCGTTACTCGGCCTCAGAGCCCATCTGTCTGACTGGCTGCAAAACTTAAAATACGCAGGCGGCAAAGAGATCAACCCGACCTGGGCGAGCAGCATCGGAGGAGGGAAGAGTGGAAGGGATGGCAGAGGAAGGGAAAAGTTAGCTTAAGGGGTGCTTGGATAAAACGAATACATCCTTATGCGCGGATTAAACCTTCAGTCATTAATCAGTTGCGTATTAACAATGCTCAAAGATTAATGCCACTAATAAACAGAGGAATCCATTCGTTGAAGTATTAAAAGGGCTAATGGTATTTCTTTTCTAGATATATGCAATATAAAAAGTTTCAATTTAATTTGAGTTGAAAAAAAAATCTAGGACAGCGATAAAATATCAATTTCACCTTCTGCACAGTAAACTAATCAGATTAAGACTAAAACTAGTGAAATGAAATGCAAACCACTTAACGCCGCCAGCAGCGCTACAGCCAACACCTCTGCTGAGCACGTGCGCAAAAAAAGTTGCCCTCAAAATCGGCCAATATTGACAAAAATAATTGTTTTGAAAGACACAAGAGTGCGGAAATCAACCTTTTGACTCCAAAACTCACAGTTCATGGCGACGAGCACCAGTGGCGTGTGCAGAAATTGTATTTTGCGTGGGCTGGAGAAAAAATAGACTTAAGAACCAAAACTTACTTTCAGTTGTCAGAGCAACTGAAACACTTACATCGCCGGGTAGTGGACCAATGAGTGTGTTTAGCCACTGGTTTAATGTCGTGAGCTACCTGAGCTAACTACGACAACTGACCTCTCCTGCTCCTCCTCCAACTTGCCACGACGTTTTTAATCTGATGACAAATGAAAACACTCCTGACAACTTTATATTTATCTCTTTTCTCATACAAAGAAGAATCTTCAGGGGGGCGGAGCCAACCCCCGCCCATTCCCGTCGCTGTCTCACATGCCCATCTACTGCCGACACCACCCATATCGTTCCCAAAAGAGTCGTTCAGCCCACTACCTGGTCATTACCAACGCCTTTATGGGCCGCCGTCTAATAATTAATTAAAAGTAAATTAGATGTTCGCTGAACTTGCGGGTGGCGGGAATCCAAAAGGTGATGCGCTTTAATGACTGGGGCGCGGCCATAATTAAGCCCTCGCCGTTTTGTTACCTCGTCATTGCCTGTGTGTGTGTGTGTGTGTGTGTGTGTATGTGTGTGTGTGGGCGGAGACAACCCCTCCCACACCATTCCAATCTCTTAATATGCGTCTGAGGTCTCATTTGAGTTCATAAGTCACCATTTAATTATACCGCAGCAAATACTTAATTTTCAATTATGATGGCGCTGGGGAGCTCACCTTGAGGAAGGACGGGACGGAGACGGGCAGACGGACCTCCTCTAACCTTTAAGGAGCGCTTTCCTCTTTTGCTTTTTTTTTAAATTTTTTTTTTTGAAGCGCCAGTGTTTGACAGTGTGGTTGATTTGCATGAGGCCGTTGGCATAATGAAGGTCTCCTGGCGGCGACCTTTTTCTAGGCCCGGCTCGAGGGTCACGCTGCTGGAGTCAGCCCCGCTAAGAGAGATACCGGCCTATCACCACCAGCCAGACAGTCTCAAAAACTGCTTAGCTCAAAAAATTTCAGCCCTCCTTTTCACCTCCATCTCCAACCTCTAGCGTGCGACTAGGGAAGCCAGTGCCGGTAATTCATGCTGAAGGCTGCAGCGAATGTATTCCAAGGAGGAGAACTCAAACTCGGAGGGCTATTTTCAGCATTTTGTTGATTTTTATTTTGTGGCAGCTCTCACAAAGCTGTAACCACCGGCAGGAAAAGTTGTTGAAATTCTTCAAATGGATCGCTGCATATCTGTTTCTCCCCGACAGCCTTTTAACCTGAGACATCCAACCCTGGTGGATTTATCCTATGTATCCATCTTGCAAAGAAGCAATAGAAAAAGTTTTCAAAGTGGTGCTGAATCTTCGATCACACTGAGGCGGACTGATCAAATGAACAAAGAAAGAGATCATGGAGCCGTTGCCCACTTCTGTTAAATGACCACTGTAGGCTTTCTTACTTACATTTATTGCTGTTTAGAACTTAAACAAAGACAACAGACCTTATTGCCCACGCACCACAGTCATACATGGAGGAAAATTATTGTTCATAGATTCCACTATTTGGAAAGGTTGCCCGTTGCACCTTTGCAAGATGGATCAACCGGATTTCCGCACTAATAAAACAAGAGCAACACAGGGACAACACAAGGACAAATATCCTCTTGTTTTTTTTGTTAGCCACCTGTCGCCTGCGAAGCCCGTCCTCTCCTCCCTGTCCTGGCACATCTTCACCCCCCCTGGTGAAGAGCGACGGAAACGAACAAAAGGCGTTTGAGGAAAATGTGAGCTATCAAATGAGACGAGCGACCACCTGCCGGTAAAAAATTAGGAGTGAGAGGAGAGAGAGGAACTGACAAAAACAAAACAGGCTGGAGAGGCAGGAATCTCTTTGATCTGAGTCATTGCGGGAAACAGAACTCTTGGCGGTCACCTGCCGTGGTGAAGTTACTGGGGTTTTTTTTTATAATCGGGATGCACTTTGCTGTGTCACCCAGTGAAAGAAATGCAAACAATTTCCAGCAGGCCGGCAGTTTCTTGGCATTCCGAGGGGAAAAAAGAAAAAAAAAAAAAAAAATCCTTGACGGAAAGTTAGTTCCTATCCGTTGTTTTTCATGAAAAACTGCTCATTTTGCGTTGCCTCAAATCCTCCCGTACTGGCAGCCGCTAGACGGGCCTCAACAGGACGCTCCCCCTCCCCCGAACAGTTGGCAAAACTGAGGCGAGCGGTGGGACTCTGACAGAACACCAGTGATGAAATGATTCCCAGAGTCGTCTCACTCCTCTGTTCACTTTCTTTACATTTTGTTTTGTGCCTTTGTTCCCTCTGAACACCCCACTTGAACACAGTCCTGTTGCTTTTTTTCCCCAGCACAGGTGGAATACGCGCTAAAAGTTTTTCTGTCTCTTTGCGTATTTGTTTTTGTAATTTTTTCCCCCTTTCGAATGAAACAATGAGTCTGTATCTCTGGCTCCAGAATGGTCTTCTTTCTGTTCCTGAGAGCAGGTAAACTTTAGAAACACCAGATTGCAGGTTGGCAGTTTTTCCTTCATTTTTTGGGGTTTTCTTTTAAATGCAAAAATGTTTCTCTGGAGATTTTTTTTGGTCTCGCTTTGCACAACTAAACCCTTCAGCTCCTCCTTGATGAGGGCGAAGCAAGACACATAGGTAAACGGGGCTGTTGTGCCGCAATGACAAGGACGGGGAAAGTTTGTCTTGGTTTTCCAAAGCTCTGTCTGTCGGATTTCAGTGCCGCTCGTTAATAGGGGGAAGAAAGAGAGCTCAAGAGACGTAACCTCGCCGCTAACAGCTGCATCGCTCACATTCCAACTGGCTCAGTCCGCCTCGCGAACTTGCAGCAGGAGCACAAGAAAAATGTATTGTATTACTGAGGCCTAACCTCAACATGTTCTCACTTTTAGTGAGTGACTGACAAGAGTTTCACTAAACACAACCGCTAGCCATGTGGCTAATGTTGCTAAGATGAAAACTACTGTGCTGCCTGTTCATCACTTCTACTTCCTCAGTGTGAGCCATGTGACCCTCTCGTTACTGCAATGTCATATTGACCAAAGGACTGTGTTGTGTTGTGCGCAGCATAACACTTTAAAACCTGCATTCCATCAATGCTCCTCAACATGGAATTTTCATCAGTGCTGCTTTGCCAGCAATTGAACCAAGTGGATCGAGAGCTTGTCTCCAGTGTGAGTCCTTGTTTCTGTGACTGTCTCCCATTACAGAAACTGATCTGATCCATTCGGAAACTGATCTCCACCCAGTCACCTTTTCAGTCTCGCCTGCTGTTTTTTTCAAACATGGACTCAATTCAAAGGGCTTAGAAGATCTAGTGTGTCAGATTAGAAAAACAAAAAACAAAATAGCACGGCTCAAGGAGAAGACTGGAGAGGCGTGAAACCTATCAGCTTCTCTCTCCTGTATTTCATTTGCGTCGAGGCCTCTGATGCTCCGCTGCATCTTTCAGGATTCAGTCGATCGTCACCAGTCCCTCGAAGGGAAGCGAGTCACTTCACAGTGAACAGAATGATACTTTCACGCATCCTTTGCCGATCGTTAAGCCCGAAAGATACAGTAGGAAAAAAATGAATAATGTTCAAACCTTGAAGGGTTTTAATAAACTCCTCTCAGGCCGTTTGGATGTTTAAATATGCAGGATATAGCTTAGCTGCCACCCCCGCCCCGTTACAACAGGCATCTGTTCCTCCTTGAGGAACTGTAATAAAACCTGTTTGGCAGCAAATCACAGACAAAGTTAGCGGCAGAACACAGTGTGAGACTCATCAGCCACATTATTTCCCTCAGGATCTTCCGCCGACCAAAAACTCGGCAGAAATGAGAGTGAATATTGGACTTTCATTTGCCAGGTGGCCGGGAAAAATGACTTCAAGTGGTTGCTAATTCTGCTCTGTGTCTGGCTGTGAAGCCAAGCTCCAATCTGCAGTTTGACTCCTCGTTTTGTTTTTTCTTTTCTCTTCCCGTCCATACTTTTAAAATAAAAGCCGACGAAGGCGAATTGGCGGAGAAGCTGCGGCTTTTATTACGGCAAAAAAATCCAAAGAGTGGAAAGGGGGCATTTTTCCAGCGGCAAATGTTCCTGCAGCACTCACGAGTTGTGACCTTGTCCTTCCATCTCACTAGCAAAAAACAAACTGAGGTCCGTCAGAACCAACGCTCAGTGTTTTTCTGTCACTCCCAGCGACCACGTTCAATTTTTCCCCAGCTCTCACTGCTACCAAAAAAAGAACACAGGTATTTGCACACTCATGTGAAATGACAACCCCTAATCAATACTTGGACATTGCACTTGAGTGAAGATCAAGGCAGAAAAAAGATCCCCAATGCCACAGCCTTGACTCTCAAGACATTCGGCATTTGGCGCCACTCTGATATAGTACCCGTTGTTCTTATGTTTTGTTTTGTCTTTATTTGGAAAGAGATGTCTGCTCCGCACACGAGCTGGAACTTGACCAAAAAAAGAAAATTAAAAAATCATTTCTAGCGCCACAACTAACAACAAACCCCGTCTTGCTCCGCTCTGTCGAACAACGTGTTTTCAGAGCCAAACACTTTCAGAGGGAACGCGTACACGCGCTCATCTGGGACACTGTGGGACCGATTGCCATGCATGAACACGGCCGGCTAGACTGCTGCGAACGCCCAAAGTCTGTCTTCATGGCCTGCTCCTTTTCGCTGTGCTCGACGATGGGAGTACGAGTCTTCCGACACCCTGGCTCCTGCGCTTGCTCGTGTTTGAAGATCAATAAAATTAAGCTGGCGAGAGGAGAAGCGTAAAGTGAAGCTCCTTCGACTGTGTTGGTGAAGCTGTGAGTCGGACGGATGTGTCAGATTTATTTTAAGCGACAAGGCAAAACAGGAAATGACGCAAATGTACGAGCCGTGGCAGTGTGATGTCCTCGCTGTTAACGTTGTTGATGACCTGGACGGCAATTGGACTCATTTTGGTGGCTTAATTACACAATAGAATAAATAAATGCAACGCAGTGCAATAACATTTTTCAGGGTAACGGACCCACAATAGGCCAAGCTTTTTCAATTAAATAACAAAGGCAATTCATATCAAAGTCAAAAGGTAATATGCAGACTTTGTTCAAATCTTTAAATCTTTAATTAGGACACCCCACAAAAAAAGAAATTTAAAAAAAATCTACATTCTGCTGTTTTTATGCAAATTACCATCATGAAAAACGCACCTGCTCCTTCAAGACTTTCAGAATACTCATGAGAATAACAGTTGGAATAAAGATGTGAAGAATCTCTGAGAGACTGAGGTGGATGCAGAGCGAAGGACCTTTTTGTCTTTCATCTAAAGGTGAACAACCAAGGCCTTGTTTGTTTTGGATTCATCTGTAATTGCCCAACAATTAAACGTCATATTATTTATTGCGCAAACACGCTTGCAGCACTGATATTCCTGAAAAAAAAAAAAAAAAGGGAGAGAGAGCAGCAATAACAACAGCCGAGTCTGCTGGGAGAGACGCTTCTGTGGGCATTTCTAGGATAATTGCATGATTCAAACCCATAATTCACCGCTAATATGTTTAGAAAAGTAGCACTCGGCTGCAAATGAGGCAGACGGGGGCCGACGCAGGACTCCGTCGGCTCCGTGTGTGTAGAAGACGAGGCTGCTGAAGGGCAACAGTAATGATACTAATAATAATAATAATAACACAAAGACGGCGGACGTGTGCGAGCCCTGGAAATGCAGATTAGTCGCACAACCTCTTCACCACTGCTGCGGAACACAGGCAGCTGTTTTCCTCCTCCTGCCTGCTGGAGGCTCCGCGGCAGCACGTTTAGCCCAGCTGAGAATGTTTCAGCAGGAAGCAAGCATTTCTATTTTTGAGGGAGGCTGCAAGCACAGGGCTAAAGATGCTGTCCACACTCTGTGGAAGTTTATTCTGCTTCCTTTGGAGAATTAATCATGACATTCAGGCTGAGGGGAAGTTAAGAGCCAAGCAGCCACTTGTGCTTTGTGGAGGAAAGTAGAGCAATAATTTGGCCCAAAACAATAATGCTGTTAGATTTACTGTAACACTGTTTATTATATTGATTCATGGTGTTATTATTTATTGTTTATGGAACGGTTAGATAGGGTTTTACTAGCACACAAGGAGAGAGCAGCTGTTTCGAAGTCCACTGTGTTTATTATAACAGCGAAGGAATCGAAGGGAAATCAGCCAAATTTGTGTGTGTGTGTGATATGTTATGTGCTATTTTTTTTATTTATTTTTTTTATTAAAAAAATACCTTTGACCCCTGACCTCAACAAGGCATTATGTCAGCAGACCTGCAGCCCATCTGTGACCAACAACTACTTTCTGCATTTTTTTTTGATTGGCTGGTTAGGTAGTCAAGTTAACAAGCAATTAAACATTTTAACTTTAACCGGCTGTCGAGTGGAAGTGTGACAACAGCTCGGCCTGGTTCAATTCCACTCACAAACAGCAGCACCAAAGAGAAAGTTGTGCCATTGGTCCTCCTGGACGTGTAGAAACCACAGAAATGCGCCCGCAGCAGCCGCAGCAGCCGCAGCAGCCTCAGCAGCCGCAGATCCATCTGGCTGACTGGGGGAGACGTGGGCAACGGCAACTCGCTGTAGCGAGACTCATCAATATAACATGCAGCAGCGGCGGCTGACAAGACTCGCCGTGTCCCTCCCTCTGCGGGATGTCGATATGACCCCGCCCAAGTGCGTCCGCCCGAGCTGAGGCGAGGCGAGAGGTAAAAGCCCGGCGACACTCTTTCCGTGTTCGGGAGTTTAGAAAAAAACAGTGAGTGTGAGAAAAGGCTGTCTGACGCGTGCCAAGGAACATCACGTCTCGGAAAAAAAGGAAAAAGAAGAAGCATCCACTGCACAAGGTGACAGGCGAATAATTCTGTTTTTGCTCCCTGACACCCACTCAAACACAACTGCATGAAAAGAGAAAAACCGAAACAAACAAAAAAACTCAACACAGACAAGCCACCCGCTTAAACTCGGTGGGAGCGTCTGGCACCAAGACGCATCCACGCTGAAAAACTCCCTCCAACCCAAACTGTGGCTCACTGGCTGTTTAATGGACTCGTCACTAGAATCATCACATTTTCATCTGCCTGAAAGAGACACACACGCACACACACACACACACACACAGCTGGTGATGGAGAGAAAAAGCAGATTTTTGGCTCCAAGTACCTGTGAATTTGATGCATGCCACCAGGTGTGGCAGCGGCGGATCAAAGAGCGACTAAACTCTGTGTGCGCAGAGTGATGCAAAAAGGAACAAAAAAGTCTCTCTCTCACACACACACACACACACACATGGAGCTTTGAGGCAGCGGACACAGACAAAGGGGAAGAGAGTGAGAAGAAAAGAGATGGACAGAAATGTGTCAGACATTGCGTGAGTCACCAAACGCCGGCTCTTCTGATAATCCTGCCCTCTGTTGCGCTGCACTGCTGACTGGAAAAATCGACGGTGGGGATTAATAGATCGTGAATCCGTCATTTGAAATCCAGCCCAGGTGAAGACGGCAGGAGTGAAGAAAGATAAAACAAAGGGCAGGAGGCGCGTCGCTGCCACCGCTGGTTTGGCGCTCTTTGTGATGCTACAGCGTTTCATTCGAGGTTCAAACAAAGTCAGATAATAATCGTGTAATTATCGTTGTCTGATACATCTGAGAGTCGAAGGGTTGTGTTGTTATTATTTATTTATTATTATTTTCTGTTTTTATATAGATTTTCAGTGTCGTTCCGAGGATGAGTTGAAGTCTGTCAGCAACACGCGGCCCGCTTTTATTTTGAATTGATTTGGAAATAATTACGTTTTTTCATGAGAGGTGAAAGAAAACCCAACAATCTCGGTAATAAATAAAAGCAGGATAATAAAAATGACTTTACTCTCATCAGCGCTGCACTGAAACTACATCAAGACACTAACACAAACTAAAAAAACTCCCTCTAAGACCTGATTTTTTCACTAGCCGAAATGTTTTCATTACGTTGAAACTCTGCGTCCCAGGCGGCGGAATCCCGGCCGCTCACTACAGGACGACGTGCGCGGTGAGTCAGCGACGTGACTCGGCGTCGTCGGGTCTCTGATCCCGCTACTCAAAAAAGTCAAAAGCGAGGGACGGTCGGCGCAGCTGCCCAATGTTTTATTCAGCTTTTGACAGCTGAAGGGGGCCGAGTGGCTGAACTCAAAGAGAATACCAAAAGGGGTAAAATTGAAAAAAAAAAAGAGTCGACGGTTTGCTTTCACAAGGCCGACGGGCGGCCGATACGTTAATATCACACGCCGCCTGCGTCGCACGCACAAAGAGGAGTGCGAGGACGTGAAAGTTGCTCAGGTTAACTCCTCCGACTAATGGCTTTCAGCAGCTTACATCACCATTGCATCACCTTGGCCAGACGCTTAAGTTTCAGGCAAAACCCTGAAACACTGGGGAAAAAAAAGAAAAAAAGACGGCAACAAATTTATGTCTCGCGCTAGCGTGCGCTTCGCTGTGCACGCGCGTGCGCGTGCAGCGACTGAAAGCCACCGAGCGAAACAATTTTTCACGTGGCTCACAGGAGATTTATTGTTTTCGCAGAGCGGGATGCAGCATCAGACATAAAGTGCAATCAAATGGCACCGCTTTAAAAAAAAAAAAAAAAAAAAGAAGAAATCATGAATATTTAACAGCACATCATATTTCATGTGTTAAATGTGTTCCAGCGACGCCCCTTTAATAAATAGCACAAATCTGGATTCCTGGAAACTGAGAACTAGCATCCACACACACAAAATCTGTCACGGCGTTTGTTTGCGTTCCTGTCACCATGCGTCATTGTCGCATGTGATAAAATGATAATAAACAATAAAGAAAATAATAGCAGCAGGAGGAAAAGGCAAGAGTTCATCTCACAACAAGTTTTTTTTTTTTTTTTTTTTTTAAATAAACACGAAGCTCGAGCTGCGTTTGCAGGGACGTTTTTGGCTGTGCAGCATTGTGTGTTGGTGTGCGTCTGAACCGACGTGGGAGGAGCTTCAGGTCACTGCAGCCACGCGGCTCCGTGTTCCTGGCACTGCACGGCCGACTTTTCCCACAGACACACATTTTTTTATGGCCGGTTACAAAGATAGCAGCGAAGGTGGACTGATGTGATAACCGTGTCAGCGCCGTTCCTGCGCTGCGACTCAAATTTGGTGTGAGAAGGTAGAAAATATGCTCCACTAAAAGTGGGATTCTGTAGATAATAGCTTCATCTGTGACTCATTCGCTGCACACCAATGTGTTTTTTTTCTCACAGCGCGGGGCGACTTATCTCACCCCAGTTAAAAAGGTACATTGACTAGTCAAGACGCTAGCTGCGTTTCCATTCAAACGCAGGCCGCTAGCGCCGCGCCTTATCGCTGCAGCCGTGCTGCCATCACGGTCATCCTCTCACTTCCGCGTTTGTTGTAAGTCAATCAGCAAATGCATTTCAGTTTCCTAATTAGTGAATTTACTCTTAACCCAGAGCTCAAAAGTCTCCCAGGGGATTATTGTGCGAGTCCATTACCTTTTTGCCCGATGCTAAATGCCAAAAAGTGCACATGAAGCAGGGAGGCGGAAACCCAAGCCAAAGACTTTGACTAAAAGTTGTTTTTAGTTCGGTCCTACACCCTGTCAGCACACTGTCCTCGCCTGGGTGGGCTGTTTGTTTGGCGAGTTGGCGAAACGCTTCCTACCCGTGCTCCTTTTTGGAATATCTATTTATTGATGTATCTTATATTTGACTGCGTGGCTGCATCTTCCGTCAGCTTTTTTTCAAATTTCTGGCCTTTGGGAAAAAAAAAAGTTGAGCAGGTAACGTACTTCCTCCTGAGAGTTGTCGAGAGTGCGAGAGAGGCAACCCACTGATTGACAGACTACAACCTACAGAGGCCATAGGCCAAGAACTTGTTGACAGACTCGCGCGCACACAGAGACACACACAGAGGGAAGAATAACTTGTAAGGAGTAAAGTTTCATGCCAGCGTAACATATCTCTCAGGAATTCAAGGGAACTGCACGACCCCTCCGGGTCGAGGCTCGACATACCAAGACGCAGAAACAACTCAACCCTGCAGCCTTTTGACTGAATGTGCCGTGATTCAGACAAAACACCCAGCTTTGTAAGGCGTCCGTGTGACTTGCTTCTGAGGCCAAACTTTTACAAACTCCACTTGTCTTCCTCCCCCTGGGCCACGAAAGCCGACAGCGACGGGGCGACGCTCATTAGAGGAACAACACTCAGGCAACATCGATAAATGTTCGGAAGGCTTTTAGTATGAGTCAATCACTCCAGTCAGTTAGCAGTCTCCAAACAACAGGGCAAATTCATCACGGAGGCCTAATCACATTGGGAAAGTCCGCACTTCGCCTCAGAACAATATCCGCTAACCACATTAGCCAAGGGCTCGTCACACAATGTGATTTCCTGCTGTCACACAGAGGTGTTGATCGATGTCGGGATGACTACGGGGTTTCCATAGAAACCTACCTGATGTACCCTGATGTACCGTACTGAACTTTGAAATCTGCAGACTTTGTGCAGACAGACAAAAAAAAACAAACCTCATTGTTGCAACGCGCTTAAAAAGTTTTTCCACATTATGATATGCCTAAACTTTCGGAAGCTTGAAAGTTGTTGCTGTATCACTCAGATCATCTGCCCCAGCTCCTATTTTTCTTTGGGGGAAAACTAATGTATATATAAATATGTATATGTACATATATATATACATATTTTACTCAAAAGTGTTTTTCAGGGGTCAAAAAATTCAATTAACCCGAAGATAGAAAAATAATCATTCGCATTTCAACAAAACCACGGAAGGACTCCTGCTGTGGACCAAAACAGTAGTAGACGTGATTTTGCATTGCTTGCCTTCAGGAGGTCCTATTAACTAAATCCCCAATTAAAGTTCTGTTTCACACAGAGATCAAACTGTACTGTATTTATAGGTTGGACTAATTGAGTGATGCAAAATAAAAATTTACACTCAGATAAAAAATTCTAGGTATACCTCTACCCAGTGTTGGTACACAAACAACAGAGCAAACGTTTTGGGTTGCGCACTTGGTCGGGGGGGCCACTGCAATTTGAACATTCCAGCTGACCTGGACCTCTGACATCAGACATTGTAGATACCCGCCCTCATGGAATAAAACACTCAGCCAAACTAAGAAAGTAGTATTGGCCTATTGGAGTTTCCTTTGTCGTCTCCCCAGACTGCAGCTAAAGTGAAGTCAGGCTGTTAGATGTTAAATTGCTGTTGTAAATTGAAGCAATTTGGAAGCCAAATTGTAAGGCTGCTGTCAGATCTTTAACAAACGACATGTCATGAATATGTAAGAACAAAAGTAGAGAGTCAACATTTTAGCACAAAAGTGTTACTGAATCACTACCACACTACCGCCTCCTGCTGGAGGGTCACAGCGATCAACAGGTGGAAAAAACTCTCAAGTCTCAAGTCCTCAAAGTCGATGTTTGACCAACAGAATCCCCTCAGTGGAGGAAACTTTAAGGGCGGGCTACGTTCCAGCATGGACATTTATTCATTGTCTCTTGTGGCGAGACGAGCCACTTCACGGCCCCTTGCCGCTCGCCGCTCTGCATCCTCCGTGCCGTTTAAAGCCTTTTCGGGGCTTTTGAGCGTTAAGGGGCTCAGCTTGGCGGCAGACAGGCCTTCTGCTCTGCCACCTCGCTGACAGAAGACCAGCACTGGGTCCTTGAGTAGAGGCTTCCAAAGACCGCCCCCCCCCAGTAGCCTCCCAGCAAGCATTTCCATCCATATTTCTTCGGCTACCTGCCCGTCCGAGACTTCCTCTGTGGCCTGGCGCCGCTGCCACTCGGCTCAGGATGGGCCGAGTGGGTTTTGATTTCAATAAAGGAGGCTCTGTCCCGCAAAACCAAGGGGAAAGTAGCCGTCTGTTTGGAGGCGATCCCACTGCGCTTGTGAACGGAGACTCCTGAGGCAGAAGCGCGCACAAACAAACACACAAACGCACACACACACACAAACAGAGAGGGGTGTGAAAACAACAGGGGGTAGAGAGAGAGAGAGAGAGAGAGAGAGAGAGAGAGCCAAAAGAAAGCAGAAGAAGAGTCGGAGCGGGTGGAGAAAACACATCCTTTAACAGCAATCTCGACAACCCGGCGGTATGTGTGGCTCGGCGCAATTACCACATAACAACATTATTTATAACGACGGAAAACAACATTGTCACAACAAAACATTAGCGAAGCGCGCTAGCTCGCGCTGAAGAACCCAACCAGATCAGCCCACTAATATGGACGAATACCGATCTTGGTATGACCTGATGCAGCCAGAGGTGAGATGTCTTTGCTTACACTCCCACTGCAGTGCACGGGCAGCAACACCCTGCCTAGCGCTTGCATGTCCGCTGCTAGGAAATAACTGGCAGGACTCCAGGTGACGTCCTCTGACAGCCTTTTATCAAGCTAATTAGCTGACATATCCACTTAGGCAACAGCCCATTGCAGCGGGGGGTGGGAGCTGGGTTGTTGGTGCCACGCTGGAGTCACCTTGGGCATTTAAAGCATTTACTCTGACTGTACATGCCACAAGGTTAGACTGTTAGCAGACAATAAAAGGTAGGAGCTCGACGCCCGCTGAGTAATTATCGCCCTAATCCCACCCCCTCCCATCGCTACATCCACCCAGCAGGTCGGCCTGGTGGGCCAGCAGGTAACAGCAGCGGGGCTAAAAGGGGGTGAGAGGGAAGGAATGGGGGTGGGGTGGTCCTGCTTACACACCATCCGTCTTTAGCGGCAGGCTGGGAAACGGAGGTGTGACGGAGGGGCCTGTCACACCTCCGGTGAAGGTGAAGCCTTTGATGGAAAGCGAGCCTGCAGCGTGGATGTGTTAGGTTAATGTGCTTGTGACCCTGAGGTTCAAGTCCTTGTCAAATACAAACTGAGAGCCGCTTGATTGGAGGGGTGGTTTGAAGTTTGAGGCCATGTGCATTTTCTGAAGCGCTCTCACAAAAAGTTTGCACGGACAAAGTCGCCTCCAAAAATGTTAGTGTCCGGACGGAACCACTGAAGATGACCGGAACTACTGTAAGGTTATTTCCTGAAACCTGGAGCAAGCGCATACGCTTGCATGGTATATTCACGCAAGAGGCAGTTATACAATATGGTGAACAGTGCACAAGAAAGGAATGTGAGGACAGAGTTGAGCTGAACCAATTTATTGCCCGTCGTTGTTATGAGTAGTCATCGGCGTAGAAATTGAGGTGCGAGGCATCCCTAAATATGCGGTGGGAAAAAGCTGGACCCAGGAGTCGGAGAGTCAGGGAGGTAAAGTTCACTCCCCGTACACTCGGTGAAGGAGTCAAAACCAGTAAATCCCAACATCACAAGGTAGCTAATCACTTGGCAACAGTCGGAAAAAACCAGCTGGCACTGAGGATGCTGGGAAAGATTGGGCTCAGCTCAGGTTTTGAGCTCTTTTCCGGTGTCACCGCAGTTCAGACGATGCTGCGCGAGAAAGATAATCCTGGCTGTTGGAGGCTCTTTCACGATCTTGTTTTCAGAAGAGCGAAACGACTTGCGTCACCGGCACTTTTTCCTGTTGTTTTGCCGGTAATTATCTCAGCAGAGGAGGGTGGATGCTTTTGTATTTAGTTACTGCTTGTAGATTTTTTTTTAAAGGAGTGATGAGTCGATGAGCAGGTCCCTCAAAGGACACTGGCACTAGGCAATCAAAAAGGTGAACAAGCACGTCTGACCCCATACATCCAAGCAGGTCAGCTGCTGTGGCCAGTGATGGAGCTCAGTCGCTGTCCTTCTGACACAAACCTTCAGATGCACATTTTGAGGAATACTGAGTCAGAAATGTTACATTTATGTACATTTCACATACATCTAATGTCCAAGACATTGACTGAAAACATATTTCCAGAATCAACTGCGGTGCATCAGATTGATATGAATTGGTCCGAGGGCAGCGTTCCTATTGGCCAGTTCTGGTTGAATAATTGCAATTATTACACAGTTGGCGGTGATTCTTGGAATTTTTCTCTCCATCCTCGGCTGCTTCTGTTCACCTCTGCTTCTTCCCATAGCCACTCTGCACTGTCCCACCTCGCCTCATTTATTGGCAGCAAATCCCAAAACAGAAACCCTGGTAAACAAAACAAAAGTGTTTATCTGTATCGTGGTGCTTTTTCTTCTTATATTCAATCAAGATATTTTGGTTTGCTCTGAATCCCAAACCGTGTTCATTGCTTTGCGACTCCTGTAGTTGTTAATGTACGTGCCAACATGTTTATTGTTATGCATACTGAAGATGAGACTTTTTTTTCAAATACAAATTCTCCCAAGGACACGTAGAGAAAAGAAGTTCCACTGGTAGACAAGTCCCTTAAGAGACTACTGGTGCCTAAAGATGGAGAATTATGCAAACATGTTCAGCTGTAAATTAACAGCTAGTGGAGGGAGCGGGAGGGAGAAAAAAACAGTGTTTTTCCAGGCCAGAATAGCAAATAGTGCTGCACCCAGTCGACGCGCTGGATGTCACAGTAGGACCTTGTGTGTCCACAGTGTAGCCTCGAGGTACAACAGTGGAGTTTGACACCAAACGGAATTCGCTCCCTCCATCTCGCCGCTCTGAAGTCCCGTCCGCTCTATATAAAGCACCATGTCAGTGGAATTCACTCGGACAGCTACACGTTTTTCAATTTCTTTTCCTAGGGCTGTATCATACACTCAGATCATTTATAAATGAGTTGGCGGGATGTCTGCATCATGAGACGTGCCCGCGCATGGCCGCAGCGCCATCATAGACACTCCGGCTCCAGCCGGGCGTTCCACTTTTCTCCGGGGGGTGGGGGTTGGGGGTTGGGGGGGGTTGAGTTGTTTTATTTATTTATTTTTTCACCCTCTACGCTATTTTTTTCTTCAAATGTAGAAACACAGTTGAGCTACGTACATTTTTTTTCCCCACATTGAGCTTCTGTGCTCATTTCAGCGTAAAATGCAGTAGCAGCCGGAGAAAAGAGAGGGGTGGGGTGGGGGTGGGGGGCAGGAGAAGAAGTGTCTCAGTAGTCACACACACACACACACACACACACACACACACACAAATCTGCACACTCTTAGCTCCGTGTGCATGCACTTGCGAAGGATCCGCTCGGCATTGAGGAAAAAACAAACGGAAATAATCCTGGCAGTTACTGGAGAAGCGAAAGGGGTGAAAAAGCGCTACACGGCTGTCGGAGCAGGTCAGTAATCAGACAGTTTGATGGCTGAGTGCATTCAGAGTATTAAAGCTGTGAAGCCAGACCCAACTTTGTGTGTCCTGCTGTACGTATTTATATGCAGCATGAGCCTACATACACACTCAATGTTCTCGTCCAGACCCGATGCTGCGGTGCCAGGATTCATTAGCCGAAACCCGTCTTGATGCTCCTGCTCTGCAGCAGCGAAGGTCACGACCAGGCTGTTGCATGTGAAGGCAGATCGGGGCTACCTGGCAGCCGTCGGCAGGTGGGTGTGTCAGTCAGAGTCGGGCTCACGAGCGCGACCTCCCTCGATCGTGAGTGACCCCTGCATGCAAGACCTGCCGCTAAAAAAAAAAAAAATACAGCCCCCGACATCTGTCCACGCAGCAGCGAGCTGCCAGTCTCCCCGCCGTCAAGGTCGCGCGTGCCGCAGGAGGCTGAGGGATCGAGCGAGCCCTCCGAGGGTCTCACGGGCGGCGGTGGGAATATGTGTCGAGTTTGCCAGAAAAAAGCCGCTTGTCAGCGATTTGCTTCCCCAATGAAGAGGAGGAAGAGAAGGAGGAAGAGGAGGAGAAGGAGGTCAGTGCATCTGGCTGTGTTGATGCAGCAGCCGCTGCCGCTGGAAGACGCTCGGCTGGTTGCAGAAACGCTGAGGACCGAGTTTCCCTCCCCAGTATGGAGGGTTTGGGTCTCGGCGCCCAGCTGTTTCCAACTCTTTCAAGTGTGTTCGAGCAACAACCCACGACTTTTCGCAACAACACACATAAGCAAATTCAACATTTCACTGTACAGGATGAAACTGTTGACCCGTGTCCTGCACCGGACCCGTTTTAGATATTTTTCAGATCTCAGATGCTAGTGGAGCAGCCTTGTCTGTCTTATTATCCCCTCAGAAAATTGTTTAAAAAGTCACCAGAAGAGAGACTTTTAACTCTCTGTTTGCAGCCCGCGTTTCTGCCTCCTGCTTAAAGTGGAGCTTCTAAACATTTGGCGTGAGAGAGGCGTCAAGGTCCTGGGTGACACCGCAAAGTGCCATCTTCCAGAAACAGGGGTCTAAAATAAGAGAGGTTGTACTTTTAACATTTCTGCACATTTCAAGCAGGCGGAATTTCCAAGGTTGGAATTCATAAAATCTACCTCTCTGTCTCACAGTCTGTCTATCTGTCTAGAAGACCTTTGACATCACATCTATATACAGAATAGATAGACTCTATATATGGAATCCTGCATTCCCACAAACATGCAATCACCCTTTTTGAAAACAAGTTCTCCTGGTCTTCATCCACGTCTCTGCATAATAGCGCAACAAAAGACGAAGCGGCAGACGTTGCATAACTATCGATCAGCCCCCTCGGTAAACGGCTGAACATCCTCATCTTGCCAAATTTAACCGGAGGCTCGCGACCGGAGCTGTGGGTGGACGGAGAGTCAGCGAGTTCTCCCCCACCACCATCACCCCCATCACCCCGTCCACCCCCGCCGCAGGCTCTGACAGGGGCCTGTGGGCTGCCCACGGCTAGTCCACATTATTTCAAGGCCTACTTCCTTTTCATCTCCATTATTCATAGACGCGGAGCAGAGGAACAGTCTCCCTCGCGGCAGTTTATTGGGCATACAATACGTCTCCGCCGTCGCCACTTCAGCATTACAGAGCGGCTTATTTACACAGACGTCACCGGTTAAGCACTGGCTTGGCGCGGGCGGCGCTCTGAGCCTCCCCTCTTTTCCCTCTGAGTGTCACTAACTGAAATGAGGGACTAGCAACCTTTTTTTTTCTCTCTCTCGCTGTGAGCTGCAAGTGAATTTATCAGGTTATTTGAAAAGAACAATTACGGTGCTTCAGAAAAGCCTAACAACTCGTAACTAAGTGGATGTCCTTCTCTGGCGGGTTCTTTATGTTTCATGTGAATATTTATGACTGTGCTCACTTTTACCATTACAAGATTACACTCTTTATTTTGGGCACCACTGCTGGTCCACACGCTCCCGTCCACTTCAGTATATTATCATTTCATACGTCATTTTAAGATTGCATGTGTGCCATGAGCTAATAGGCACAGGTAAAAGTTTAAAAGCAGCCTCGATGTGCCACTTTGGAGACCATCCAGCCTTGTGCTGTTCATGGCAAAAAATAAACTCATTAATTTTCTATCGCATCGTATTGTACCACATCACATCGCATCATATTGTATCATTTTGCATCGCATCACATCTCATCGTATTGTTTCGTATCGCATTTTGTTGTAATGTATCATGTTGTATTGCAATGTATTATACTGTATCACTTTGGGGCATATGTAGATTGTGTTTGCTTCTGTTGCATTTCATTCATTCTTATGTAAAGGCAACAAAGTATGTTTAGCCGATATGACAAGTTTCACCATGCAGAAAATACATCTTACAATACAATAAAAATACATTCATTCATTTTCTATACCCGCTGAGGTGCTGTACCCTGGGGTTACATCCTTGATAGGTGGGCAGATAATCACATCAACAAACATGCACACACCAACAAACACATTTAAGTTTCCAATTGTCCTGGACAGAACCCATGCAGGATGTAGTAAGAACATGCAAACTCCACACGGAAAGACCTCAGTCCCTGTGGACGGAACCTTGCTCTTGCTGACGGCGCCTACCACTGCACCATTGTGTACTAATAACAGTAACAGGAATTGGAAAGAAAAATAAATAGCAGATTTATTAGAATGGAGTTGGGTGGGAGGGTGGGAGGGTGGCTGTGCTGATGATGGAGTTTGCCAGCACCCTTGGAGATTCTTTAGACGAAGCAGGCTCTTAAAGCCAACAAGAGTGATGAGCAGAAGCAGGAGCGAGGGGTAAACAGAGTAAGAGGGAGCGCTTTTGCTTTGCTTTTCATCTTCCTCCCAAACATAATGTTTAGGGCTTTTGTCGTTCCCATTTTAATACAAAGCAGCGGAATGCCTTTGCAAGGGCGGCGGGAAGACACAGTTGCCTCCCTCCTCGGGGTGACACATCTGAAGCCAGCCGATCAATCTCTGTGGGCTCTGGTGCTCGGGAGCTTTGTGCGAATGTCACCAGTGATTAAACCAGCGGCCGGCTCAATTCTACTTTCACACTTTGAGTAATCAGGTAAAAAAGAAAGAGGAAAAAAAAATTGTGATATATCGCCCGTCGACTTAACTTTATGTGACTGCGTGCATCCGCTTGAGCGCCCCGGTGCGCATACATACTGTATGTGTCATCGCCGCCATGTGCTGAACTGTGTACGAAAGTAATTACATCCCCGGAATGAACCAGTGTAAAAACTTGAGGATGCAATTATGCCCCCATTGAATAACTCATCCTTCCTGGCAAGAGCTAATTGCATTAAAATGGATGGTGTATAGTCCTCTAGCACGAGGCATTAAGATTAACGCCAGGAGAGTTAATAGTGTGTCATCTCCAGAGCTCCCCCCCCAACTATCCCAATTTTAAACCAACCAGCCGTCCCCTCGACACAGCTGGAGGAGATTAGAAGGGGGGAGAAAAAGAAGGGAGTGCAGGAGAATGAAGAGAAAAAAAATCCACCTTTTCTCCTTTCAGCATCTGCTTTCGCAGCTGGGAAAAAAGATTTGAGCTATTCGTCAGGCTCCTTGCTGTTGTCCGCAAGTATTCAACTCACACAAAGGTCACAGCGTCAACACAACAATCACAAACAACTTTCTGGCCCTATTTTTCTTTTTAGAGCGACGCCTCTTCAAATAGTCCAAAATTGTTACATGCACCTCAGATGTTTGTGTTGTCTCCATTCATTACTTTTATGTTTGATTGTCTGAGGGACCTTATTGAGATTTTACCTTTGCCACAATGGAAAAATGTCGCTGTCTGTGGTAATATAGAACTTTGTATGTGACGGAGTCAAACACAAGTCTGAATAATGTTCATTGAGGCTGTAAGACCTCCTTACCTTTCTCAAAAGTAGGACATTCCTCATGCGTATCAGACCAACATTGTTGCAGCTGGTGTGTGTTTTATGTGTGTATGGGTATTAAACAACACAAGACACATGGTCTAAAACCACCCAATAAGACCATCATAACGTATCGCATCATAACGTATTGCATCGTACCGTATCGTATTGTATCGCATCTCATCCAATCATATTGTACCGTATTGCACCACACTGCACTGCAATCCACTTCATCCTATCGTATCGTAGCATATCACATTGTATCGTGTTGTGTCACATTTCATTTTATAGTATCATAACATATTGAATCCCAACATATCGTACCGTATCATACTGTAACGTATCCTATCCTATCATATGGTATCACTTCGGGATACGTGTGGATTGTGTTTGTTTCTGCATTCTTGCATTTCTTATTGTTTTGTCTGGTATTACATCACTTCTGTGTGCATGTCAACCTTGACTCTTCCTTTCTGTATTTATGTTTAATGTGTGTATGGAAATGTGTAGCTTGAAGTCATTAGAAGGAAACACAAATATTACCCAAGAGCCATTTAATTGGATCCAATCATATTCTTTATTTTTAATATTTACTGTATTCTCTGTCAGGAAGAGAGAAGTGTGCAGCCCTCAGTGACAAATTTCCTCATGGGCTCATGTCATATCATAATACTTTCACTCTAAATCCGTCCCAAATGTTGAAGCTGCTTAAACCGGTTGGCTGAATCTGCCTCAGTCCCGGAGTCTTTTGGAACCTCCTGTTGTCATTGAGGCACTCAGGTTTAAGGTGCGTGATGTGTGATCTCCGTGGTAGCTTACACTCACATACACTTGACCGCCCGACTCCAAAAGAAGAAGAAAAAAAATACTGTGTGTGTTTTCAACTGTAACACCCCCCCAAATGGCTCAACGCGCTGTGTCAGAGTTCCCTGTCAGACCTTCAGCGCTTCACCAGGCAGCTAATGCCTTGAAGAAATGGGCTTCCAAGCTCAATATTAATCCCTGCAGCATTTCTGTCCTCTCTTCCCTCCTTTCTTCCTGTCAGAGTAAATCTAATGTGACACATATTCACTAGAACACAGGCCGTTGTAATTGTTCGGGCTCTGGTGGATCCCGAGTTGTAATAACAGCACTTAGCTACGTTGGATGAAATGCCGTGTGCGCCAAAAACTTCTCTCAAAGTGCTGGCAAATCCCCTCTAATGGCCACTGAGCCTAGTTAAAAAAAAATATATAATAAGAAAAACAACACAATGCCTCTGCTAAGCGATGTGTTCGACGCAGGTATTCCATTTACTTCCTATGCTTGTTCCAGGAAGAACCACTTCAGAAAGTTTACTAAATCCCATTTTTTTTTTTTATGAAGACACATTTTAGTATGATGCAACAGGCAGCAAATAGCTACAAGCTTTAAGATGACTGACAGTCAAAAAAAAAAAAAAAAAAATCAATAAAATCGACCGCGCTGCCTAGCTGCACTATTTTGCAGGGAAAAACTGTGCTTTTATGTACGTAGACGCCGCTCGACACAAACCATCTGGCTCTGCTGAGCGACACGTCGCTGCGATATAATCCCCCTGCAGCCAGACGTGCATGTTGCCACATGGCCTAATGCTGCTTAGGATCAGGACTGAGAAAGGTGATTTTTCAGGCATCCACAGAATACCCCGGAATCAAATCTGACTGAGGTGCACCAGACCTACCCTGAATATCAGAGGGTGGCTTAGCTTGTCTGACACAGAGGTTCTGGTCGGCTCCTTCAAAGAACACGCAGCGGAGCTTTGGATTCTCCACCCAGAAGCTTGCGCTGGTGCACTCAGTTCACTCTGCGTTCACCTCGTCTGTCAGTGCCGACTGCGGAGCTTAAGGAGCGGCGTTCAGTCCAAGTGCATTTCCATGACAAAGCACCATAAAGCTTTAATCAGATTTTGCAATATCTTGCACCACACTGCTTCTGGCTATGTGGGTCAAACAGTGTGAGTGATTTAGCAACACTCCACCCTCAGTGGCAGCCTTACATTACGCTCCAGCCGGACTGCCATGTGAGTAATTTGTCAGAAGGCAGTGGCACCTTCATCACCGACTAACGTTTGCAATGTGATAAACGTGAGATGTGATGTCGTAAAAGGCCTTAAGTGGCGTTAGCAAATTGTAATAATGGTTTCGAGTAAAGAAAAAAAGGGGTGAAATTAACTTTAATAACCTCGTTACGAAGTTACCACCAACTTTTAAGAATCTGCGCCGGCTCTGTCCACCAGCTTTCTTATGATTTAAGCTCATTATTGCCCAGGCAACGCCACGTCTTCACGGGTGCAAAGCTGGTAGAGTCGCAATCTGCCCTCACACACACCAAGTTCAGAGAAATATCTTGAGGCGAGTCCAGTCCACTCGTCCCAGTCACCGAAGTTTCCGTCGAGCCCCATGTAGCCGTCCTGATATATCTGAATGCATCTATTGCCCAACATTTTACCAGGTCAGCAAATCAGATCAACAGTTAAGGCACAAACACAGAAGTAGTTCAGAGGAGAGAAGGGAGAAGAGGCCTTTTTTTTTTTCTCCTTTTTTTTCTTCTATGTGTTGATTTGAATGACCTGACAGCAATCACGGCAAAACAGACAGCGGGGGGGACAACAGCTGTACTTTTGGGCAAGCGCACCGACTGACGCGGCAGTTTCCAGAGAAGACATTTTGCAGCCCACGGCGTGTCACTTCCATGTCGCTGAGTAGGAGGTTGCGTGTGACTCTGCGCCACAAGCACAGAGTCACAGAGTCTGCCAGCGCTCTCTCTTTTCATATGATTAAAAAGATCTTGCTTCTGGTTCGGTTCACACCATCGATTTGGCCCCTTTGCGTCCTGCTGCCGCAGTTCTTTATTGGCCCTTGACTTTGCTTTTTTTGGGTTTTATTCGGGGGTGGTGAGGAGACACCTGCCGAGTCCTGACTGCCACCTGACAGGACGTATTTCTGAAGTCATGCTGCAACGACGGCGGGCCACCCAATAGAAACCACAGGGACGCACAAAGGCCTCGCAGAGGTGTGATGCACGTGTTTGCTAGTCATCCTTTCCCACACTGGACACAGTTATGATGCGTGTGTGTGCGTGTGTGTGTGTGCTTGTCAGGTTCCTATCGACTGAGAGTTAAATCTGTGCAGCCGGGGGAAGTGTGGGCCAATCGAAGATGCTGCAGACAGATTCCGTTACAGCTGCAGACAGCCCTACTTAATGACACGTTTCTTTTTTTTCTTCTGCACACATTATTTAAAAATCACCCTTCCTCCATATGCACCACCGTGGCGGCGGAGGCTGGTATTGTATTGATGTTACAGAGCGGCCCGTTCTGCAGAAGCGATGCAGATACAGTGTAATTAGCGTGAAATGTGACATTGTGAAGGAGAAGAAAGCATGCGTTTTATTTTATTTTTTGCAGCTTTGCCCTAATCCTGTTTTTTTTTCCAAACAGAAAGTATGTGATATTTTCCCATCTATCAACCACGCTGCCGAAGGGGGGTAAAAAAAAAAAAAAAGGAGAAAGAAACAAGCCATTAGCCCGGGTACATGCCATGTGATGGAAAAGGAAGGGACTCAATAATTCAGCAACCATTGTTTTCTCTGACGCGAGCAGCGCTCTCGGTTGACCTGCGCTCCTCCGTTGTTTTCCCTTCGCCTGGCTTGATGGATCTCCACGCTACCAAATAGCTTTAGGAAGACTCTTGAGCTCCTCGCAAATATAAATAAAAACACAGCCCGGGGGAGCAGGGGGTGGAGGGTGGCGGTGAGGGTGGTGGGAGGTGAAGGCAGCTATAGAGAGCGCGTTGTGTTCAAACGCTTACACAAGCATGTCGGCCCCATGAACAAACAAGCAGACGGAGGAACGCAAGTGATAAGCGCGCATGGCCCCGATTCCTTCATAAATCAAGTCCTATCTGTTTTGTTAATGACAGGCGAGCTTGTGCCCCACAGCCTCGCTGTCACTCACAGATGAATTAATTACTATAGCGGCCCTATTTTTATCGTTGTTGTTTTTTTTTCCTTTAGTAGCTGCACATGTTTTTTTATCTATTCCAAAAATTTCAAATGCAATGCTGTCTACTCAACGAATGGGGAAAAAAAATGTGTATCAAACTGGAAGCTGGATACAAAATCTTCTTGGTAGGTTCTAACCATACTCTGCGACAAAAGAAGAGACGGATCCTGTATTTTCAGATCGATTTTAATGAAATTTATTTATTTATTGTATCTTGCTGGTCTGGTCTGAAACAAAATCCTCCTCCATCCTGATGATTTTGTGCATCTCAAGACAGGCGTCATGACTACCAACAACAACAACAACAACAACATGATCTTCATCTGACAAATTCCATAAAACAATGATATAAAAGATGACAGCAGAAGAAGCAGTTACATCTTGTACTGAGAACCTATCAAAATCTGTTCCATAAGTTAATGATACTGTATTTTTCCATCTTTGAGAAATAGCATGATAGCCATTCTGAAGAGTTTTGATCTACTCCATAAACATGTTCACCTATTATGTCTTATTTTTGCCCATTTTACCATAGAGCCACCAAGCTGACAGTGTTTAAGAGGCTCGATTCACCTGATGATTTCAGTGTTTTAGGTCCAACCAATTCCACTTTAGAATATATAAGAGAAGCAACATTAGAAACGCTGCTAGCGGTTGTGCCAGACACGCCTGGTTGTCGGCGCTCGAGTAAAAAAAAAAAACAGGATCTACTACAAGTGTCATGCACTCATTCAGCACTTGGCTGCCATAATTATGAGTTTGACTCATTATTGTCTCTCTCTCTCTCTCTCCCCCTCCCTCCCCCTCTCTCTCTGTTAAGCAAAGACTAATCCATCAAACTGATAGGCCACAGTGATCCCAGTGGGAAGCGGACGTTGATGGAATATTTATTTCTTGCCTGATGCGACTTGTTTTTATTTTTGGTTTTATTTTTCCCACTGAGTCATTCAGTCACAGGAATTTTTTCTGTTTTTTGTTGTTTTTTGACAGCAACCTAAAACGACATTTCCCTCCCCCGTCCCTTGCCTCCATTGTCTTTTTGGTGTTTTTCCGTCATTCTAGTGTCTCAAAAAAATAAAAGAAAAGCTTTTTATTTTTATTTTTTGTGCGCGTGTTAAACCTCTCTCCTCTTTTCGAGGACAGGGCATGTGGGAAAGACCTCAAGGATTATCCCAAGCCCCTTAATAAACCAATAATGTGAGTGAGGCAGATGAAAGTTCGCTCTCCCACATAACTTCCCCCAACCCCTCCCACCTCTCCAAAATAAAAAGGCCAATCACGGCGGTTCAGGGCTCCGAGTACACGCAAGATAACGCGGAGGCATGTCCCTGCTCCTGTCTCGCCGTGGCAAATTGGATTAGTTTAATCAGTGATAAACTAGAGAAGCGAAGGTCTTTCACAAGTGCGAGAGCGTGAGCTACATTTAAAAAGTCCCTCCTCTCCTGTCGCAGAAAGAAAAAAAAAAAAAAACACTGGGGAGGGAGGCCTTGGAGCGCGGAGAGGTGGCGCCTCCTTCCCTGCTGACAGTAAGAGCCCGTTTGATGCATAAGACCATTTGGCTCAAAATACATAATGTAAAAGTATCTGGCTGTGGAAGGGTTCGCTATCACGGAGCGCTGATGCATGATGGATGGAAACGCCCTGTGAAGGGCTGAAGACGGATGGCGAGGGTGGGAGTGGGGGGGGGGGGGTCTGAAGACGGCGTCTTAGGTTCCTGCACTGCCATTGGTTAACAAACCTTTGTTCGGTTCCACTGGGGGCTATTGAGTAGCTCCAGCGTGGGAGCTCAGATTTTTTCACTGCAACAGGCAGCCTGGCTGTGGAATCACAGGGAACGGCTGTTCATCGTCTGCGTATCTGGAGATGCTCCATATGTCAAATCTAAAATAAAAAAAAAACATTTATTTTTCTCCGTTGGGCTGATCCCTCTACGGCCAATTGTCAGCCTCCAACCGGCCCCTCTAATCCTCTGCACCCTTCTTCTCTCACACCAACTGACTCCACCTCCTCTTCCACTACATCCATAAATCTCCGTCCTGACTGCCAGGTCCAACCTCAGCATCCTTCTAGCCAGATATTCTCTGCCCCTCCTCCAGAGACGTCCAAACCTCCTCAGTCCGGCTTCATCTCCAAGACATCTACCGGCATCGCTGATCCAGTCCACCCTGGTCAGTGCTGAAGAGAAGCTCAACATGTTAACCTCTGCTGCTTCCAGTTCCGTCTGCAGTCTTTCCCCTCCGTGCTGCTGACAGCCTCTGAACCACAGCAATATCGCTGTGTCATGATATAATAATAAAAATTAGGTGTTTTTGCATTTCCTTAAGGTGGCAATTGACTTGCGCGAAAAACAATAAACACGCTAATTACTCGGTGGAAAAAAAAACATGAAAGTCGCCAACATGCCAACTTGGCTGCGAGCCATAAACGACAGAAGCAACGTGTCGACCAATGAGGAGCCTCGTCCTGGTTTGCAGGCTGGGTTGCCAGGGCGACCGCTTCGTCTTTCGCTTCCAGTTCTACATTTAAATTGTCACGGCACGTCGCTCACAGCGCCCCCTACCGACAGAATCAGCAAGGTTTGTGGTTTGCTGCATTTTGCGTTTTCTTCGGCTTATTTTCAGCAGATTTCCTTCAGGCGGCCAATTGGAAAACAGGGCTGGAAAAAAAAGCTGATATTTGCACCTTGCACGTTGTGAACACGAGCGACAAAATAGGGGGAGGATGCAAAGCGATGCGGCAGCAGACTCTTCTTCCTTGTTAGCGCGTGGCTGCTTTATATAACAATATGTCTAAAAACTGCAGCGCGGGCAGGCAGAGCTGATGCAGCCAAGACACACCTCCACCCACCAGCACACACACACACACACACACCAGCCAGTGTTATCAGTGTCTGTGTGTGTGAGAGAGAGAGAGAGACAGAGACAGAGAGAGAGAGAGAGAGAGAGAGAGAGGGAGAGAGAGAGAACAAGCACCATTACACACATCTACTATCCCAGTTTTTAGGCTCTAACTGTAAGGGCAGTGAAATAATTCTGGGGAATATGACAGAGCAGCTGAAGGACATGGCCCAGGCAGGTTGTTGTTGTTGTGCCGCCGCCATCGCAGCAGCGGAGCGGGGCAGGGGGGGAGGGCGGGGCCCATCTTCTCACATCGCCCCGCTGGCGTCTTCCCACCGCCGTCCCAGAACGTCCTGTTGTGGGTAACAGGGAAAGTTTAACGCTGATGAAAGCCGACTGACATCATGAGAAATTAACGTTACACATGGAGCCGAGTGCTCCCGCTGCTCAGGGCGGGGGGGGAATTTGATCTTTTCCTCCTCGGGGGTGCCAGGGCTGGCCCGGTGGACGGGCCGGCTGACAGCGACAAGTTTGCGCGAGAGGGAGGCGAGTGGCTGCAACGCCGTGGCCGTTATTTATCAGGGGCTAAAGGTGTGCCGAGCTGCTGCCGGCGCCAGAATTCAAAGAGCAACTGAAGAGAGACGGACGTTTGTTTGTTTTTTTATTCACACCTTTTATTTGTAGCCACACTTTACTGTTGCACCGCGGCGTCACTATACAAATATTTTTTTTTTCTTTTTAGTCGTGTAATACAGACCGGCCCAATGATAATAATAAAAACAGAGAGAAAAAAAAAATATCATTAACAACAATGCCAAAGTTGCTTCCTGGTCTCTGCAGATTAATTAGTGCACAGACACTCCACCTCCAGACTAACAACTAACTATGTTTTTGTTATGTGCCAGTTCTTTAATTAGCCAAGAGCCTTTCGTTTCGCTGCCGGTTTCTTTTTTTTTCTTTTTTCGCTGCCATTTTCTTCTTCTACTCTGTTTTTTTTTCTTGCGGCGGCGGCCTGTGCAGAGGCCACACAAACAGCTCAGTCTCTCTGCATGAAGATGTGAACAGAACTCTCCCTTTCTTTAAGTGGGTGGTGGGTCTGGGTTTGGGGGGGGGGGGGGGGTGTTGTTTATGTCTGGCTTTTAAAATAAGAATAAAAAAAAAAAAAAGCGTGGACCGAGTTTTTCAGAGGGACACTACACATTGCTTTGTTCTCGCAGCAGGACTTAATTACCACTGCAGCCAAACTGCCCATCGTCAGCATTCATTAGCAGAGATCAGAGAGCCCACTTCTTGATTCCTCGCTCTAATTAGTATGTATAGCCAACTGGAGTGGAACGTTTGTTTTCAAACGTAATCATCCCAGGGAGCTTAAAACTGAGAACGCTTGACTTTTTTTTTCTTCTCCTCCCTCAAACCCATGCGGCTCCTGTGCAGACTCGTCTCCGGCAGGACGTGTGCAGGTTTCCAGCCACTCACGTCTCCACAGTGCCAGATTTGTTTTTGTTTGTTTTGTTTTTTTCATTCTCCTCGAAAAGAGAAACTTTCTCCTCACGCCTTTTTTCCCAGCAGCAGCAGCAGCAACGTCGGTGGGGTGTTTGGGTTCTCAGAGAACTCCTGCCCCCTCCCTCCTGGTCTGTGTTTTTTTTCTATTTTTGCTTTGTCATTTGTTTTATTTTTCGGCGCTGTCTCGCAGGGCGGGGCCAGCGGCGGAGGTTGGTCGGGGCGGATGAAAGCCGCTGGCGGGCCGATCCGTCATCCAGTTCCTCCGCTGTCAACCACACATCCGGGACTGACTCTCCTCGTCTCTCCAACGTTGAGGCGGCGAGGCCGAGCCCGCTCCCAACATCTGTATCGTACACACAATCCCCCGCTGACTTTGGTTTGAACATTCCCCCTGCAGCTCTTAACACAGCCGGCTGTCTGCCTCTGTAGTGCTGGCAGTTGTTGAGTGGGGGAGAAGAAAAAAAAAAAAAGAAGCTAAAACATGCAACAGAGACACATGCCACGGGTTTTGCACAAACCCCGGCAGCACGACGTGCTGGTAAACAGCCGGATAGATGAGGAGGCGATGAGATGAAATGTGCAAACGATTTGACTTGACAAACGTTCGCTCGCTCGTGCTCCTCCGTCGTCGTCACGCGTGCTTGTCGAGCGCCGGCGCCAGGCCGCTCAGAGAGTGATCGCAAGTGATTAGGAGTAAAGAAAGGTAGACGGGGAATGGGGGATGAGTGGGGGAGGGGGGGCGCTAGTGCGCGTTCCAAGGTGCTGCAGTGCTTCACTTTGCTTTAAGCGCCAAAAGACGGGAAGACGAGTCCTGGTGTAGGTTCCCTGACGGCGGCTCAGCAGCTGCGGAGCTCTGAATCTTATGGGCTTTTGTTTCATCATCCACCTCACACAGTGATCATCTTTGAGTGTGTGTGTGTGTGTGTGTGTTTGTTTGTTTTTTCACTCCCCTGAGTCTGCTCAAGTTCATCCCGACGCTGGGGGGTCGGTGGTGGAAACTCTCAGTGTTTGCAGCAACTTTGTGAGCCAAAGCCAAGAGTACTTTCAGATGTGAGGAAAAAGAGGGAAAAACACTTTTTCCACGATTTTGAAGCAACATTTCGAAAAACTCTGGCATGTGTGGAAAAAAAATACATCTAAATGTCAAGCAGTTGGGAAGAGCAGCAAATTCTAGAATGCGGGACTGTGTATTGGTTGACGGGATTTCAACTGCTGTCGTGACAATCCTGTAGGAAAAAATCCAACTTTGCTTTGTATCAATTGCCATCGTGAAAGGCTTTCGTGTTGAACATACCACTGAGTTTACTGTGACTTCTATGGTCTAGGTTCTGGTGGTCCACATGACCAACAATTAATGGGCGGCACAATACAACACGACACGCTGGTGCAGTCCAAAGTGTGTCAACACACCAACCTGTTGACAAAAAAGCAGCCTCCTGGTTGGTTCAGCACAAACTGTGTGATGGATGTAACTCCATTCATAAATCAAATAGTGCCAACTGGTTTTGCACCTATTTCCCAGAGTGAAATCATTGTGCAACACTATAAGACAACTGACTTGAGGGGCACTTGCAGTTAAATGCGCTAAAGCAAGTATGCAATAGTTTTAAGGACACAAGCAATTCTACAGGCCTGCAGGGGGCGCCACCTTTGGCTAAAACCTGTGTGGTGGCACATTTAATGCTGTTTTGGGAGGGCTGCTTTTCCTGCTATTATGTCTGACATTCCGTTCCCATTGTGCGAATTTTGACTATGAGTCACTTGAGTTCAGGCAAAACACGGCACTTAGCATCTTGACGCCTCCACGTCTAAAGACCCAGAGAGACAAGCAAACCCGAGTGGTGCCGGGTTCTGCCAATTAGCCCGAAGTGGAAAAACGTTATTCCGGGCGATTGTGCCGATGCTGATGAAAAAGAAATATGGAAAACGGCGCCTATATTTAGCGCCTTCATGAGCATTCCGTTGGGGGGGGGTGGCTGAGGCTCAAATACCGGCTGCTCTCTGTGAGCGCTGGAGATGAAACATTGGTTACTTGCTGTTTTCTAAATGTCGTCATTAGACAGGCAGCGCAAATCTACAGTTTGGTGGAGGAACGTTTTTCATTTCCCTCAAAAGGGAGTCTACGGAAAAAAAAGTTACAGAGATTTGTCAGGGTGTAGAAATGCAAAGAGAAAAGTGTGCAAAGAGTGAAAGACGTCATTTTTCAGGCATCGAGGCATAAAAATGAGCCTGGCACTGGGGCTGGGAGAAGTCGAAGTGTGAATGGGCCCCTTCAGGACCATCAGCTGGTGATTACCACTCAGGCTATCATCAGCACTGCCCGGACCAGCCTTCTCTTACTTGAACCGGGAGAGAGGTGCCTGATTATAAGGGGTACAAATACAGGTGCAGTGTGCGTGCGTGCATGTGTGTGTGTGTGTCTGTGTGTGTTTGGCAGATTACAGTGTACACTCTGCAGGTTTACCGCCAGAGTCTCCACCTCTGATTAACTCAGCGGGGGTAATACCGGGGGCTGCACCGGGACTGGGATGAGGAGCGATCTACAGGGAAAATAACGGTGCTGAGACAAATAGGGGCTGGCTCGGCGAGTGGGTGGGCAATTGGATGAGATTGTCCACTTTGGTTGTGTTTGTGTGTGTGTGTGTTTGTTTGTGTGGGTGGGTGGATGTGCAGCCATTGTGTATGTGTGTGTACATGAGGAGATAATTCTGTTCGTCTCACGGAACGGTACATTTGCAGAAGACACTTGTTCGGAACAATAACTTCCCCTTAACCTTCAGTGTGTTTCCTATTTTCACGCCTATTAAAGTAAAAAAATACTGTAGAATAAACTTTACCGAAATTTCCTTGTTTTTCCCTGTCACACTAATAAACATCCCAGAACTGAGATAGGCTGTCCTTTATTCCTTTGCCTTAGTACACGTTGGTAAAGCTTGTGCTGGAACACACTGTTCTGGAAATCAGCCCTTTGTGAGATCACAGCACAACACTGATACCTCTTCCAGGTAAGTGACCACACCCACAGCCAGGTGCCCTGGTTTTTGTCCCCTTCCAAATACTAGAAAGGTCCTAGAAAGCCTTTGCTGGAAGCTACAACGCATCATTTTTGTTGTCAAGGCTGTACACAGAGGGCTAAGTATGTTGTTTTCATGGGGCTTTTATGAGTTTTGAGTCTGCATAAATGAATGAATGTCGGAAAATGGGAACATTTTTGGGCTTTTCAAGCTTGTACCAAGCCAGGCGCTAATTTAAATGTTAGCATTTTTTTTCTATTTATTTTTTAATTTAAATCTGCCACAACATTGTGACAGCCCCTCTCTCAAATTGGATCCCTCGCTGTTTTCACGTGCAAAGCTGCCTGCGGTCTCCGACCACGTAGCCCATCCAGGAACAAAAGGCTTTCAATGAGTCCGACCGGCTGTGATTGAGGGACCAGTCAATGGACGTGAATATTGAAATTTTAAATGTTTGAAAACTGACAATCACAACTTACTGTGAAATCAACAGAAAGAAACCGATTGATGTTTTATTTTCGAAAACGGGTTTTTCATGGAAGCTCCAGCTGGTGTTTTATGCCTGCTAAGTGCTGAAAACGCAACACGCAGAGTTTCTCCAGCGGTTCAGGTGAAGTTCAGGCCAACTTTGTGGCGTTTCAAGTTGTTCCTCGACGCAACTCGATGCGACGCTCGCCAACACAGCCGTCCCGACTCCTATTTGGAGAAACTTCACAGTGCATCCCTGGCCTCTCCTTGCCCCCACCTCCCAACAGCTCATCCCTTTTCCTTGAATCAGCTCCATTTTTGTCTCGGTGTCTGTGAGATCTCCACTGGCTCACCCTTCTTGGCCCGGAGCCGAGGGATCGATGAGGGGCCGGGCCTCTTACTGTAATCATTGACCCGTTCCCCAGCCACCGTTTGGACCCTGACCTCCTTTCCTTGAGCTCTGAGTGCAGAGCTTTATTTCTGCAGAGCCGGGCCCAAGAGGTCGTAATGACTCCGGTTCAGCCAGGTCACAGCCCCCGGCCCGACTCAAAACCCGGAGGACGGGGCTGATTTCACTCCTGTTATTGCTTCACACCAATTTTGGAAGGCGGGAGCCGTGCGCATCGAGAACAATGGCAGCGCGCTCGCACATTCTGCGGGAAATAAAAAAAAAAAGGCAGCGGCACTTTTCGGAAGCTCTCCCGAAGCTTCGGCGTCCTGGTGACAGGCAATTCCTCTCGCTAGCCAGACACTTTCTGCAAGAGCCTCGAGTGTTCCGGCAACGTACCTGAGGGTGTTTTGATAAATCATGACTCCCGATATCTGTCTCCATGGCAACCCCCCGGACACCCCGTTACCTTTGAGGCAAAGAGTGTGCGGCACGACGTAGCTCTGAATGGTTGCCAGCGTCTTTAGGGCGACAATTAAAAATCCACACAAAGCTCCTCAATGCCGACTGATGGAGAATTTGATGGATATCCAGGGTCAAAACGGGCTGCAGTCATATTGAGCTGTTTTCTAATGACTGCTCAAAGCGCTGTTACGTTATTACAAGTCAGCATTCACACACACACACACACACACACACACCACTGCCAGTGGCATTGACAAGCTTTAAGGTATAGTTCCGCCAATATAGAATCCTCACACATTTTCTCGCTGTGGTCTTTTCCATCCCACACAACCCGACTGGAATTTCCCAGAGGGAGAAAATTCCATTGGATGCCAGTTCAAATACAAGCCTATGGATGCAATGACCTCAAATCCCACTCATGTGGTGTCCTCCAAGTATTTGGAAGACTGGTCAGTCCATTCGTGTTAATGGATGTCAGTGTTTGCCAGAGTTTGCAAAATCAGGCTCCCACTCATCACGTTAAAGATGATATCAAGACTTGGCGTGAACACTTTCAGTCAAATAGGACTGCAGAGGTTTCCAGACACCTGTTTGGTAAATCTGACCACATGACCACCGGTTTCACGGTTTGACCACAGCTTCTGCTGTGGTGGCACTGGGTGGAATTCTGTCCTGTTTCAATCAACATGCGGACAAGAGAACGTGTGAGCAGAAAATGGGTGGAATTTGAGATAACGGATGAAATATTTCCCATTTTTCCCCACAGCAAGCACTACTGTCTATTGTTGGCAGCGGGTGAGGTCTACCCAGGAAACATCTGAGGGGAAGTTCGGGAAGTCCGTGAAATGAAGCGGAGAGAAGGTGCGATAGACGGCGCTGAGTATTAATTCTTGATGTTTTCGCAGTCTGTTCTGCATAAAACAAGCTGATTGTTAACTTTTGGTGAAACTGGTACTTGTTTTACTTGTTAAAGTTGCAGCTGTGTGCAAGCTTAAAGATGAGCTGATGAGCAGAAAAAAATGGTGGTTGTGGCGATAGAAAAAAATCATTATTCAACAGCTGCTAAAGTCCTATTTCGCAGACGCGAGGTTCAAACTAATTAAGTGTTAGGCGACGAGGGCTCGCTCATCTCACAGGAGACTCCATTCCTGGAGCTGCAGCCTGACATTCTTTAAACCGCTGACGCTCAATAGCAGCGTTGGCGGATTTAATTTTTTTTGTGCGTAACGCTGCCGGTTGATGAGGACATTATTTGCGATTTAACGACAGTCCCCCTGAAACGGAGAGCGCTTAATTTATCTTCTGCGACTCATCCACGCAAAGTGATTTACTTCTCAGTGTCTGCGGCCCGTCACAGAGCTGACGGCAATCAACTCAAATGAAGCCGACTCGCTCGTTCTCTCCCACTCTGTCTCCGTCTCTCGAGGACGCATTTGTTAAAGGCATGTTCGCGCTCTCTGTAGCATTCATGCCATTTTCCATGTGCAATGAATCATTAAATTGTCGCACAAAATGAATGAGCTCCCCCGCAGACACACACACACACGCCCACACAGAAAGTGCAAATCCCCCCAGTGGGTTCTCATCGTTCATGAACATTTGGCGATGGCAAAGTCTGAAATCTCCTTGCGAACCTTTCAGTCCTTCCGCCGCTCGTCGAGTTGTGGGACTTAATCCGAGCGAATCTTCCAAAAGACTTTGGGGAGATGGACTGAGGGGGTTGGGGTGGGGTGGGGTGGTGTGGGGGGATGGGGGAGGTGGGTGATTAAGATAAAAGATTTTGTTCAACGCAATCGGCAGTCAGTGGACGAAGTTCGGCTCACGCTGTCGGACACATGGCTATTGTAGAAGACTGGCCCAGAATTACACATCCCAGGACAGCTGCACTGCCTTAGTGACCTGATGCGTTTGCTAGGTGTGACACACAGCGTGAAAGACAGAGACAGAGTCAGGAGACCAACAAAGTCCACTGACAATTTAATGATTGCACGCATGACTCTAACGAAAGAGACGATCAACTCGTCTGGAGCACAAAGTTTCTTTTGGAATTTTTTTTTCTGCCCAATTGCTTTCTGCAAATTTAATTTAATTCAGTCAATCAATTCATTTTTTTTCTCCCCCATTGTCAAAACAAAGCGACTAATCGTTCAATTGTTCAAACTGCCAGAAATTCTCAGGGTTCTCCTCCCAACATGATATTCACTGAAGCTTCCTCCCTCCCCCTCCAGTTGTAGATGTCTCCCAGAGACACAAACATAAACTTATGTATTCATATACACCATGTAAGTGCAGGAAGTGCAGGAAGAGGCAAAGTGGAAGCGAAAGTGTTTGGCCCTCAAATCACATCCAGCCATACTCGCCTGATTACATCACGCCCACTTAAACCTCAGTGATTTAGTAGTTTAGATGCCTGCGTGGCTGCGTGCAAGCCAATGACCTTTTTTGTCTAAAAGTAAACAAGTCGTGTTTTTTAGATTTTTACACAACAACGAACAACATTTGAACTTAACAAGGACGATGCAGAGACTCAACGCTGTCAGTCTCTGACAGGCACCTTGTTGAAGTCATCTCGTGTTTTCCATGTTTTTCACTTACAAATAATTGAATTATTCATATATTTGCAAGAACCAGGCCGACACACGCACACAAGCACACAAATATATATACACACCTTTATGTGTTTTACAAGGCGTAAAGTGTGGAGCTCGCAAACACAGTTGAAGGAGGTGGCAGCGGCTGCAGAGACAGAAGGTTAAAATCAGCCATTGTTTACTCTCTGAGGAGCCTGGCTCGAGGTTGTATTAAAAAAAAGACTTTGTGTATTCCGGTGTACATTCAGTAAATAATAAATAATGAACCGGAGCGGTTCCTTTCTTCAGGGGTCTGCCGCTTTGAAGCAGGTGCTGCTTTGAAAAACTTGGGCATCAGAGAGAATTTTGCCAGGTAGCCGCCTAATTACTCTTCCAAGGCTGGCGCTTTGTAACTGATTTTATTTTCTCAAACAATCACAAAGGCTGCAGTCCGCCTTCAGAGGAACGTATGTCTTATTTTTCTCTTATTTTTTTTCCTGTTTAACCACAGAGGGGATTAATGATGCTCGTGTTTGCCAGACTACTGTTTTTTTTTAACATGCTTTTCAGTAGTGTGAATGTGTTTCTTGCAGTCTTTGTGAAGAATGAGATGCGGCACGTTGTTACAAACTCAACAGGCACCGGGATGTGCGCATGTAAAGCCATATTTGGAGGCTAAAGTTGGTGGGAAAGGCACATCTATGCAGATTTACACTAAAAATCAATGGAGAAAGGAACTGAGGGACATTTGTCTAATATTGCATTAGCATGATCTTCATCGTTTGTCTGGCCTGAAGCAGAATTTAAAAAAATCCAAATACTAATTTTATAATAGTGTTTGATTTTCTCTGACATCGCACAAGAACGTCCTCTTTTAACAGATGAGTGTGCCAGGAGAATAATGACTGAATGAACTGAAAAGTATGCAATTCCCTATTTCAATTTACAACCAGCTCGCTTATCTATTGTTCATGCAGATGCTTTTTTTGTCTCACATTTACTTACGATGCATTTCCATCACAATTAAAAGAAAAAAAAATTCACCATCATGCAGATTACATTTGGGTCGTCTCCATTTCCACCGTCACACATGCATGCTCTTGTAAGCCATCTCATCATACATGTATATTGTTTATTCGTCCGCCCACCCTTCCCACGGTGACCAATATGCACCCCCCACTCCGCCCCGCCCACGCAGATCTGTCAAACCACGAGAGAACAGCAACAAAGACAGAAAAACAAAACAGTGAGACGTCCACCGGGCCGCCCCTGATGAAACGCGGCCAGTTCCGATTGCTTTTCAGCTTCTGTTCAAAGCGCCGGAAGAGACAGTTGTGTGGGTTTGGCACAGATAATGTATGATAACGAGGAGGCTGGCAATCAAATGCAATGAGTGTAATGTGACAATAATCCGGCATAATTACATGTAGATGAGTCATCATTTCGGCGGTTTGCTCACTTCTTAAGTGCGATAGCGAGGACGGCTAATTTAATGAGTCGGGGGCGGTGGTGTTGCAGGGGGGGTGGACTAACAGAGTGTGTCACGTTTTTTTTACGCACTGAAACGGCATGAACACACACACGTGTCTCAATACACACACGTGCGTACGTGATCCCGCACAGCTGACGTGAATTTGCGTCCGTGCAACTGAAAAATACGGATGAAAATCTGTCCGGAGCTGCGCAGTGACCCGGCGATCCAGCAGGTAAAGACAAAGGCAAACGTATCGGCGGGCACAAGTCAATGTTAAAAGTTAGTCGTCACAGCTGTTGCAGAGACGCGACCGCATTATCTCCGAGCTCGGAAACTCCGCCTGCCAAATCGTTACGGCCGCACTTTACAACGACGGCAGACAATCCATAAATGCTAACAAGCAATTCTTGACTTTCTCTTGACATTGGCCAATCCCGTCGCCCGCCTCATTCCATTCCAGAGAGAGGGTGAAGAGGGGAGGGGCGCTGGCGGCTGTGCCTGTGTGTATGTGTGTGTGGGTTTGTAACAGCGCGGCAGTTAAGACCAGGCGTGTAAACAGGCAGCCGGCGGCCATCTGTTTCTTTACGGTCGCAGGTTTTCATCGTCCGGCTCGTCGGCCGCGCCGCTTAATGGACACGACTGCCGGTTGAGCCGCGGTGCCGTTAAAAAGACCTCAACCGCCTGTTGGTTGAAGACCCCACACGCGAGAATTGATTAGCGAGCGGCACAGAAAACCGCTGCGACGTCGTGTTTTTCCGCTACGTTTAACATTCGGTTGACGTGGCCAGTGTCCTTATCACTAATGGATGGCGGGTTTTTTTTTTGAGATGCACCAACATTGATCATTTTGTTGACTTTTCCATTTTCATCAGCTGCCCCGCAGCCATGTTTTGGTTTAAAAGTGAAGGACTTTGGAGTCAACGGTGTCCAATTGGCCTCCGTCTCAAAAAAACACCCTTGAGTTTATTCTGGCTCGACAGCGAGCAGAGACCCGACTCCTTCTTTCTGTTTCCCGTCCCTCGGACGACTGCGTCTTTTATTTCAGATTCAGTCGTGGAAACCGTCAGATGCCTTCGACAGCCTCAAACAGAGGTCACTTGGTTTAATTTAAAATAATTAATTAGAAAGAAAGACGGAGGTTCCTTCAAGTCTTCCCCACTTGAAAATATGGATTTTCAAGAATAGATTTTGTCTGTTTTTGTTTTTTGTTTTCTTTTTATTAAAGAACCTTGTACGCATCAAAAAATATTCCAAAAATAATCTCCTCTGCATTCAACAGCAGAGGAGAGTCATCGCTGTGGCCCGGCAATGGAGTTGAGTTACTTCTAAGGAATACAGACTTGATAAAAAGGAAAATAAATGTTAGTTGATGCCTGACGGTGGCGGAGGGTAAATGTAAAATGTTCCAAAAGTAATCTGCTGTTACATTGGAGATAAAGTTGCAAGAAAAGAAAAAGAAAAGAAAAGAAAAAAAAAAATTAAACAAACAAACACTTTAATATATAATAATGGAAAATAGCAAAGAAGAATCTTTACGCACAATGATAAAAGGCCAAAGCACATAGAAAAGCTGACGTCCTTGAGGGGAAAACTTGCAGGCGTGTGAACGAGGCTGCAGAGTGAATCACTGCCACCGCCGCAGCAGGTCTGAGAGGTCGGGAAATCTGCTGAGAATTCTCACCCTTTCCGAAGGTGCTGTCTTAAACCAATTAGCAACGATTTGGCATTTGATGGGAGCGGTGAAAGCCTTCGTGGCGTGTTCGGCAAATCCGGACAGGATTCCTGTGCAGTGAAGCTTCGTTGTGGGCGGGGTCAAGCAGTGAAAACGTGCATTGGAAAGAAAACGCAAAATTCCTTCATTTGCTGAGAGAGTCAGCTGTGCGAGTGAGTGACTGAGGGGGAGGGGGGGCTCGACGGCTCGTGTGTTCCAGCCGTGATGGACATGAGCCGAGTGCTTTTCCCCGACGGCTGTTCATCCCATCGCATCACCGTGAAATGTTGATAGCACGACAATCGTCGGAAGTCGAAGGCTGTTTGGTTTGCGCGTTGATTGATTTTTTTTTGCGAGGGGGAGGTTTTGTATTTCCTAACGATTCCCTCTTCCTCTTTGACCAGAAAGCAGACACTCTCGGGACGTTGCCGAGTCGCTAACGCGTCTCTGCGGGCCGTCTCCGGCCGCACTCAGCGACACTTTGTCCCCTCCCCTTCCCACAGGAGGCCAATAAAGGCAAAGAGAGAGAGCGAGAAAAAGAAAATCTACTTTTGCTGAGAAAAACACGAGTAGCTTAACTTAAGAATAAAAGCTGGCAAATTACACTTTTAAAACAACTGACTAACTACCAGGCACTTTTCAAGCATTGCGCTTAAGGGTTTCCAGCCGCTAAATGAATCAGAGAGAAGAAGGAGTGGAAAATTGGTGGTCTTGGAAGGATGATGGCGAAGGACACCTGGGCGCAACAGGAGAGCGCAACGCCTTTCGCAGTCGCTTCCATCAGCCCCGATGTGTTGCTGGCACCCGTTACCACCGGAGTAATGCTCCATTGGAGGTGACTCTGCGGATTACAGACTGGAGGGTAATCAAGGCGGAATACTTCTCTTCTTCATTCGCCGAGTCATCATCGTCCTCCTGCACACAATAGACAAATAGCCCCCCTCCCTTCTTTTCCATCCCAGCCGACCTCCGCCTGAGCCTTCGCTATATTGGCTTTTTTTTTTTTCACTCTTTGTGCTATTAGCCTGAGCGGAGAAGCAGCCAGCCTGACGCAAGTCCATCTGCTTTGGTGATGGCTCCGCCGCAGGGAAACACAACAGGCTTGCTCATTGGAAAGTCTTAAACAAAACACCAGGTCTTTTAGCCCGTCATCTGATTGGGCGGCGTGGGTGGCACCAGGATTGGCTATTATCTGCCCGCCACCGCCGCCGCCGAGCCTTGGGATGCTTCGGCCAGACCCCAGGTGCACCGTCGCGCTCGAAGGAAATTGAGCGAAAGGTCGGTAAGTGAGACAGAGCGTAACCCCCCCTCACCGTCCTTCCCATGGACCCCCCCCCCACCTCCAACACACACACACACACACACACACACACACACACACACACACACACACACACACTCACACACATCCAGTAGCTGAATGAGTGTGGTGCATCAAGAAGAGTTTCTGCTTCTTGATGCACCTTGTTTCTATGCTGTCTCTGTCTGCTACCTTTGACAAAATAAAAGGTCACAGGGTTAAAGGGAAAGTTCCAGCCCACCCAGATTGAAATTTTGTCCATCTACTACTCATCCCGCTGCTGATGGAGGCGCTGGTGACAGTACACGGTCATGTTGGACCGTGGCTGCTTTTGGACACCTGCTTGAGACTGCATAACCTTTTTTGCGTGATATGTTTTCTTCTCTCACTTGCATATATTAATATATAATAAGATCAATCAGTTCTTCAATAAATTGAATCCAAGAATCAACCATCTAAGTGAAGAACCTCCTTTTAAAAGCTCTTTTTCCAAAGCGTGTCCTTCGCTGCACATGTGTGTGGACTTCCGATGACATCTTCACTTCCTGATGGCCTGATCACAGACGTTCTATGTCGTTGGAGATGATAGCCATGCATGAGTGAATACGGCTGCTAGTGAAACTCGCGTTGACTAGGTTGGTAAGGGACATGCAGCAGTGAAACAACACAACTGGATGATAGATTTTCCATGATCTGGCTGTGATGACTCAGACGATTGGCTGTTCACCAGAGGGGGTGGGATAGAGTGACTGGTGAAACTCCTGGTGCAGCGGGGGGGCACCCTGAGAGGCGGGCCCCCTGGTGGTCACCGCTGCAGCTCTGCCGCCCGCTGGGACAGACAGCGAGTGTTGGAGGCCAAGCATGACACATATTTACCCTCACAGTCAGGGTGCAGGTGAAAAATAACAGCATGGATGTGTCATGTAAGAGGAAAATTTGTGTTTCAGCCCTCGTGTTGCATCTTTACTTATATTTAGAAAGGAGGAGTACAAATAAAACACTGACTTGCATATTGCAGAACGTGGCTTTGTTGCTTTTCATTGCTGCAAAATACGAGGAGAAGAACAGTTCAGTGCACTATCTTGATGAGAAAATAAGGAAAACCAGGACTGTACCTACTGTATTCAGGAGTGGTTTACGTAAGCCAGGACGATAAAAGTGTCAGAGTGTTGCATCACGTTGGTGGCCAGCCAACCTTGACTTTTGTTCTCGGGATGAAAAGCTTTTCCCGGCTTGCTGTCTGCCCTGATTCCCTCCCTCCGCCGGTGCTGCTGGCCTCATTGGAATAATGACTCTGAATGAATTGAATTTGCTGTTTAAGGCAGAAGATTTGGTTTTTCTGAGGGCGAGCTCGTCACGTTTGCGCACCATCGCCGGCGGTGGCCTTGAAATGCGTATTTGTGTGTCAAAAGCTCCGGGTGTTAATTACCTTCCCACGAGCGGACAATCCTGCTTTCTTTCTCGCCATAATAAATCGCCCTTGCTGTGTGCTGGCAGCAATATCATTAAAGCTGCGACATTTTACTCCACCAAGGTTTTCTAACATTAATCCGGCCTGTCAGCAAACTGCAAAAGACAAGGATGAAGTCCAGGAAGTTACTTCTTCTGCTCGCTCCATTTGCTGGGACTCAGAGTCCCACTTGAAATAAGAGCCCTTGATGATGTCAAACAAGGCACTGATGTCTCTCCCTGGTTGGTGAGAACATCCTCAGCCATGTGCTGGCTCCACCCACTGGGACCTCAGTGTTTTTGTCTACTTCCAAACGTGGCAGGTCCAACAAAGCAGGGACCATTTACCAGACAAAGCTGCTTCGCTGAAGTTCCGCATGGAAAATCAAGATTTGATCACAATTTGTCTTTCTCCTTTCTGTTTTTAACAGATTTTCAATCCCCCTTTTTTCCTGTATTTGCATGAAATCCTGTCCTGATGCTTTCTAGTCTGATTTCCCTTCCGTGTCTGAGGGATTTTTTTTTCCCTCTTTCTATCTTTCTAACCCTGAAGCAAGTACCATCACGGTCTTACATCATCTCAGCCCCGGCCTCTGACCAGGCTCCAAACTATCTCTAAGAATAAATCTGCGGGAAGGGAAAAGGCAGCCTCTGATGTCCTGCAGCTCTCTTTTAAACGACAGCATTAACATGTCCGAGTATCTGATCTGTTGTCTGTCTCTCTCTACTAAAGAAGTGAAAAACAAACAAACAAAAAATAAATATTAATAATGCGCCTGTGGAAGTTGTAGTTCCTGCAGTATAATGACTGTAGCCTTCATAGATCAAGTCGATGGGCAATAAAGGGATTCCGGACAGTGAAAGCTTGTCGGACTTGTATAGATTCTCGGAGGAAGTGACCTTTACTCAGTCAGTGAGACTCGCAGGGTGATTTAGGACCCGTCTGCCCTCCTAATTATAGTGATCGCGCCACATTTGGCGGCAAATATTGTCTTTGTTTGCTGCGTTAGAGAGACTATAGGATGATTGACAAGCCATCTCAGACTTCAGTTAGTCTGTCGGAGAAAATTCCAAAAACTTTCCGTATAAAAGACAAACAGCAGCTGTTCGGAACACTTCAAACGAATCCTGCGACTCAGTGACTCACGCGAAAACACTCCTCGCATCTTTTTCTCTCTGCACTCGTGTCACTTGCGGCGTGCGCCTTAGTTCCCCGGGGGTTTATGAAAATGTTGTTTTTTTCCCCCCTTCTCCCGACAGACTGGCAGCCCACCTGCGACAAAGGACTTAGTGGCTTATCCCTCATTACACGTGTGTGCGTAATGAGGGAGATTAAGCTCGTCTGGCGCTTCAAACATGCGCTATGACCAGCAGAGACGACGGCGGCCGTAAACAGACACCAGCGGAAGCCAATCACTTCCTTCAGCAGTGTCGGGCGCCAGCACAGAGTCGTCGGCTCGGAGGCGGCGGAGGACCAGAGAGAGAGAGAGAAATCTCAGACTGAGAACCTTATTTTCTTTCCATTTGGCGCTGAGAGGTAGCTGCGCCGCTCCAATCGATGGCGGGAAGAAGAGGAGGATATAAATAAATAAAACAACCCTACTGGGAGTCTGCTGCTGTTAGATTAGGGCCCATTAGAATGAAGTCTCAGTGCGTCTCAATGCGAAGGGGAGACGGGGGGGAAAGTAAATATTTGTGCGCTCTTCAAATAACAGAAGGTTCATTATTAGAAAAAAAAGAGTGTTGTTTGGAGGTGCAGACTCTGCCTTTGTGAGGTCGTCTGTCGTCTCGGCAGCCAAGTGCACATCGAGGTGGTTCTGGCGCCGTGAATTCTTCAAACGCTACTCCCTGCGAGCTGCCTCGCCGCTAATGAATTCCAATTTCCTGACATTATGATCTCACGGCATCGACGCGCTTCCGGCCGGAATGTGCGAGGGCCAAGGGACGAAACTCCATTTTCACCTCGCGTCGCTCGCTCCTTTCTTCCCTTTTTTCTTCCCTTTTTTCCCCTCCACCTCCCTCTTTTAACCCAGCCGAGGCTCCAATTATACAGACTTGTGAGCCCGAGTGGCAAGTATTGGAGTACGACTTATGAATCATTACGAGAGAGCGAGGGCATTAATATTTCATCACCTCTGGACCACCAACAAGTGTTGCAGTGGTTTCAGTAAACAGCCGCACGCACGGGCGCGCACGCACAAACGCACGCACACACACACACACACACCCATTTACACACTTGCCACTCTGTGTGTGTGTGTGTGTGTGTGTGTGCGTGTGTAATGCACCCGCGGCCCCCACAGCTTCATTCATGCAGCACAGAGTGAATCCAGCAGCATGCAGCAGTTGCACTCTGCACCACAACGTCAACACACACACACGCGCGCGCACGTGCACGGCCACGCACACCGACCGACAGAAAGACAGACAGAGGCTCGCACGGCGGCGGCGGCGGCGCTGGAGAATCCCTCCGGTGGAATCCTAATTGCCGTCTGCGGAGGTGAAACGGTGGGAAATGTGAAATGGAGCCTCCAGCGCCGTCTCGCTGGCTCTCACTTCAACCTCCTCCCCCCTCGGCGGCTTCTCCTCCAAAACGCTCCTCCACTGCGCTCCACCCTTGAGCATAATTACTCCTTTATCTACAGACAGAGAATCGGTTTCCTCTCACTAAGGAGCAGCGGGCTCCTGCTTCCTCCTATCGCCCGCTGCCTTAGTTGGGTCACCTCTCCTAATCACCCGCTAAAAGCCTGGAACCATATCAAAAGAGACGTATGCATAGGCGTGTGCTTGCGCACGTGCGTGTGGTGTTTGGTGTGCAAATGCACACACACACACACACACACACACACGTGCATACCCAGCGCGTGCCCACACACACACACACACACCCTGCTCTCCTCTCACACTGGGTATTGTGCGTTAGATCAAAGCTCTAAACCCCTCTGGGCTTGACACACTCCAGTGGGGCTGCTGCTGCTACTACTTCTGCTGCTGCTGCTGTTACTACTTCTGCTGCTGCTGCTGCTACTACTTCTGCTGCTGCTGCTGCCGCTGCTTCTGCCGCCGCTGTTGCTGCCGCTGCTGCTGCCGCTGCGTCGGAATGGAGCTGCGGTAATTCTGCTGATACATGTGCTGCTATCAAAAAAATTGAAAGACGGTGTGAGCCTTTTTTGTGTGCACAATGGGAGATTGTGCAAACCCTCATTCTACTGCGGAGGTGTGTGTGTGTGTGTGTGTGTGTGTGTGTGTGTGTGTGTGTGTGTGTGTGTGTGTGTGGCTACGTTGAAGGGATAGTGGAGAATATAGAGTGCAGGAGGAGGAGAAACATGAGAAGGAGGAAGAAAAGAAACACAGGTGGAGGAGGGGAAGTTGGAAGACGAGGAGGAGCAGGAGGGATGAAGAGTGGGAGGAGGAGGGGGGAAAGGGTGGTGAAGGAAGAGAACAAAGAAGAGATTCAAGGAGCAGCAAGGAGGAGGAGAAGGAGGAAGAAGTGAAGGGTCAGGTGTAGGGGGGAGATAGAAGAGCAGGGAGAACATGTGAAGGAGGACAGAAATTCATTTCAAGACGCCTCAAAAGACGTTCAAGCGCTCGCGGAGAAGCTCAAAACGACCCGGCCAGACAGATTCTGGCAGAACTGGACGATACGTCCTCCGACTGTCTGTCTCTTCGTCTGCCGCCACCGACGTCGACGCTCCAGCCGCCAAGTTTCCTCGGCTGATTGGGAGGCGGAATCGGTCTCCGCTTCTCCAGTCCTGGCAGACTGAGCCCGCGCTGGCGAGCTGCGAAGGGCCTCGGAGCCAAGCAGAGTACAGGAAGACGCCGACGTCAAGGTGTCGCCGTGTCTTTGACATCCTGCTTTTTATTTTTCTCGCCAATGTGAGCGGCGAAGGGCGGGAGGGAGCGCCGCCTGAACAAAAGGCAGGACGTCTTTGACCTATCTGGTCGGGCCGCAGAGGGAGGAGCTCTTCCTTTTCTGCCTCCCCCTTCTTTCATTTTACCTCCCTCTCCTCTTCCCCCTACCACCCGCTCTCCCTCACCCTCCATCCTTTCTCTGTGGCCGGGGTCTCGGCGAGGCGATGAGGGGCGGGGGCGGCAGCTCTCTGAATCAATCGCCACATCTCTCCCTCTCTGTCCTTCTCCTTTGGTTCTTGACATTCGCCGGCGCTTCAAGCATGGGAACCTGATGAATAATGGATCGAACCTGCGACCTTTTTTTTCTGTGCTGCGAGGGTTCAGGCCGGCACCGGCGTCCTTCTGATGCGATCAGCACCTTTGATCCGACCAACACCAAAGTGCTAAAAGACCCCGCAAAGGTTCGAAGCCTCTGGGGCGCTCAAGCTGTACATGTTTTTTTTCCCTCCAAGATCCCTAATGTGACAATATTTATCTCAAAGTAAAACCAGAACATTAAAAAGGAATCTACAAAGAAGGGTTTTTAACTGAACGACTCTTTTTAAAGGGACAGCACGTGATTTTTTTTTTTGACCACTACATTGGACTTTTTGTTCAGTTTTTATTTTAGTATTCATCGAAATTGAGTTAAAATAAAACTAATTGCATATTCGTACTACATATTTTAACAGAGTTCTGTGTCAAAAACATATGTTCGCAATTTTGCACTGTGTATTTATTTCCACTTTTGCCCTGTGTGACACTGCTGCTCTACGGGCCTTTTAATTGGCCCCTGGGGAAAAATAAAGTTTTTTGGATTGAATTAAATTGAATTTCCGTCACTGATAGTGGTCCCTTTGGAAACCCTCTGGAATTTTGGGTATCAGGCATCACTCGACATGCACGCGATTAATTTGGAGAGCATCTTGTGCTATTCACAGGTCTTTTCTGAGTCGGGCGTGTTTGCCTGCCAGGGTGGAGGGGGTAGGGGGTGCTTTCTTTTATTTACAACAGTGGTGGGGCTGCTGTTAAAGTTGGGCAGGAGATTCACAAGCAATTTTTATACTATACGTTATATCTGACACTGATGATAATCGGCACTTTGCCCCTTTTGACAGGACGGCAAAGAGAAGGTTTGGTGCTCAGAAGACGGAGTCGCACCTCAGTCAGGTGTTACAGCAGCACACCGTGAAATGCATGGAAATCGAATGGGTGTTATTTTTTTTGTCAGAATGTGCTCCTGCAGCTCCCTCCCCTGCCCCTCCTCCCCCTCCCTGCTCTGCAGCTGCAGGCCACTATCACCTCAGCTTCACACCTGCATTCAATCTCCGCGGCAGTGTGCCTGTTTGAAGGCAGCGTTCCAGAGGACTCGACGTCTCATTGTTCCCTCGTTACTCTGGAAACTTGTGCCCTCCTCCAGCTCTCATTTTGTGTTTTTAAAACATTCTTTTGTTTCCGCCGCTCAACGGATCACTGATTTCTCTTTTGGGCCAATTCTCTGAAAACCCTGGAGATTGTTGTGTTGTCACGAAAATGCCAGTAGATCAGCAGTAGATCAGCAGCCCTTCTGGCACCAACAACCACGTTCACCAAGTCACTTAAATCCCCCCCGTCTTCCACTCTGAAATACCACAATCACAAAAGTCCAGATCAGCTCACTGATTTAATATTACTTTACTTTGTTTCATCTCTAATCCATCCAAGTGTGAAAGTATGAAGGAAAATTAGGAATTAATTATGTTATAGTTTAGATTTATCCTTTTTTTTTTAACACGTTTTTTGCACCGGGTCGTCTTTTCACAGGACTTAATTAGCCATCTTCACATGCCAGGTGAGAAGAGCACATGGCGCATGACAATAGGTGACAGATAAGGGAGGAAGATATATTTTTTTAGAAGAGCATCTGCCACAGCAGGCCGGTAGAGGGGAGGAAGATCTCATGGTCTGTGGGCGTGAAGGCACGGACACAAAACCTACGGCAGAGTCGCTCCTCCTCAATCCTGTCAGGACTTGGATGGATGTGTGTGTGCGTGTGTGCGTGTGCGTGTGTGTGAGTGTGCGCAATGGAAAAAGAGAATAGGTGGAGGAAAATCCTCAGCTGCTCCTGCCAAGCGGAGCGTGAAGTCGGCGAGCACGAGAGCGGCAGGAGATGGGAGGTGGGAAGAGGAGAGCGTTGCCTCATTTAAGGAGGAAGGCGAAGATGGAAAAGCTCACTGACCCCTGCCTGGGTCTTACAACACTGTGTGAGGGAGTGAGTGAGTGAGTGAGTGAGTGAGTGAGTGAGTGAGTGAATAAAACACAGCGAGACACACACAGGACTGCGTGACTGCAAAAAAAAACATCAGCAATTTTAATGGTTCCAATAGTTGGAAAAGTCGTGTGTTCCCGTTTACGAAAGCAAGAAAAGATCCGCAGCAGTTTCAAGGTAACGAGGTGACTTGTGCACATCGTCCCGCGATGGCCAAATGTCTCTCACAATGAACTAAACTCTCATCACTTCACACTCAAAGACATAATAACCAGTTTAAGCATCATGCCTGAGCAGGGAATCATCTGTACGGTTTCAGCTGCGCTCCAAGAGCCTGCAGAAAAAAACAAAAACAAAGCTCCTTCCAGGTATTTGCGTCTGTCGCCTCACTCGCTGCGGATCCTGGTTGGTGTTGGTGTTCTTCTTCCGCTCATTTTCTGAACCCTTAAAATCAAGACAATACAGGTGGCATCAATGGCGTGGTGCCACTGAGGGGCGTGGCCTCACTAAATATTGCTATACAGACTGTCCACTTGTTCTGCTGTTGAGTGTCACCGTTACTCCGTTGTGAGGAACGTTGTTGGATCGAAGACAAAGGAAAAATGAGTCGTGCAAATTAATGTCAGAAATTGATCTCTCTTTCAGAAATCTGCAGGGACAAGCGGTGCCCGGGTCCCATCAGTACGGCTCGTTCTGGGCTGAAAATGTGATCATTTAACAACGCAAACAGAGCTTAGGGAGAATGAATGAGTGGGAACAGTGTTACAGAGAGTCGCTTGGGTTCGGAGGCCCTTTGAAAGTCTTTTTTTTTTTTTTATTAGAAATCCTCACAGAAAAAAAATAGTGTCTCTTTGTCCAGTGCAGTTTCTGCAGATGCTGCAGTCCTTGACACGCTGCACACACTGGGCCAAACGTGTCACACTTAAGGCCCGCAGGCCGGACCCAACACGCAGCGTCATCGCAAGCAGCTCGCCAGAGTCATAGGTGTAAGATTGTCTTGAAGTCTGTGCAACTTCAGCATATACGCCATCCCTCCCACAATGCACTTAGATTCTGGGACCCAGAGGAATAACAAACTAAAAAAATCATACCTAAAAATATCCCTCACAACAAAGTTTGAGGAAGTGGATTCATTGACCAAAATCAATGCACTGACTTGACAGACTTCCAGTGAGAACTTTGAGGGAAGTGCAGATGCCAACGGTGCCCTCGGTGAAGATGAGTTTAACACCCCTGCAACTTTTTTTTTACTTTCTCTTTTGTCCGTCCGCCTCTCCATCTAAGATCGAGCAGGGACAAACTGTGCTGTCCATTAAGGACTGATGAATTGGATTTGGTGCGGCAGGCTGTTTTGGATGGAGGGCGGGACACGCGAACACATGGCTCAACATCCCTGAAAAAATCAGTTTAATCTGTAAAAGCAGCCATGTTCTGACTGCTAAACCCTGCCTGTCTGTCCGTCTTCTGTCCGTCTGTGGGGTTTAATACGGAGACAAAGTGGAGCTTTAACCTTTTCTCGCCGCCGCCTCCAGTTCAGCGCAGCTCCTCCACTTCATCTTGAGCCACCGCATGGGGGTGGAAATGTCGCTGAGACTTGCTCCTCCTCCTCCTCCTCCTCCTCCTCCTCCTCATCATCCCAGCTGATTTTTTTTTTTTTTTTTTTTTTTTTGCACCCTGATATTCCCGCGGATGCAAAACAACAGCGCAGCAGAAAATTGGCTGACATATTCCCTGACATGTTCGCCGTGCTGCTCTGTGTCTTTCAGTCTCATTAATGTGGGACGCAGTGACAAAGTTCCGCAGGAAAGAAAAAAAGAAAATGTGTCCACGGGTGTCAGGACGTGTGTCGTGTCACTAATACGGTATTGTTCATCTATTAAGCAGCTTCTAATCGAACCTCGGCTGCGGAGCAACAGACTCGGCACTCTGCCATTTTTGATAATGCAAGTTTTAATAAATCAAGTGACAAGCAGGGAAGATGGTGGGCCGCAGACAATAAAAAAAGAAGCTTGGATGTTCTATTTGAGGGCTGATTTGTGTCAACCAGCCTTGTTTACTTCCAAAGCAAATTAAATCTGTGGCAGTGAAATAATGCAGAGACTGGAACTGATGGCAGTTTTTTTTTTTCCCTCCCCACAGTGACTTCACTCTTTTTTTGTCTGTGTCCCAAAACAAGACACGCAGATCACGATTGTACAACAAAAAAAAACAGAGCCTCTGTTTGTTGTCGCGCTCTTTTGTCCGGGAACATTCAGAGTTCCGTGTTAAAATGACAACGCGGGACTTGGAACGGAGCGACTCGGCTGGCGTGCAGCACGTTCGGTGCGTCTGCTCCAATCAGGCGTGACGATGCACCGGCATCTTTCTGGTGCGAGGGAGAGGCTCAGACAAGCTTTCTGCCAATAGAGTCGTCTCACCTGCTGTTGGCTGACTTTGTGCTTTCTACCCAGCGTGAGTCGAGCGGCGAGACGTTTGGGCGCACCTCCCAAAAAACAACAGCAACAAGAAAACCGCCAGCTGCAGATTCCCCGTCTCTCCAAAACCGCTCTCGTTTTTTGCAGAGTAGTAGTGAGCGATGTCGCCTTGCAGCAAGAAGGTAGCGGGTTTGATTCCTCCATGTGCTTGGCGTGTTCTCCCTGAGTCTGCAAAGGTTCTTTACAGGTACTCCTACTTCCGCCCACAGCACAAAAAGACCTTCACATGAGGAAAAACTAAATTGTCCATAGGTGTTGAGTGTGGATATTTGTCTGCAGTTGTGTCTCTTGCAATAAACTGGTGTGTAAGGTGTACAGTAAGGTGTAAGGTGTGGTAGAAAATGGATGGATGCTTTCTCCATTTCAATTAAAATGTGTATGTCAACATCAACCTCCTCCTCATTTAGCTGCAGCCATGTTGTGATTCATAATAGTGATGTAGTCAAGATCCTCTTAGCCAAGTCCAGACCAAGACCGTTACTGGAGGTATGAGGAGCATAGGAGACCAAGACAAATGGACCAAAAGTCTCAAGTCTAAAGTCTTGGGTACTACAACACTAGTTCACGCTACACAAGTATAGTTGGGTAGAAGCCACCTGATTACTTTTCTCTTCTCTACTTCTGCCGACGAGCAGAAGATTCCCGTCGCACTGAAATGGAAAACAGGCTACCGACACTCACTGGCTTGAGTGGAGCACAGCGAGTTTCCACACCAGCTGTACTGTCTGTTGGCCAGTCGTGTTGGATCCACGGTGGTTGTTGGAGGAGAGGAAAATTGGGATCTTTCAGAATAACAATCAGCGTTTGTCTGCCAGTAGGTGTTGGCAGACCAAGGGGACCAATAACTTCAACCAGTAGAAAAGCTTGTCGCTTGTCTTTGGCTTTTTTTTTTGCCACTTATCCAGAGGTATTTCAGATTCAAAATAAATAACTTGCACAATTAATATTTGAGTAAAAAAAAATAAAAAATAAATAAATAAATAAAAAAACGACTTTTGTTTCATTTGTATTCCACAGGGATTGTTAACCTTGTTTTACCAGTGAGGAAAAAAGGCAAGTCAAGTCGTGCGCTCTACGCTGCGAGACCTAAGCGCGGTTGTTATTCAATCACTCCGAGAGCGTCTGGGGCACTCAACCGCGGGCATTAAATATTAATTTCCTCGCTTAGGATTAACTGATTCTTGGAGAAAGTGGGAAACCGTGGGCCGCTTAATGGGATACTTATCACACCGACTTTGAAAGGCCAATCGCTGTTCTTGGTATTTAACATTTGCTGCGCTCTAATCATCCTGTGTACTTTTTGGCGGCGTGCAGAAGTTCCCGGTTTCTGCCACAAGCAAGTGTTTCGGGATGTGAGTGTTTTTTGTTTTTGTTGCATAGACCTGTTTCTTAATAATAAATATTAAACCCTGCAGAGCTGTGACACTGGACCAACGCAGGCTGGAATACTGTATTTCTGATCCACTGACTGTGGATTAGTTTCTGTCTGTCGCTCAGGGTGAATCGCTGAGACGGGAGTAGAAGGGGACTCTGGCTATTAATGTCTAACTTTTTAAAAAAAAAAATGGATTTGTATGGCGAGATAGGGGCTCAACACACACTTCATAATCTCCTCGCCCCCGACACTCAGCCGGGAGGAATAGAAGGTTCGTGGCTAAATTAAATACTCTGGCAGATTAAGACATCACCTTTCATTTCACGTTAAAGGTGCGCACAAGAAAATCTGACGCCCCGCAGACCTCGGTACACATAAGGTTCCTCAGCTGGATGTGTTTCAGAATAAATTGAACCAGTGAAGTCAAACTACAAAAGTCTATACTTTAAATAGCATTACAGAAATGAATTCCTTCACCCCAAAAAATAGGCTTTTATTTCTGAGACGGTATGCAAAGTTTAACTCTGTCAATGAAACCGTCCCAAATGACTTAGTTATCATTAAAGAGCTATTTGAACCCCCCAAAAAAATACCTACCCAGTGTGTCTCTTTCCTAAATTGAAACCAAATTAAATTGCAGGACATGTAAGAAACAATCAGTCCACTAAAGCTGATTTTTTTTTCATGTCAACTTCACTCGTCATTGCCCCTCTCCTCTCGAAGGGCGCTGACTTCAGAAAATTAGATCTGTTGTTTGTCCATCTGATTGTTCAACAGGTGATCCTGATTTTTTTGGTGGATTTGTGACACCGGTTGTCGCACCAAGTTTGACCCCTCACATTTTTTTTCTTGAACCTTTCTCTGTGGGCAACACAGCAGTACACCGGCAGCCTTGAGCTGCTGTAACAATCTAGAAAACACGTGAGCGGAGCAGCGAGTTGAGCGGAGCAGCGAGTTGAGCAGAGTGGGAAACATGGTAAGCTTTTGAAAGGGTTCGAGTTTAAACAATCTGGCAGGCTGGAGTTGCAGATTCCTCACAGATACGCTAACAACCTCACTGTTCCTTCACAGCCGCTCCCTGATCAAATAGATGCCACCTGCCTCTCTGGGCTTCAGCTGCGTGCTGCAGCAATCCGGCTTGTTGGCTCTCAGTCAGACACACACACACACACACACACACACACACACACACACACTCGTCTCGCTGTTAGTTTGCATAAAAATACACTTGTTTTCCCTTCCTTCTCGTGAACATGGAGGTAAACACACCAAGCTGAACCCGGCCAGGCGTGCCAGAGTTAATGAGCAAAAAAAAACAAACAAACAAACCTGGAACTGGAACAGTGATCAGTGTAGTTTCAAGTTGCTCCACTGATTGCAACTGATCAGCCAAGTTTGGACGCCTCGTTGCCAACTGGCTGCACGGTTTGAACCCGTCTGCGTTTTTTGCAAAACAAACAAACAAACAAACAAGAAGGATGTAACCGATCCAACTTCCTGTCCTCAGCAGCAAAGCGAGAGCCGCCTCGCTCGCTCTGTACGTCTGGCAAAGTCACAATGTGAAAAGCGACAATAGCGACAATTACACCTCCCACTGTAGGGGAGACAATCATGTCCGCCTCTTTTCTTTTCTATACAGGTTACCACATATCATCAGAGTTGTAGTAATCGCTTTGCCAAAATGAATGTTACTGGGGTCTTTCCTGTCAGGTGCAACTGCTCACATTAGTGACTCAACGGTCCGAGACAGTGGAGACCTTAAGAAGAGTCTTTTGCAGCATCTCATTGTCGCGTACGGGGACATTCTGAGCCAACACTGACCCAAATCTGGCTCCCGTGTTTCTCCGGCAGTATTTCAGGCAGACGGCAGAATGAGGTTGTGCGTTTCTCAGCCACGTCTCCGGTTAAATCAAAACCTGACAGCTCCTGAGCTTCTCAGGTCAGCGTTATTACTTCTACTATCACTTCTTCCTATAGGATAGAGAGTTTATTGCTGCACCATCCTAGATGGTGTCCAGACCATTTGAAAGTTCAGTTGAGTTTCCTCTCCCTTCTAAAATTTCAAAGCCCTCCTAAAATCTATTGTGAAATGGAGCGACGTGTTACCACAGAATTTGCAACAACCAACAGTCAAATTGACCTTTAGCCGCTGATTACATTTTTTGCAGGCTGAAACCAATTTTGCTGTGCGGCTGCAGAATGAAAATATGAAAGGAAACGTGAGCGTGTCACACTTGGTCCTTTGTCAAAAGAAACAAACTGCCACTTTAACAGTGCAATGAATATCAGGTTTTCTTTGACCAAACTGGAGCACACTTTATGAATTACAACAAAAACACAACAAAACAAAAAAACCCAGCAGAAATTCCTTGGGGTGTTTGTCACTCCTCTAAGGCCACATAATCCCCCTTTCCTCATAAAAAATGGATACGAGGCACTTTTTACAGCCCGGGTCCCATGTGTGAGATTAGTCGTGCCCTTGTGGGAAGAGCTGTGATTCCAGCAGGGACTTATAAGATCCGCGCTCGGCCCCCTCGTCCAATTCACATCGAGATGAGAGGCCGTGTCCACAGTAGCCCCATAAGCCCTGAGAGGGCCTCGAATCCACTTTCCAATACCGCCAATACTACTAACATTAGCACGGCGCACCTCCGGCTGCAGCCAGAGGACGGGGTCCCTTGTCGCCCACGCCGGCATCGGATAACATCCGTCAGACACAACGGTGGAGGCTTTTATCTCCTCAGGCTCCAGAAAATCTCCTCTCATTGATTTACGCAGAAGTGGCGCTCGAATGAATTCCAGCCGTCACCGTCCTGTGTTCTAGTGGCGGTATTTAAGGCGAATGCGTCCTCGACTCGATGATGCCAGCTGTCACAGCCAGCGTGGGGGAATTTCGCAGAACGAGGTCGCTGTAGAGGTGCCCCGATATTGTGTTTTGGAATGAATGCGTGCGTTGTTGCCGATGTATCATTGTTTTTAAGGACAAAAAGAAAATCCCCACCCTATTTTTGTTTTTCCATCCAAGAATAAATTGCAGCTTGCAGTAAAACCCTGTTATTTATCGAAATATTATATAAATTCCCTGAAAACTGCATATTTAGCCCTCTGTTTGCAGCCTCCCAGATTAAAAACCGCTGCGACTGAAGTTGCACTTTAAAGATCCCTACTTCTTAACATCTTCACATCTTTATTTTGCACCCAAGATTCCAGTGCAGCTGATTAATAATTCAAAACAGAGTCCATGGATTTCAGGATACATTTTTTTTTTTTTTTTATCCCTTTTCCACTTGCAGCCTCCTGCAAAAAATGCTGTTTATTTGTGTTTCCTGCTAAAACTGATGCTTCGTTGGACGTTGGACCTTCCACATGTTTGTAAGGGGACAAATAAAGGACAGTCGGAGGAGGAGACAGAGCCAACACATGGCTGGCAGTATTGCTCCTATAGAGATATGATAAGTACGGACCTTTCTCATGTAATTTCTATGTGACCTTGGATTTACTAGTTTGGAACCAAGCATTTGATCATAAAGTTTATGATGACGTACCAGTGCACTGTTAAAACGTTTGGCTCACTTCTGCTACACAAAAACTCAAAAATGAAAAATAAGTCAATTTATTTTGTCTTTTTTTTTTTTTCCTTTTTACCCACACAAGGAACTTTATAGTTCCTCCTCGCTAGTTGCCCTCAGCAAGGCCAACTGTTCTGTCTCTTGTTTGTGCCGCAGCTGTGACAGCAGAGCCTCTAAATGGACTGGTTATAGTGGGACACGGAGTGTTTATAGTGGGTCAGAGGGGCTAAATGGCCGTGTTATAGTGGAACAGATGGGCTAAATGGACGGTGGGACTTGTTACTACATGCGTCCGGGAAGCAGTCCAGCAGAGAAGTCTGGGCCAGAGAGAAGGCTTGAAAGGCTGGAAAAAGGGAGCCGTGTTCTGCCGGCAAAAACCTACATAACTGGGAGCGCTGGTAATGATGGCGATGGCATCATAAACTCTGCTCCCACTGCCCTTTATCTTTATTTCAGGCATCGCTCAGCGCTGCAGTTAGCTTCAGAGCCGATATGACCCTGTAAAATTTGTGAAAAGTGTGAAACCAGTTCAGGAGATGAGAAAAATGATGACGCTGCACGGAATAAGAATGGGCCGTCGCCCGCAGTGGAGACCGAAACAGAAGCATTGTTTCACAGGCGAGGGCGAGATGAGGCAGAAGATCACAGAGTGGTGGAAATGTGATAACAACGTCTCACTTCGTTTTTACCATCACACTTTAATGCCACCCACTCCTTCTTTTAACTCACCCTTTAACACCAATTTCATTTTTTCACACTTCGCAAACGTAACTACAACGGAAAGAGATGTTGCCATCGTTCTCCAAGGAAAAGGAAAAGAAATATATAAAATAATATAAAAATGGGCGGAGTCATTGTGGCGTCATCCATTGGTTAACTGGTGCTCGTTCTGAAGCCTCGCGATTGGTTTCACAGTCACTAATGCCCTGAGCTTCCTGTTCGATTTGGAACTGGAAAATTCCTTATTTGGATGTGTGGGTGGTACTGGAGGTGGACAACGATTGGAGTTTGAGAGCAGCATGTGTCCAAACGCCTGCCCACCGGCTGGCAAGCTGACTACACTTGGCTACTAAACTGTTGCCACATTAGGACCTATTTAAAGTAATTGTCTAATGAAATTATTTTTACTTCTGATTTAAAACCAGTTCGTAAAGGTGGAAATTTAGCGCTATCTTCCAAATTGACAGCCAGCCATTTTTAGCCTTTTTGCAACCACATTTGGTGGCCCCCACTGGCCAAAGACAGAATGCAGGTTTTTGCCACGTGCCTCTTTTTTGACCACTGGAAGCCCATTTTTAGAAACAGTCTGTGACCCAACCTCCCAAGTCTCCCTTCATCAGCCACAGCAGAAAAAAAGCCCTGTGTCTTCTTGTCTGGCATTGTGAATCTTCCCAAACTGTAATAACACCTCGATGGTAACGTGCTGCTGCAGCATAGAGGCCCTGTTACTGGTGACAGGTGTCGAAGGTGGCGTTCAGTAATAAATGCACCATTTTTTTATTAAAGGGAGGTGAAAGAGTCGAGACTGAGCAACATGAGAGAAGCTCCACAGTGAGATGTGGCCTCTGTGCGTATCACAAAACATTTGTCTGTTTTATTCATGCATAAGACAAAGGCTTACACACTTTACCAGGGAGTAGGGAGGCAGGAAGGGAGTGCGACGCTAAAAGCCGACTCGTGGCAGGGCGAGCCGGCGGTCCCACCCCCCCCACCCCACCCTCCACCACCACCACATCACACGGCAACTGCAGGTCTCTGGAAACTAAAGCCCTTGATCCTGACGAGAGCGGAGCATATTGGCTCGGCTCGGCTCAGGCTTTTCATTACACACTTACACACCACCACCGGCACACAGGTTTACAGCAACGAAGGCCATCAGAGGGAGTAAAAAAAGAAAAAAAAACTTGTACACACACACACACACATACAAAAGAGCCTGTCACCTGTCTGAATAAATAATTTACCGCAGGAAAACAGGTAAAACATTAAAGTTGAATGTCTCGGGGTGCTGATTTTTTTTTTCCTCGGTGCTCACTCTCTATATTTACGCGGCAACCGTAAACATCCACCTGCGCTGCTCAGCATGCTTCCCGGCCTGAAAGTAGGGCACCGTCGTTTCTTTTCACATGCTGCCACTTTGCACTTTTTGCATGCAGGGGGAAAAAACAAAATTGTGCCCTGACTCAAACCCCACCCCATCCCTCAAGTGTAATGCAAAAAAATAAATAAATAAATAACAAGGATGAAATTATAAAAAACTGATTTGGTTGTTGTTTGTCTTTTCTGGGCGCAGCTGAAGCTCATCAGGCCTTAATGTGGATGAAACTCTTTCAGGACAGGCAGAAAATATTGTGATAAAAGACGAGGTAAGGAATCCGGTTAGGGATCAGCGCAGCTCCAGCATTTCCCCTTTTTTCAGCTCCTTTTTGTCAGTCCTGTGTGTGTGTGTGTGTGTGTGTGCGCGCACGCGGGCCCAGGAGACGTCTGAAACCCACAAGGACGCAGCTAAAAGATGTTGTGATCAAAGCCAGCATGCGGGAATGCTATTCAGCTCCATCAGCTCACTTGCAATGAAGCTGTTCATTTGTACACATATCTGCCGACTTCACACTTTCATTTGAAGACTCAGTCGGAGGGAAGAAGGAGGGGGAGGAGGGGGAAAAAAAGAGAGTTGGACAAGTTTCTCCGAGCGGGGCATTAATTCTCATTTAAAAAGATCGCCTTGCAAAAAACTTACAGAAAGCAGGTCACAAGGTCTCCTGGCTGAGAGAGAGCTTGGCAGCTCCAACCACTTAAACCTCTGGGAGGGCGAGAGATGAGGGAGAGAGAGAGAGAGAGAGAGAGAGAGAGAGAGAGAGAGAGAAAGAAAGAGAGGGAGAGAAATCCACACTGGCTGCCTGAGGTTCTGGATAATGTTCCCGTTCAACTCACACTCACACACACTTTGCTCAGCTTCCCGAGACAGTTGAAGTTACACACGTCTTCTGTGGCCCACAGAGGAGTCTGACACAAACACAAAGAGGTTTTTTTTTTGGCTGCCAGTGATCTGCGCCGCCCGGCTACCCTGTCCGCCGGAATGAAAGCGGGAAAGTGACGGGAGAGGCTGCATGAGGCGGTCACGGACGGATGGATGGAAAGAAAAAGTGTCAAATGAAGATGCATTGCAGCGCCAACGTGCACTAATTGTCCACCTGCGTGTCCCGCAGCCTGTCGGCCTGCACGTGTCGCGTCGCAGTGGCCCCTGATTTCCACAGGTTCTACACCTGCGTCTCACTGCAGCAGTGGAGCCGATAGCAAAGTGTGTTTCAGCCAGCAGTGGAAACATGTCATCTCCGGCTGGCCGCAACTTTGCTGACCAAGAGCCAAAGGAAAAAAAAAAAAATATATATATATATATATATATATATATATATATATATACATATATATATATATATGTATATATATATATATATATACATATATACATATATATATATATATATATATATATATATATATATATATATATATATATATATATATATAATAATAAGCTGGAGCTTAATTTCAGCACAAAATTGCCGGCGTGCCACTGAATTTCAACGGGCAAAAAAACAAAATAAAACAGCCAATTTGTTTTCAAAATGATGTACTTCCTGTTTTCACTGCAATACGACGGGCTCGTATCCTTTTTTTTTCTAAGAATAAGGTCTTAGCAGGAAGTGGTGGAACACTGTAGCACAGGTAATGGGACTTAATGGCGAATTTCTAATAATAATAATAATAATAATAATAATAATAATATAATAAAGATAATAATAGACTGGATTTATGTAGCGCTTTTCTAGGCACTCAAAGCACTTCACATTGAACCCATTATTCATTCACACCACATTCACACTGGTGGTGGTGAGCTACATGTGTTGCCTCAGCTGGCGTGGAGAAGACTGATGGAAGCGTGGCTGCCACTCTGTGCCATACGGCCCCTCCCACCATCAACCAACATTCACTCACATTCGTACGAGGCAATGTGGGCTCAGTCTAGTTTGTACAAATAAAATCCAGACAAATGAAGTGAGGCGTCAAAGAGCTCTAGTAACTCCTGGGTGTTCTCCTCCTCTTATGAACACCAACAGTGTTTTTATTGTGGCTTTGTTTTCATAAAGTAAATCTCCGGCCACCGTCTTTTACAGTGAGTGGCACATTCAATAAAATACCTCAAGAATTTCCTGTTTCTTTCGGGAGCAACTTGCCTCGTGTTCCCGTTTCGGCAGTGATGAACTGATAACGGAGCTTCCCGTCGAACCTCACTTCCATTATTAGACATGTGATGTCAGATAAAGCTGTGATAAGACGCCGCCACGCTCCCTCGGCGCCCGGGCAGCACGGATTTATCCGGACACATCAGACAAGACAAATAGAGGCGGGCTAATGCTGACGGAGCAGCCGGCGTGCAAAAACCTAGACCGACTTTCAATCATCGGCCGGACATGTTGGGGACGTACCCGAACGAGGGCTGTTTCTGTTTCCGTAATTCAGAATCGCACAATCAATTTCTGTCCCCCTGTCAAACCAACGTCAGGCCAGGCCGGACCGTGGAGGAAAATGTGCATCTCAAATGTTTTTGGCTGTTGACGGGAAAACAATCACCTGTTCTGTGAGGAGACGTGAAGAAGACGTCAACGTCGCATTTCTTCTTCGCACCAGAGAAACAGGTTTTCTACATCCCTGAGCTCATTTGGGTGCCTCACGAGTGCAAATTGTGGATTTGCACTCGCCTTTGGCTCTGTTCATGTCTGTCCGCACCAAAAACACCTCAATGGGGAAAGGGGAAGAAACCTGGCGAGACGTGAATATTCCGCAATGACTGCTTAACTGTCATGTGCCGGCCAATTATAGCGCACGGCCTGTTTGTCTATTGACCGGTGCCAGAAAACAAAGGTTTTTCAACCTTGAACTCAAGAAATTCAGGAGTTAGGATAGATAGAAAAAGGAGGGAAAACTGTAAAGACAAATGATTTGCCTTGAGTGTTTTTAGACAACCTTGTTCATTCCGTGCTGAGGAAAAACGACTTTCGACTCTAAAAGGGAATTCTCCAAACAAAACTGGTGCGACGACTTGGCGCGGGTCGCTAAGCGATATTGCAAAGTGGGTGTGCTGCATCACAATTACCTGGCAGCGTGTCTCTCTCTGGCTGTTTCACTTCAGCGAGACACCAGCCAAAGTGCTCGAGGGACATCGGGGCAATGAAGGAGCTGCGTGAGAGCGAAAAACGGTTTGCGGTGACGTCGTAAGTTTCTGCTGTGGACCGGAAGATGATTCAGAGTCGGAAAAAGCTGAAATAAAAAAATACATCTAAAAAATCCCAAGATAGCGCCAGACAGTTGGGTTGTTCTGAGACTCCCTGTCAGCGCTGTGTGTCTCTCTTCATTTTTGTGCAACTTATTGGAAACACTATTTTTTTTTTTTTTCTTTTCGCGGGGGGGGGGGGATCACTCTAAGCGACACCTGTGCAGGACGTCTAAGGGCAATCAGTGGACATTAGCCGAGAGCGTCACCTGATCCGCTAACATCTAATCTGGCGCCACAGTCGAGGGCTTGATGACGCCGCTGTGCAAATAAACGGTAATGACACGGCAATATTTGCCTCGGGTGAATTGGAAGCCGCTGCAGCAGCCGATCACCCGCGTCGCAAATAGCAGCCACTTTAAAATATCACTCACTGTGGGGCAGATCGCTCTTGTCGCAATTATTTGGAATATGCACACCGTTTTTATTGTCTCGGTGGCAGAGTCTTTTTCCACTGGTTGTTGCCGTGAGTCTTTCCCCATCTTGGGTGGGTGGGTGTGTCTTTGTCTGGAGATGGGCGGAGCTAGAGTCACCGTCCACCTGCACACCTGTCAGCCTTCTGCAAATCGAGCCTCACCGCAGACACGAACATTTGCCGGCACGCCGTCATCGCGAAGCACCGAGAGTCCGAAGCGTCTTTGCACACTTCATTTTTGTTTGTAACTGTTTTGAATGCATGAACTGTTCTGTGTTTTAACACTGCACATAGTTTGAATCAGATTGTACATATTACACTGAACATGTTGCTAAGTCACAGCACAGTAAAAAAAAAGAAAAGAAAAAAAAGTCCCTGACTGTCAGCTTGAAAGACAAACACTACGTTAACACATTGAACAATTGATTACAAAGTGTAAGTGAGAGACTTTCTCGCAGTTACTACAGTCATGAAAAAATAATGCAGCGGGAGCTCGGCGAAGGGCTCGATGTAATGTCAACGCGCGCCGCCTCGATGCCGAGTTCTGGTCGACTTTTCCGATTCGCTCAAATCAATGACTGAAGCTCAGCTCGGGGTGAATAACTGATCATGTGCGGGAGGGAGAAAAGTCAAGAAGCGGCTCGGGAGGTGGTGGTGGGTGGTGGGGGGGGCCACGGAAAGTGCCCATTCAACCTCCTCACCCCCCCACCAACCCTTCTCGGCTGCCATAAAACGCAGTGTAATAGGATTCCTAAGCTTTTCCACTGACTGCTTCCACTATCACACAGACATTTAAGTGCACTAATCCATGACAAATTGTCTCATCTGATCCATGACAAATCGTCTGAGGGCCCGATAGAGACAAGGAGATGGAAGGGTGGTGCAGCGGGGGCCGGAGGGGAGGGGAGGGTGGCGAGGACAAGAGGATGGAGCGGCTGGCCGGCACCTGAACGATCAGCCAGTTATTGCCAAGGGTCTTTTTTTCCCCCTCCTCCTTTCATTATCTCAAAGGGCACGCCGCCTGATAAAGAAAAAGTGGGACGGCTCTGCGCAGCCGAACCCTGAGCCCCATGCGTTCAAAGCAATTATAATCCCAGGTGCAGGTGGAGGTGCACTATGGGAATGTTTCTGGCTCCCCTGTTGGCTGGTGGATGGTGGAGGGGTGGATTGTGTCATCCTTCATCAAGTGTTTGTTATTGAATTTGAGTCATAAATAAGTATAAAATAACACTACACAGGACGTCAGATCAACACGTTGGGCAAGTCAACACGACTAAACAAAATCTATATTTAGATACTGCAGCTTTGGCCACGTCTCCCTCAAAAAATGTATTCATATATCAACGTATCTGTGTGTATGTGTATACATGCGCAGCTCATCGAGACGAATTCCAAAGGGCTGCAGCCATATAAAATTCCACAACCTCGGCGTGTGTGATTGGATTTCACCTCATCACTGTGTTCAGTCCTGATCCCGCTATGCACATTAAGTCGGGTATCATCAGTTGGACTGGCGGCAGTTGAATTGTATTTCCTATTAATTCTGCTTCTAATTAGTCTCCACTGTTTACCCAGGACGTAAATAACGCCGGTGTAATTACGTGAAGCCGAAACAGAAGCAGCCCGCAGCGGGAGCGGCTCCGTTTCCCCGCGAGCCGCGCGGGGGAATCTCACGTTTTCGTTTCTTTGTTTGTTTGTTTGTTTTTAAATCTCGCACACCTCCACACGGCGGAGGAGGACGATATCACAGCAGCAGCAGAGGAGGACAACACGGAAGTCTGACAACTATGAAAATGAGTTGGAAACGGTGTGTGTGTGTGTGTGTGTGTGTGTGTGTGTGTGTGTGTGTGTGTGCGCGCGCTTCTCAGCATTCCCAGAAAAAAAAACAGCCAGCAGAAAAAGGGGGAAGAAAAAAAAGAGAAAGCATCCATCTTCTGTTGCTGCCATCCATCCATCCGGGAGGAGGAAAAAGAAGCTACTCATTGTGTGCGTCTGTGTGTGTGTGCCCAGTTCCCAGACTTTGAGCCTCATCCTCATCACAGAGTTCAGGCTTTTCGGTGGCGTCTTCTAGCGAAGGAAGAGTTTTGTTTTTTGTGTTTCCTTTTTTCTACCCAACAACACGTCCTCGCTCAGTCGTGGTGATATTTCTCCCTGTTGACCACCACATGCAGCTGATTGGCGGCTGACTGACGTGAGCAGCATGCAGAGTTTGGCAATTATCATGATTATTATGATTTATTTTGAACCTGCAGTTTCGGCATCATGGCTGAGTCACACTTTATTGACTTTATTATTTTCTTTCCACGAACTGGAATATGATTTACTCGTATTTGTCTTGACAAACGATCGAACTAGCTTGAAGGAAAAAAATAGCTTCTTTGAGATCTGAGACGCAGTTAAACTGTCCTGTCAGAGTCCCAATAAACCAAAGTGGCTGGTTCTGTGTCACTGGCACTTTGGGCAGAAGAGGAAGAGGAGGGAGGGGAGGAAGATGTCATGAAGCCATGCGGTGCCAGTAAAAATGATGTGATGGGTCTCCGTAGACCAGCAGTCCGATTTAGATTTTCTCTCGCGGCTTCCTGTTTTATTTTGAAACCCGGCTCTCCTCAGAACTCGGGTGTCTTGCTGCTTCCACTCCTGTGTTTCCTGCCTCACTGATTGTTTTAGGCCCGCCCTCATTGTTTCCACCTGTTTGCCATTAGTTTGTGCACATATGTGAAGCGTGCGTTCCCTTTGTTTCGTGCCAGCTTGTCAGACAGCCGCGCTGCGCTCGCTGCTGTCTCCAACTCCTCTTTGATGTTGATGATTTTTATTTGTTGTTAAATTCTTTGTGTAGATTTTTTTTTTCTCTGATGAGTGTTTTTTTTTTCCCCCTGCTTATTGCCTTGGGTCTATTTCCTGCCTGTCACTCATTTCAACACAGCCACTATCTCAGTCGCATTGTCATTAAACCAAATTGTTCATTCAGATTCTGAGCCTGCACTGTAGGTGCCAGCGAAAATCTAAATGGAACTGGTCCTTTTGCGCCAAGTGGTATAAATCAAATCCAGATTTCAGACCTCATCAGCGTTTCCGGTGGCTAACAAACAAACTACTGGCTGGCACCTGATGCAGCCCTCACCTCATAAACACGCACGCGTCCCTCCAGCGACCTTTCTGAGGCACTTTTGTCTAATTTGCAAAGACGTCGAAGCGGCAGCTGCCTCCCGACCTGCTTCGTCCCGACGGTGTAAATTGGTTTCGCTTCTCCTCTCGACTGGCTGATGGAGTCCAACACCGCGCGCTGTCAGGAGCGGCCTGGTTGGGGCGGGAAGGAGGGAGCAGCCTTGGCAAAGCCAGCTCCTGTGTGTTCGCCGTGTTGGCAGGTGGGCGAGACACAGGTGTGTGTTTGTGTGTGTGTGTGTGTGTCATGTCAGATTCAGCTCATCTGTCAACACAGAGGATTATTTCTTGAGAGACCAGAATTGGCTGCCCGGAATCAGGCTGCCATCAATCTTCAGCCGCTACTTGGCGGGATGTGTCGGATGCGGCAATGTGGAAGCGGGGTGGAGGAGGGGGGTGCTCATGGGAAAGGGGAGGGGCGACACTTTCCCAAGCAGGTGACGAAGCAGTCGGGCAAGAAGTCGTTACTCAATCCTCCGGCTCGGTCCATGGAGGGGAATGAGTGAATGAATGAATGAATAGATAGATAGATAGATAGATAGATAGATAGATAGGGGAATAACAATGCCTGAATGTGACGACAGCGTCTCAATCTTTACATTTTGCCTTTTTAGCTGTCAGCTCGCTGTTGCAGATGGCAGATAAACTGATTCCTCAAACGCAGTTAGGCGCTCCAGCAGACTAGAGGATTACATCGGCACCTAGCTCGACATCCCTCGCCTCACTTCCCACAGCCGCCACTGCTGCTGCAGAATATCTTTGAGTTTTTGTATTGCAGCTCTTTTAGACAGACAAACAGCAAAAACAAAAAAAAAACACACATGTGAATGCCTCTCAGGATGTTAAACAGGAATTCTTCTCAGGATCTCAGGATATGGTTTTCTCACAGTCTTTTTTTGGGGGGGCTCAGGGATGCAGATTAACTCGTCAAAGTGCGACGTTGGTTCTGTCAACGCTCATCTCGGACGGCGGGTGAGACGATGTCGCTCTTTTTCATCAGCCTTTAGCGCTGCGGCTGACTTTTTTCCTTTTGTGTCTGTGTGTGTGTCAAGGCTCTCATTTTCTCTGCGTCGAAACCTTTTTCCTCGGCCCCTCCTTCGAACACAGACACGTTATCAATTCAGGGAAACGGCAAAAAATAAATAAAGAAATAAATAAGAGTGCCGTGTGAGAGCAGTCGATGGATTTTTGAAAGCATGACATCTCTATTTTTTTTTTCTCCCCCTCTTCGCTCTCCTACAGCCTTGCATGGCCGTATCTATTTATATCAGAGGGCTCTGGCCTCAATGAAACCAGAGAGCCGCTCAAATTATAAAATCAATTCCAATTCAAATATTCATCATAGCATTTCAATTCTGCGAGAGCCGCTCCGGTTAGATCGCTTAACGCCACTCGGCGGCTGAGCAAGATTGATGTCGGCTTAATCCTCTTAGAAAAACATGATATACAGTAAATTGTACAGTCGCCGAGCAGCGTGGAGCGCAGCGGAGGGAGTGGGGGAGAAAAAAAAAAAAACTCACACGGACACGGAGACGAGCTCTCTGTCGTTGATAGGCTGTCAACTCTGGAAGCCTCCTGATTGGCCCCGTAAAATATCTCTAAATATGGCCAGATGAAGGCTGTCATCCATCGCAGTTTGTTTGACTTTTACCAGAGAGGATTTGCGCTATGAGAAGAATAATAATTTCTTGAAAAGTCTTCCTTCTGCACAGCCGCCGCATGTTACACAAAGACCTCCTGATGCAAAGTGTGGCTGAGTGTCTCCTTTTGAATCAGTGAGAACAAGAGTCGGAAATGAAACAACAGGGCGAGCAGCAGGTGAGTATGGCTGTCCAGAGTCTCCGACCAATAAAACCTCACAAGCGCCATCACAGCCCCGTCGTGAAAACCCGAGGACGGCTGAGCACCGGCGCCGTGTGTGTGAGTGTGTGTGTGTGTGTGTGTGTGCTTGTGTGTGCGGTCAATGTGTGTCGGATCTGGCAACCAGGATGGTCCTCTGCCTCCCTGCAGGCCTCGTCCACGCATGTGTAGGTTTAGTTGAGGGCAGGTCAGAGTTCTCGAGAATCGTCTCTCGTGATCAAGACAGAAGAAAAGAAAACGCCTCTCTACTTTATGCAAAAAAAAAAAAACAACCAAATAACTATTTGGAGGCTATTTCTATTTGTTTGTTTGCCGCGTGTTTTTTGAACTGCTGATTGATGCCAGACAGAAGCAGCATGCTGCTACTTTTAGCCCTTCTAGCAGGATCTTTCCCCTGTTCCTGGATGAATACACATCAACGGCCCCTCCACATCAAGGACAGAGCATTTTCTTCCACTTCATTGACTGTATATTCCAATGTAATATACAGAAGTAATTCACTTTATTAAAGCAGATTTAGTGCCCACACACTGTACTGAGCTTTTTCTTACATGTTTCAGTGCATCTTTATCTCAGGTAAAAATATAAACAACAACGACAACAACAACCAACAAATAGAACCAAACCATGTTTTTGAATAAACACAAACATCTTCTTTCTCATTACACTGAGGACAAAAGGCGTCAAGTGGCTTTTTTTCCACTTTCAATTGATTCTCAGCTTTACATTCCAGAGAACGGTTCAGAACAAAGCGGACGTCGTTGTCAGCTCGAACGTCACACGACTCCCATCTTGTTGTCAGGCCATCTCTGCTCCTGATTGGCCCCTCACACACTCAGACATCACAGCGCCACCTCTTGGTTTGGTCGGTGATTGACACACTTCCTCACAGCCTCACTGCCACAAAATAACTTTCGAAATGCCAATGGTTGGTGAGCCCGTTGAGCCCAGACTACATATATTTAAAGTGCATGTGTATATGTGTGGATGAGGGTGATTGGCTGCGTGAGGGAGAGAGAGAGAGAGAGAGAGAGAGAGAGAGAGAGAGAGAGAGAGAGGGAGGGAGGAGAGGAGGTGGGGGAGACTCTGGTGTTTTTTCCCCGCCTTCCTGCTTCTCCTCCGGGACCGCTGCATTATTCAAGAGACACTTACTGAGCCTTGCACTTCCATGTACATCTTTGGCACCGAAGCTCGACTTGCCAACCAGTCATAAAGCAGCGGGGCAGGGGGGTTATGGGGGGGGTACTGGGGGCCAGCCTTTAAAAATTAATCCGGAGCTCTCTGTCGCTCATCTCTCACCCCCTTGTTCCAATTAATGGTGCCTGGGTTACTTTGAGAACTTTTACCCCCCACCCCACCCAACAGCCCCCCACCCCCACCCCCACCCCCACCTCCACACACACTTTTTTTTTTTTTTTATCAGTGGGATTTCTCGTGCGTCAGCTCTTCCTCTGCAGTCAAAGTGAGCCAATTCTCTGACACGTCGCCTCAAGTCACCAGTGTTCGGCGTCGACTCGAGCGGATTCGACGTCGGATTTTCTCTTTCGCTTCTTTTGTGCTTCACTCTTTTTGCCTGCCTGCCAATGCAAGACACACACACACACTCATACACACAACGCACAATGGGGGGAAAAACCAGGGAGCAGATAGCATCAATGTTAGGCAGCCGTTTGCCTTCTGGAGGAAGAGCTGCGCTGCCTGCCTGCCTGCCTGCCTGCCTGTCTGCCTGTCTACCTGCCTGCCTGTCTACCTGCCTGCCTGGCTGTCTGTCTGTCTGCCTGCCTGTCTGCCTGTCTGCCTGTCTACCTGCCTGCCTGTCTACCTGCCTGCCTGTCTGTCTGTCTGTCTACCTGCCTGCCTGTCTACCTGCCTGCCTGTCTGTCTGACTGTCAGCCTGCCTGACTGCCTGCCTGTCTGCCTGTCTGCCTGTCTACCTGCCTGCCTGTCTATCTGCCTGCCTGTCTGTCTGTCTGTCAGCCTGCCTGCCTGTCTGCCTGCCTGTCTGTCTGTCTGTCTGTCAGCCTGTCAGCCTGCCTGTCTGTCTGTCTGTCAGCCTGCCTGCCTGCCTGCCTGCCTGTCTGTCTGTCTGTCTGTCTGCCTGCCTGTCTGTCTGCCTGCCTGCCTGTCTGTCTGTCTGCCTGCCTGCCTGCCAGCCTCGCCCGCTAACCCACGTACACCCTGGGCGAGCACCCCCCCCCCCCCCCCGCACCCCCCCGTATCCCCATCAGCCCCTACGCAACAAAAAGGTATTAATTGCCAAATGTTTCCAGCGCCACTACCTCCCCCAACCCCCCCCCCCACCCCTGAAAAAAAAGAAGTAGCAAGCGTAATTATCAAATCCATCCAAGCCGCGGCGATCAAAGCTCCCTTGGCAGAGATTCTTGCCTCCAGCTCGTCCTACACTCGGAACAATCTGCCAGCAAACTCAAGCAGTGCCACGCTGATAAATTTCTCGTAGCGTGCACGCAGAGCGGCGCACGTCATCTCCCTACCAGCAACAAAAAGAAAAAAAAACAAAACAGCGTCTTGAAGATGCAAACTCGCTGTGAGAGCCGCCGAGTCGGTCCAACAATAAGAGGAGCTGTTCCACTTTTCTTTTCTTTGGTTTTGTCAATGAAGCCAGACGCGAGCGAGGAAGGAAACCCGAGCAAAGCCGCGGCCGGCCAGCAGTCGGAAGCTCGTGTCTCCTCCCCTCCTGGCCGTCACCGAGGGCCGAACACCTCGACCAGCCGGGTCGTGGTGAACACAGAACCCCCAGCGCACAGCGTCAGAAAAAGCAGCCGTAAGAGGGAGAGGAGCGTGCACGTACCCAGAGTGAGGATGTCGGTGCGGCCGGGCCGGGCCACGTGGTGCTGCTGGATGGTCTGGTAGAGCGTGGCCTGGCACAGCAGCAGGAAGCCCAGGCTAATCCACACGGCCAAGAGCCAGGACATGGTGAGGGCCACGTCTGCAGCTGAGTGGCACAGAGAAAAAAATGAAGTGGAAAAGTTGTTAGTTTTTTCCTCTTACACACCTCCATGACGACTTGCAGCAGCTTCGGTTGCAGTGTATTGTACCAATTTCACTAAAATTAATGCAGAGGCTGTTATTGTAATATAAAAAGAGGAAGTTGCATGGCGGGGACAGGGGGGGTCTTTTCCAAACAAAACCGTCAAGTTAATCTCGATAAATTCGACACCTGCTCGAACCTGCCGCAGGTCTGAGAGATGGGATGAATCTCCGCCGAGTCGATAATGAGATGGCGGAGATTGGAAAGCGACCCGCCGAGATCCCTTCCTTGCAGCAGTGCCCTGCGTCAGCGACCCGGCGGCTCTGCTGAGCCAGAGGCCTCGAGGAGACACACCCCTCAGCCAGCCACGAGACTCCTCCTCTCCTCTCCAGGTGTTCGGCCTGCGCCGCCTCCTTGTCCTCTCCCGACTTTCACCACGAGCCCATATCTCTTCATCCGCTCCTTGTCTGTGAACAACACACTGGCCTGCAGTTACTGTACGTTGATCCTCCCTCCACCGAGGTGGGAACTCTCACGGGCACTTTAATAAATCGCCCGGCTCTGATGTCTTCTTCCTTCGGCCGTTTGATTCTTTCTTTGTGCGAATACAGGGCGCAGCAGCCGACTGAGGGCCCCGAGGAGTCTGAGGAAGCCTCTCAACTGCAACCCAGGCAGGATTTTTTTTTTTCCTTTTGAAGGTTTTTCGCGCATGTGTGTGTGTGCGTGTGTGGTATTTTTAGTTTTTATTTTTTTTAATGTCTGAATGAACAACGGCCACAGTCTCTGGCCCGATTCAGTCATTCACCAAAACTCCAGCGCCTGCCTGATTGTTTGGCACGATAACAGCGCCGGGCTCTGGCTCTGTGTTGATGCTGCTGCCAGATTAGAGCCATTAGGCTTCACTAAACGCTGGCCGTGCGCTCTGCGCCCTCGGTGACATTGAGGCTGCTTAATATTCAGTGAAAATTAAGCATATAATTAGGAACAGCACACTGTAAATCCGCCGCCCGCCCGCCGCTAAATCCAACATAATCCGCGGTTTTTGTGGATATGTGAACCGGTCCCATGGGGATGTTTTCCCCCTTCTTCCTCCTCCTCCTCCTCCTCCTCCTCCTGCTCTTCTCTCCTGAACCACACAGCATCTATGTCGCGGTGAGCGCGCTCAGGGAGGATCGTGGCGCTCGCGTGGTTAACTGCTATTTGCGAGGTGCGGCTGCGAGCAGAATGGAATAAAAATAAGAATGGCGATTTAAGAAAGAAAAAAACCGCTCGGCGAGCCCGTCAGCAGCAAAAGCGTGCGCAAAGAGAACTTTTGGAGAGGAAAGGGGGGGGAGACAAGCGTCAGGACCGTCCTCGTTTTAGCCGCCAGTCCCGTGGTTTTTCACACGTATGCAGACGCTCATTTGCCCACCCCCCCAAACCCCAACACAAATGGATAATGTAGTGAATTTGAAACGCGGTGGAGACGCAGCGACGACGCACCTGCAGTGAAATGGTGAATCCTGCACCTGTGAACTTTGCCAGGATGATTCTTCAGGAGGCGCCGGTCACGATGCTGCTCCTCTTAATTGCATCTCGGCTGGAGAGTTTTGTGGAACGTGGCGCGCTTTAAAATACACGGTCTTTTTTTCTATCGTGAGTCCATGTGACCCATTTTTTAAACTTACATTTGACGTGAACCCTTTGAACCACGCGCGAACCAAGCCCAATGAGAAAGAATTCAGATGTTGTTTTTTTTTTTTCCCAACTCGCTCTGGGGCTGGCACCCCGTCCCTCGCCCAGGCGCCCTTGCTGACACCCCACCCCAACCCCCACCCACCCCAAAAAAAACAAAAAACAAACCAAAAACAGACACCTGCTCCTCCACGAGCGTGGAGCGTGACACCTACCTGAGCGGTGCACGGTGGGGGGGGGGGGGGGAAGGCGCTCAGTCAGTATCAGTGCCTGCCTGCCTGCGCGGCGGCAGCCTCACTCCTCCTGAAAGCCATCCATGCCGTTGAGCAGCAGCGATCTATCCCACTGAAATTCCAGCAGCAGCAGCCCAGCGCATGAGTGGGGCTGAGAAGCAGCCTTTTCCTCTTCCTCCTCCTCCTCCTCCTTCTTCTTGGTGTATCTCCTCTCTTGACCCCCCCTGCCGCACAATTTCTTAATAAAAAGAAGAGGGGAAAAATCCGTGGCCACACAGACACCCAAAAAAGGCAACACGCACGCACGCACACGGCCAGTGGTCTAAGTCACAAAGTGGTCGTGGATTTGGAGGAGATGCGCGGCTGATCATGTCACTGCTGTATCAGCCACATCCGAGCAGATCTCCTCTCTTCTCCTCCCCTCGGCTTCAGTCTCTCCTCTCCTCTCCTCTCTTCTCCTCTCTCCTCCTCCTCCTCCTCCTCCTCCGTCAGTAGAACTCCTCTGTTGTGCTGACAGGGAGCTAATTTGCCTCCCTCACTTGTCGCCTCCTCCTCGCGGACCGCGCGTGCGGCGGCGGCGGGCTCCCGTCAAACGACTGCTCTGTCTGCTCTTGGCTGCGTCCCCCCCATTGAGAGGCTGCGCTGATAGTGCGAGCCTCAGTCTCCTCTCCGGCGCGCTAAGTACAGAGCCTGTGTCAGGGAGGCAAAGCAGCGCAGAGAGACGGTGGGGGGTGCGTGAGCGAGTGCGTGAGCGAGTGCGTGCACGCGTGTGCGTGCGTGCGCCTCAATCACACCATAGCCCAGCTGGAAAGAGATCGGCGAGAGCCGGGAAGGCAGTCAGATCGCATGTCTTGACTCGCAAGCTTCTGATCGGCAAATGAAGCGTGTTTTCATGGAGCCACCAACTGTGTACATCAGAGTCCATACATCCCTCCAGCCCCCCCCAGCCTCTCTTTCTAGGGCTTGCTTTCTGAGTGTGTTCCTGTGCATAGTCTGCCCTAATGGGTGTGCGCGCGCGTGTGACTGAACGCGCCTCTTTTAGTCACTGCCTGGCAGCGTTCGAGGGGTGAGAGTGAAACATGCTCCGAGCGCAGTACTTTTAATAGAAGGCAGAGTGGAGTCGCCTCCTCAGAGCTCTGCAATCACCGTGTTATCCAATTCAAGCCGGCTGAGCAGTTTTGTTTTGTTTTTTCCCCTGCCTGCTTATTCGGTGACAAAAAGTAGACGGTTGTTTATTTTTATTTTATTATTGTTGTTTTTTTTGGCGTGCGTTTCTAACCCTCCTCCTCCACCGCCTCCTCAAAAAACAAACCCCCGAGCATCCTGCTGTCACTTGCTCACAAACTGAAGGCATCCGTCGTCTTTCTTTTCTTTTCTGCTTTTTTCTTTTTTCTCACGCCGCCTGTGTTTTGTCTGCAAAACTGCCTGACTGCTCCAAAAGTTCAGCTTGGGCTCCTCCAGCACATTTATTAGCATATGATTGCCCACAACCACACAGACACACACACAAACACACACCACACATCCCCACTTTTGAAATTCATTACACTCTCAAGCAGAGGTTTACAGTATGCCAATCCCACGCACCTGCCACGTCTGACTCACAGTCTGACATTTCACTGAAAGCGAACCCGACAACAATGCACAGCTAAGGGGCTAAATATGCTGGCAGACAGGGAGGATGGTGGCTGCTGCTGTGGAGGAGTGCAGACAGATGAACTTGATGATTAATATCTACATAAACTTTGTCCCCGAAGCAGAAGCCGCTCTCTGTTTTGTTCTGTTTTTTTCCCCAGCAGGTTTTGACTTATGCAAAACATCCGACGTAGCCGTGCGGAGACCCTCGTGGATGTGTAGGCTCCTCATGCAGTTTTCCAATTGGCCATTTGTTTCAGCACTGCGCAGGATGTGAGTAACCTTGCGAACCCATTAGACAGCCAGTCTGAAACCTAACGTCCGACTTGCCGAGCTCTGAGATGCTTTTTCAGGATGTTGTTTGCATCCCTTTTAGTTGTGACAAAAGCAGGAAGCAACTGCCTGCTATCCTGTTAAAAAAAACAAAAAAAAGAACAAAAAAAAGACCAGACGAACAACCTTTTTCACAAGAAGAACAGAGAGCAGTTGGACACATAAAATGAACCTGGTGGATTTAAGAAAGTTTAATTTTCTGATCCAACTTGAGCTTCTGTCTTGCCAAGCTCCCCTCCAAAGTGTTGCAGGTCAGTCTTAGTGTCCATCAGCCTGTTAACGGCGGCAAAAGATCTGAAATGGGAAACAGAGGAAGCGATTGAAAGAGAATGAGGGCGGAAGCTGCAGCGGTGGCGGTAGTTTTATTGGGTACCAAAGAAGAACGACGAGCAGCACTGAGGGGTTCGCTCGCTGGAAAACAAACTGTTTTTCATGCTTTACTCCTGGCCCTGCATCACAGCTTGACACGGGCAGCATCACATGTTCCAAATTTGATCCTCGCACCAACAGGAAGCCTGCAGAGCTGTTGCTACATGATTCAACGGGATGTAGAAGCAATCTGATGGCTGCTTTTCTGTGTGTTAAAGACGTACGGTTTGGTCAAATACCTTCTTTTTGAAGTCAGAAAGAAACATGAATGTTAGTCAATTGTGGTTAGTGTGTTGTTTTGCTGTTGGCCACTTTTATCACCGTCGCCTCGTCATGACTGATTGGCTGATGACAGAAATAGACAACCAAACCAAAATAAAAATTGCACAGCGGTTATTCCTGGACGCGCCCTGAGCCATGTTTGCTTCTTCTTCACCCGTGTCCTTTTCCGTTCGTGCAGTCCCTCTAATAATCAAACGGGAACATGCTTATGAATAGTGAAGCCGCCATCTGGATCTTCCGATGGCTAAAGTGCACCAAATATTAAGCGAGCAGACTCACATTAGGCGGTGAGTGTGGCATAAATACCACAGCGATTAGCCGCTCCTCACTGTCGTGCAGCATTTGTGCAAAATTGCTTGATTATCAATAAATGGTCTCATTTGTACTTGATTGTAGATTTGTGTGTGTGTGTGTGTGTGTGTGTGTGTGCATGTGTAGCTTTTGTAAGTTGGCATTAATGGCGTTCATGCCTGAATTTCATTTTGTCTTTGGACGCTTAATGCTCTTGTGATCTGTCCCACTGGACCGAGATGAAGGCGTGAAATGAGACGAGCCCACAAACAAGCCTCAGAGGACAACTTAAGATCGAAGGGGTCCAATTACTGCACGTTCCTCTCGGAAAGAACCTCCCCCCTCCGCAACCACCACCACTACCCTTCCCCACATCCGCAGCTTTATTTGTTTCCTTTTGTTGATTTGTTGCGGCCGCTTGTCGTTTCCGTTTCTGCGTGACTCTGAGCACAAACGGCCGGGAAGACAGAATTTCACAGCGATTCTGCCGCCGCCACCGCCACCGTGGTCCTGCTCCTTTCCGCCTCCCTTCTCGGGGGCTTCCATCATTTCCAAACAGCTGTCGCGGCAGACCGTGCCAAGCGCCAAACCGCCACCGACCAATCGCAGGCCAACTCAGTGTTTGGATACGGTCAGCCTGTTAAACAGTGGCGTTTGCCAGCATCGCTCTCCCGTTCTTTTTCTTTCTATCATTCTCTTTCTTTGTTTCTCGCCGCCGGCTAATGAGATTCTACCTAGCAGCGTGTCCAACAAGCTTTAATAAATGCCCGCTTGCAGCAGCAGTGGCGGCAAAAGACAGTTTTCACCGTTCCCCTCAGCAGTTTTCCCTTTTAGAAAAAATTAAACAATGTTGGCCTCTGTTATTCCGACATTTATTTCAAACAGTCACAGACAAACCAGCCATTTCCTTTGTAACTGGGACGCGCTGCTAGTTGACTCAGTCTACACCGGCGCCAAAGGTGTGATGATGCACACGCAGGAAACATGCAGAAGGCAAATAAAAGGCAGCGAAGAAGAGAAAACACTGTGGCAGGGAGGAGAAAATTCATTTGCAGAAGGAATTCAGCCGATCAGTGGTGGGAGGAGATGATTAATGAGGAGTCTGATTTGCAAAAACAATTCATTTTGCATTTCCTCCTTCTCCAGCTCCCAGGCATTTGCCACCAAGGCAACTCATGTCTAAAATTTTAACTTGAAATGGTGTTTTTATTTAAATCCCCCCCATAAAAACCTTTGGTGATTGTAGTGGCTGTAGAACCAAAAGAAAAGACGTAAACAGATTTGTAAATTCAAATTTAATATTGTGAAAATCTAATGACTTTGAAGACAAGAGGCTTCTCATATGGCCGAGATCAATCCTACCTGTTATCCTCCCAGGAGACTTGGTCAGTTTGTCTTTTTTAAATAAAATACATTCTATTTCTAACTATATTTAAATAGTCAAAATATTTCTTTTTTGACAAACCATGTTTTTATGGAGCATGACTAAGGTCACTGTCTGGTCAGTATGTCTGAGAATTAAAAAATATATATTTTTATGAAGTTATCAGTTGGCTCTTAAAAAATAGATGGAATGGAAAGAACAACCTGGACAGAGTGAGTTAAACTCAGGTTAACAATACAATCAAACTCATTTCTTTTTTCCTAATGAAAAGAAACAAAATCATAAAACCTGACACAACTTTCCGCCGGGAAACATTTTAGGAAGTGGTTGTTTCTTGCAGCTCGTCAGTGTTCTCAGCAGATTATGGTGGAATCAGAAACTTATACAAGATTGGCTACCTCCAACTTTTTAATAAAAAAAAAAAGAATGCTGAAAATGCTGGAATGTTCAGTGAGAATCCTCACTTTTGATTGGCTTGTGAACTCCCGACTTCAGCGAGAAGTTTGGGGAAGGAAAAAAACCTCTCTGCTCTCTTTATTTCCGTCAAAGCTGTGACAGCAGAAAATTTTCCGACTTGACATACGTGCAAACTCAGTCGAGAAAGTGAGGCAGCCTTGGGGACTGGGGGGAGGGGCTAAACAGCGAGCGCTGAGGAGCAGGACAGGGGCTCAGCTGGCCCGTCCAAGTTGGGCTAGGACCATCCAGACTGGTGGGACGGAAGGACGAAAGACAAGGGACCTTCAGGCCACCATCTTGGTGAGGTCAACAAAGAGTGCCTAAGAATTCAGACACCAAGTACTGAACCGTAGCGCAGTGCTAATTGAGTTAGCGATGAATTTATTGACACGATGGCGTCCAGTCAAAGCCAGACGGTTGGTCCATCCTCAGGGTCTGAGCTCAAGGACACAGTGGCAGCAGGAGTCCGGCTGCTGTCTGGAGCAGACAAGTGTTTCTCCATAAAGAGGAGCTCTCACTGCTTATTTTTTTTTATTTTTTGGTTCACTTTTATTGTGGGAAATTCCACCCTGTTCTGATCAAACTGCCGTCCACACAGTTGCATCATGTGGCAGCTTGACCTCCCTGGTCATCTTTTCTGATTGGTTATTGAAAAAAAAAAAAGTTTGGCTGACATCTACTTTGCACTGGAGTTTGACCAGGTGCATGTGGTTGTTTGCACCGCAGCCTTCACCTGACCTCCAACGCTCCTCAAAGACGCGTCCTTTGAAAAAATAAAAAAAAAACACACACATTTTCGCTTCTCTTGAAACGACAGGACCAATTATTCAGGATGAATGAATTTTTTATCGCTTCTTCGACCCGAGTTCTGCTTTTATTCTCTTTGACCATTAGGTCTCGGGCGTGACGGGTCGGTTTCGCTTTGAAAAAAAGACAGTGTTGCACGTAGCGGCCTGCGCCAGTAATCTCTGCCGCTGAAATATTCATTAAGAGCAGCAGCAGCAGCAGCGTCGAGCGAGACAATAACCAACTGATCATCCAAAAACAAGGTGCCAGGCCTTGATCTCATTGACCTGCCTGTTACAAAAATTAACTATTCCTTCATTATACCAAAAAAGAAGGATTACCCCCGTTATTGTCCTTTATCCATGACTGTGAGTGTCTGCGATGAATCGCCCCTCACCGGGTCGTCGCAAGAAAGACTATTAAAATATCTTCTCGCTGCCCTCGTCCTATTTGGCGAAGGAGTATCTAATTAAAAAGTCAATATGCTTTCTCTTCCCACGGAATTGCAAAAAAAAGAATTCGGCGATATTCGACCGTGTGCTGCAGGAAGGAGCGAAAAATGGAGTGGTAGGTTTTTCCCGACGCTTTCTGGGTCAGACGCTCCGTGTTAGCGCCGCGCCGGGACTCGCCGGGTCTCGGCAGGACGAGTCGAACGGAGGAGTAATTGAGCGCCAGACGACCGAGGACGACAGCCGGCCCGATGGAAATTTACCTTTTAACGCCAGCCAGGGTCGTACAGACGGACGGCCGTCGCTTCACGTCAATGAATCGACTCTGCGCTCAGTTTTCCTCTCAGGTGCAAGAAAATTCTGCATCAAAAGTGAGCCGGTGAGTCGTTTGTGGTGGGAAACATCCACGATGAGCCGTTCAGCCACAGCCAGAATTAACACATCCAAGTCTTGACTCTTTTTTTTTTGATGCTCTTTTTTTCAGGGACTCCAACTCTGCCGGTTCGGGGACGACTCGAGCACTCGGTGAGTCAGAGCCCCTCACTCCGCCCCTTCCCCCTCCCCCCTTCCCACTCCCTGTGCAGCAGGATGAGGGAGAAAGAAAGGCTGGCGGGGGTGACATCAGGCAGCGCTGTCATCAAAATGTAATGAGAAAAAGCCCAGAGACGAGCCTTCAAGATTACAGCCTGACGCTCGTATCAAAACCCCTCGTTAGGGCCAATGAACCAGACTGTAATTTTTGTTGTTGTTAAGCTGCCGGAGGAGGAAGTCGAGCTCGGCTGCGAGAAAGGCGAGGCGGCAAACGTTGTGACTCACAGATTGAAGGATGGAAAAAATAAAGGCAGCCGTAATTCTCTCTTTACACGGCTGCTGATGGATGTATTATCAGGCATCCCAACAGCTCACCTGGCAAACCTGGAAACTCTCCTCAAATCCGCAAAGACTCACATCCGTATCCGGAGCGGCTCTGATCCGAGGCTGACCTGTCCAGAGAGACATCCCTCCAGCTTTTCTTTCTGAGGCGCTTCTAGGTCGTCTCGAGCTCACGCCGACGGGGCCACGGATTCAATTTCCTGCGCGCAGATTGGCAGGACGGGCACAAAGAGAAGATAAAAGTAAAAAAAAAAGGAGGCGGGAAACAAGAGATGGGGGGCGATTCGGGCGGCGGATGGCGGCGGCGAACACTCATCCCGTCACTGTGTGAGCGGAGAGGCGGGACTTCAGGAGGGCGACTGACCTTCCTCACACTGCTCAGCTTCCTTAAAGGGGATTAGTCCACTCGGTCACCTCCGACCCGCCTGGACGCCTCTCACGACAGCTCAGTGAGTCAGTCAGTCACGGGAGGAGACGCAGCCAGAGAGGGAGAGATAACGGGGGAGGGGGAGGAGGGCGTTCGAACCTGGCGAGGAAGGGATTAAAACATCTGTCTCCTGGTAGGGGAGGGTGGAGGGTGTTGGTGAGCTGTCAGTGACTCAGCCCGCCAGCTGCAGCAACACGGAGGAGTCGCGTTGACCTCTCGCAACAAGACAGGAGATGGCAGGAAGGAGGCGCAACATTTTTCTCCTCCGCTGACAATCTGAGGTCCGTCAAAACTGGCAGCGAATCGGCTCGAAGGAAAACAGCCAGAGCTGCTTGTTTTCTCTTTGTTTCTTCTGGGTTCTTTTCTTGCGCTCACATGCATCGGCGTTCAGAGACCGATTTCTTTTCCCAATGATTATCGGGAGGCAGAAGCGATGACTCAGCCGTTTCCATGAAAGGAGCATCGCAGACTCAATGACTCAATGACTCACCAAGTCGTGAAGAAGTGATGACTGAAATTTGTTCCAATTTGCCGAGGAGCACGTCAAAGATGGGTTCTAAAATTTGACAGAGTGGCCGGAGCAGCAGCAGATGGATGGAGTGTTTTGGTGCCCCACCTCATAGGAGGAAATAACCTATCATGGGATATGTCGAAGACATGTGCTTTAATGTCAATGGAAATGAAAATGAACAAAAGCGTCGAAACAACATATGGGTTGAAGCCCCACAGTGTTCAGCTCTTTATCTCTTTAAACACTGAAAAAATGATGAAATACAGCTATTTTATGACTTACTTACTATTAATATCACTTCTTCAAGTTCAGCGGGCCGAATTTAAAAGCTTAACCAGCCGCATATGGCCCTCGGGCCGTAGTTTGCCCAAGCTTGCTGTAGAGTGATGATCAACCAGGGATGTTCTGAGTTCTCAGTGGTGGAGCCGCAAGGTTGACCATCTCGCGACGGAGGCGCTTGATGCTTCTTTCAGTGGTGGCGAAGTGGCAAAAGAGAACTCTTCCCCGCAGCCTCGGAGGAGGAAGAAGCTCGGCCGGATCTTCTCCTTCAGCGCTTTGCTCTTCGCTGGACGAACCGAGGGGGAAGTGAGACCCTGGCCGGGTCTCCTCTCCATCAATCAGCGGCTGACACTGACGCCTGTAGCTCTTCTGAATGGCCCTCGGCCCGCGTTTCAGTCCGTGACTCGTTTATTCTTCAAATCAATTATTTACGGGGGTCCATCGATTTGTTGGAATTTATCACGGCTAATTGCGGCGCATCGGAGTGCAGCTTCGCCTGAGTGGGGGGGTGTTTGGGGGAGGAGTTGGGGGGGGGGGGGGGTTTGAGGGAGTGTGCATGGCGGGACGTTTCTGAACAGAGCAAATGATCTGAGCCTCATTAGATGCTGAGAGATGTAATACCGTCGCCCGACAGCAGAGATTCTTTTTCTTCACTGAGTTGTAAACAAGCAAGTTTTGAAGTTCCTGATTTCTTCCTCTTTTCATTTATGCGTTTGTCATCCTGAAAAATCAAACAAATATATTTAGCTCTCTGTTTGCTGCCTCCTGTTAAAAGCGATAGGTCCAATATGTTTGGAAGGGGACAAATGAGGTCTCAGCTGACTGGGGGTGTGGACACTAACCTGAGTGTTACCTGTGTGACATCAAAAAGGGCTAATTTCTAGAAAAAGTTAAGGATGGCTTTTTTGTGGGGATTTTCTAACATTATCGTTTTGGGATAAAATAATCTTATTTTTATTTCACATTGAATTTTGTTAAACTGCAATTTGTGATTTCTTCCCCCTGGTTTTTCTCAGTGGAGTAAAATCAGTTTTCTATTAAATGTCTATATAAAGTTGATATTTGCTATTGTTGCAAGTACATCAAGACATAATGAACAATCAATACTGTTCTTTTTTGAAGGATGATATTTTTTTGTGAATCTTCTTTTGCTGTGGTTCATTTGGAAGCGAGTGATGAAGAAACACGTCAATCTCTGCCGCCAGGCAGCAACAGAACGAACAGCAGCTGCTTCAAATCACAGGCTGCGACTGAGGAGACTGAGACCGAACAGAAATCAACGACCAAACATTGGCGAGAATCAGGAGTCAACTGCTCGTCAAACTTTTCATCACCAACTTTTTTCTCTCTTCCAAATTGAAACTTTAACTGTGTGAATATTCTCTCCCTGTTTGTGTGCAAATTTGCATATGTTCACAGCCTCGTCTCGTTATTCATGCTGCAGTGTTGCCAAATCTGAAACTTTTTTTTTTTTTTGGCTGTGTACCTGCATGCATTACTAGCATGAATATTTAAGGAAAAAAAAAAAAACAGAAAAAGAGAAACAATTTCAAACTCTCTGCCTTCTGTGTCGTTTTTGGAGGCCATCGTAACGCAGCAGCAATCTCGGTCCTTGTGTCTCTCTCCCTGTTTTTTTTTTTTTTTTCTTCTTCATTGTGCTGCAACGACTAATGAGATTCATGAAGACGTCCCTTCGTTTGGAAGTGCAGCAGAAAGCACCTGGAGCCCAGAGGCCGGATCAAGTTGTCATCCTGCGTGGAAATATGTTTATTTGTCTGCTCGCTGTGTCTCCCCCGCAGCAAGAGCTGCGGCGCTCTAATTGCTTTTGCACGAAGCTAATGATACACACTCTGATTGCCTTATGAGACAATGCAATGGAAACACTGACCTTTGCTAATCAAAACATTCCATCCCTTTGGTTTTTTTTTTCCACTTTGCTGTTTTTTTTCACAGATTAAATGGTTGGACCTAATTATCCTGTTAGTTTTGTTTTTGTTTTTTTTTCTGTTTTGACCAGGAAGTCCAGCATTTGCTTGTGAAGGCTGGGCTGGACAGTGTCTGGTTGAAGAGCTGCTGTTAAAGTTGCAATCGCATCACCCAGGCGAGGCTCAAAAATCAGTTGCAGGGCAGAAAGCAAAGAACACCAAAGAATGCCGACTGGAATGGATTGGCGCGCACGGAGTCAACTCAGGTGGTGAGAATTAGCGCCATGCCAGCCACTCAGGCATCAGCTATCAGCCATGACCGCGGCACTTTTTTCAGCTGTTGCAGGTGCAGTGAGGAAAAGCCAGCGGGAAAATCCACAGGCCTTCTGTTTGCGTAACAATGAAGCAGTAAAAGAGATTTCACTGGGCTGGAAGCTGGGTGAAAGAAAAAGAAAAACAGCTCTATTGGCACTTTAAAAATACAACATCAATTAGCATCAAAACACACTAAATTCAAAGTCATTTAGGTATTTAATTAGGAATAAAGTAGTTCCTCCTGATTCAAGTGTGAAAACCTTCCAAACAAAGAAGAAAAGAAGATGTGGGAAAACCATGTGGCATCTGCAGCCTCAACAGTCACGTCCATGAAGTGGAACTTTACGTTTCCTCACAGCATCTTGTGTTGTTGTTTTGGTTTTTTTTTAACCCAAAACCCAACAACAGGCTGCACTGTGCAGCGCAAACGGGCCACAAAGTCGAGTCTCTTGCACCACACAACCTTGTCTGGGCTCGCTCGCGTTAGCGCCAAGTCCTGTCAATAAATTTGGCTCAAACGAGACAGACGGGGAACACGGGAGCAGGAGGGGGCGCTAATACGTTGACGGCCGGCAAAAAGTAAAATAAGGCAGGGGGGCAAGGTGAATGATGGGAAGATGATGATGATGGCGAGGAATGAGGGGAAGACAGTGGTGGGAAGAGGTTGAAGGAGAGAGAGAGAGAGAGAGAGAGAGAGAGAGAGAGAGACAGAGCGAGAGGCCTGATTGACAATTTGCATCCTCTTCAGAGGGCATCAACGGGACATGATTGAATCCAGTCAGGCTGAACCCATTAGGGGGCGCTTCGCTGTCACGGGCCGAGCTGAAAGCCGCTCACCGAGCGCCCCAACACACACACACACACACACACACACACACACACACACACACACACACACACACACACACACACACACACCGGTTCCCTACCATTCATATTCATGCCAGGCCTGACTTATGGAGGGAGGTGGGGGCTCAAGTGGAGCTCCACGTAACATCCATTTACCATTTGTGAGCTGTAAAGTTCCCGCCGCCACCGCCGCCGTTGCCGCCGCTGGGGTCCTCCGGCTCAGCCTGGGCCGGCCTGGCCGATTACATTTGCATGCGATTTTCATGGGTCAGTATGTCTGGAAATTGGATTCAATTCAATTAAATGTGCCAGGAGACGAAGACGAAGTGCAGAAACTTGGGGACACAATTGCATTTTTTAGTTGTTTAATTTATTACTGTTGTTGGCTTTTAAACACGTCTACTATGATAAGCACCTCTTCAGCGCGTCGCCCCCGGAGCAAAAGTGGCGTATTTCGCTTGGACTCAATGCCGGAGGGTCTCCCTCCTTTGCACTCTTCAACAGCTGCTTGGGCGTGATGAGATAAGGCACTCCGAGGTGTGATAAAGTGGCAGCGGCAGTGGCGGCCGAGCTTCAGTTGCTTGACACTCGGTTCACCTGAAAGCAGGTGGGCTGATCCGGAGCAGTCTGCAAACAGTCCACCACACGTCTCCATTTATCTCACGCACGCAGCTCGCACGACCCCGCAGCTACGACCGCCGACTGCTGGACTCGGTGGGCTGCAGTTGGCTGTCGAGGCAGGAGAGGCACGCTGATATACTGTCTGAGGTTTCAGACAGGAAGCAACTTTAAAAAACGGAAAAACCATAAAGCAGGTGACAGGAAAATTGGGGCATATTTGCAGTTTAGCTATGAAGACAGCAACAGTTTCCATCCAGAAATGATCCCCTCTTCTTCACACTCAAAAACTTAAAATCCTGCGACTGTATCGCCATCTGCATCCCGATTGGCCGACTGGAGAGTGTATTCCGCCCTCTGCTGTGTTTCAGTCACGCACATTTCTGCTACAGAATGTTCTGTAAAACATTTTTGACACTTCTGATCTAAACATTCAAGCTGTTGCAGCACCAACTGGGGCCAATCGCTGTCACAGGAAGCAGAACTTTATTGATCAATACAATTAATTTCATATGATTTATTATTTTAAGCCAGTGGATTTTTGGTGCTTCAACACACAACAGGAAAAACCTGTCGGGATTCTGTTCAGAGCTGTAAGGTTTGAGTTTCTTCTATTGCATCGGGTGTTCTGTTAGCTAATTTTGTCAGTAATTTGACTGATTGGGCAGTATTGCAGGCACCTGAGGTGGTATGCGGTGCTCACTTGGTTGAGGTTTTTTGTAGCAGTGCAAAGACCAAGTGCAGAGACACAATCCTTTTATTTTATTTATTTATTTATTTATTTTCTTTGCTTGTTTTCTTCGACAACTGACAGTGAAACACAATCTTTTGCTTGGACTTCTGTTGCCTGCGTGCATTGCGCCCCCACCGTGCGTCAGTGGCCCTTTGATTCAGTTTCAATAGAAGGTAAGTTTACTTTGAAAGCTTCTTTATTTTATTTGGTAGAAATCAGCCACTACAAGTTGCTGGAATCCATCCGTTGTCTAGCGGTGCACTCAGCCACTGGACAGTCAGTCTGCCTGAGAGGCTGGTTTCATGCAGGCCACCGTGGCGCCGCTAATCCAATTTTTTCTGCCTTTTCTTTTTTTACATTTACCTTTTGCTCTGATACAGTTTTCAAGAGGCAAATCCGATAAGGCCACTCGGAGCAATCCAAGAAGCAGGGGTTAAATAAACTCATAAATATCAAAGTCATTTGAGAGAGGGAAAATTAGATGAGTATTCCCACTCCTGGGACTACCGGAGTCACTTTTCCCAACTGCAGCTGTAGACGGTAAACAATTCATCCTAATGTCTCCGCCTCTCTGCGTGTCTCCTCCTCTGTCCCCAAGGTCTAAAATAGCCACGGGCGGATTGTGTTTGTTTGGGGTTATGAACGTCCCAATTAGACCGAGGTGGAGGTAAAAGGTCCGGGGAGGAGAAATTCGAGCGACTGCTGCACAAATTTAAAAAAAAACAGCGGGCGGCGGTTTTTATTTAGGCAGGCTTAATGCAGGTTATTGACTCGTCAATGAGGAGCAGGATTAGGTCAAATATACTTCACTCACTAATGCACGGCTAATGGATCCACTATGGATTAGCCATAAAAGTGGGCGATCATAAATATCGCCGGATTCTAAAACATTTATGAGTGAAATCTGACTCCAAACCTGTGAGCCGGCGAGCGGCTGATTCAGAAATACGCTTCGCATTTGAGAAGAAAATAAATAAATGTATATTTTCTCAAGCATTCTTCAGTGCGGCTGCAGTAGGAGCTGCTCCTCCGCTTCTGTTGGTAAATGTGCAGAACTTTGCAGCTCAAACCGCATCATTGTGGTTTCCACTGTTGAGCTACTGCTTCACCTGTCAGAAGCTGGTCCGTCACCTTTGACCCCCAAAGATGAAGGCTTGACGCAACCCCTCCTGTCAACGCCGTGCTGTAAGCCTTCAGATTGAAAGGAGGAGTTAAAGCTACTGAAGCTGGCAGGTCAGGAGTTTGGCAGGAATTTCATCTGTAGTTGGGAAAAAGAATAGGAATAGCTGCTGCTGGTTGGATCTTGGCTGGAGGTCGGCGGATGACTTCCTGGAAAATGTTGGGCAAATTTCGTGTAAAAGTTTACTTAAATTGGAAAATTTATTTTTCTTTTAAATTGAAAAATGAAATTATAAAAACGTGAGTGCCACGTATGAGGCATGCAAATGGCTTCCTTTGCAGAGATGGAGGAGGTTCACTGGGCGGGGCTTATTTGCAACATAAGAGTCTCACTGTGAACAACTGGCTCCATCGGTGGGGAAGAGATCTGATTGGCTGAGAGCGATTGTGACGTTTCTCCAACCACCTTCAAGGTGTAGATGTGGAATAAGTGGCATGGTTGATGATGCGAAATGTTCCTTTCCGATCTTCATTGAGATCGACTCTCCCGAAAGAGCAACAATTCTCCGGCTTGATGCTTTTGTACGATAATTTGATGATACGACTGTAGAGGATCCCAAATCTCTCTCTGCATCTTGTGAAGCAGCGGCCAGGCCACGGTGGGATCGGCCCATTAATCAGTGGAGAAGCCGACACACCTTCCTCTTCGTAATTGTGCCTGCGAATCAATGGCCGACTTACATTAAGGCGCAACTTCGCTATCTGGCTCCGTCCTGCCCCCTTCCTGTTCGGCCGCCTCTCTCCCTCTTCCTGTTAGCGCTGCTGCTATCGCCGCCATAGATAAAAACATCTCTCCGTCTCTTCCTATCTCCCACCCTCTTTTTTCACCCTCCCCTCCCTATCTCCGCTGTGCACGCACGAGCAGGCGCTGACGCCCCGCGCCAAGAAAACAAACGGTTTGTGTAAGCGGCACGCTGCTCTTTCCTCCGCCCCTCCACCTCCACCCCTCCCGCTGCAGGCGGGGTCACGAAGAGGCTGCGGGCAGATAGCGCGCGCCCAATGGATCGCTGCTCGGGAGTCAATTAACGGGGGCCTGTGCAAATGAACAGACCAGGGGCGCAATCAGCTCCAATCTCCCACTAAGTCCTGCCTCCTGACTCATTCATTAAGGCCCGCTGGTAAATTGACTGCCACCGGACCTGACTGGATGAATCCTAAGTGGCCGAGGTCAGGAGGCGTCGTCAAAAACACGGAAGCGGGGAGGGGAGGGGAGGGGAGAGGGGGGGGATTGCACAGGGGAATCATTTCCATGGCTTACATCTTCCTGGAAAAGCATCCCGACCCGAGAGCAGCACCAATGGATTAATTTCCACTGAGGTCACAAATACCTTCCGCCCGCCAATACAAGCTTTCCAGAAAAACCTGTGTCGGTTTTTTTTCTCTCTCTCTTATCAGTGGTCACTTCCTGTGCTCATTTTAAAATGTCTCTTGTGACATTTTGGATTCTAGATAATCCAAGGTGTAATTTTGGCCTCCTCAGCACACCTAAAGCTATGGAATGAGAAGCTAAAACTGTTCTACCGCCACTCAATCGACACCCTCCAGTCTGTATACTTTCACACAGTTAGCAACAATCAAAATGCGTGTATTTACCATGTGTGAGTTCTTCCAGCAACAGCCTGGCAACTTTTCAAAAAACTGTAGTGACGAACCAATCAGCACTGGGATAAAGTCAGTCACTCCACCAGTGCGCCATTGAGAAGCGGCAGACTTCTACCAGCTGACTTGATGGTTTGTGATGAAATCTGATCGGCCAATCACCTTTACATTCTTCCCCTTTCCTGGACCTTTTCCTGCCAGCTTCTTCTCCCGTGAAATAAAAATCTGTCTTACGTAAAGGCCGTGGATGCCTTCCGTCTAAATCAAGGCAACCCCGCTGGGGCCCCCATCGCAGAGCAGCTAATATATCTTAACAGCCGCAGTTAGAGTGAGTCTGAAACAATGAAAGTCTGACCCTTCACCGTGTACCACTTGGCACTTTCAAATAAAATACGTCTGCTGCTCCTGTATTTCATTCCGCCGAAGCCGCCGCTGCCGCTGCTGCTCAGTGAGCAGTGTGATAAAAGCTTGGATCATTTTTATAAGGGCCGTAAATTGAATCTGTGGTTTGGACACGATGTGCAGTGGGGGGTGATGGGGTGGAGGCGGCTGAGGGGAGTTGCAAAGTCGTCTGCGGGCAGCCAAAATGTAGGAGACTTTCCCTTTTCAAGACAGAAAGTCTCAATTCACGTCTGTTCAGCTCGTGATCGCAGTCCGCTGTGCAGTTGTTGTTGTGTGTTTGATGTGCAAATAGAAGAAAATGTATGTGTTATATTTCAGATGCCTGTTCTTCCATTCTCTCTCCCGTAAAGATCCCATGTTGTACAAAATTCACTTTACCTGTATTGTCACAAAGGGCCCTGGTTCGGTTCCTTTGGTTAAAGGACACACCAGGTTAACTGTAGTGGTAAAGTGCAGACACCAGTAGAACATCCAAACAAGCCCCAAGGGCTGAGGATCGAACCCGTGACTTTCTTGCTGTGGGGCGACGCTGCAAGAAGGCCTCCACTAAATTTCTACCTGTTCCTAAAAAACCTGACGCCTCACTTTGGCATTTTGAGACGAGCGCAAAAAAATAAAGCCATGTTTTCCTGCCGTCCTCCCACAGCAGACCGAGCCTGTTTTGTTTGTCTCTCTCCACCAGATCTGAGAGAGAAGGAGAGACGGAAAAGAAATCCCCAAAAAATGTCCAGAGCTCAGCTCCTTCTCCCGGTCATTTCCTTGCTGCAAAGTAAAAGTATCACCTCAGGAGCACGCGGTGCTGCTCAGCGTTTCCGTGTCGGACTCGTGTTCACGGTTCCCGCAGGATCCATCCGTCTGGTTCCCCCGACGTCTCCCTGGCGAGCCGTGCATCTCTGACCCGATGGAAAAAATAATAATAAAATAAGAAGTAGAGCAAAGCTGCGCTGACAGCTCTGCGCCGCTGAGATGGGGGGGGGGGGGGAAAGAAGAGGTACAGCCGCTCTATTGGCCACATTTCATTGCATTATATTTCACAGCGTAAACGCGGCATCAAGCTGTCGAGCCCCGCTGAAATTTAGGACGCGGCGCGGACGGCTTCCCCTCTTCTCAACTCGAGCATTTCCATGGAATCAAGAGCGGAGAGAGAAAAAAAAACGAGTGGAGGTGATAGATTCGCTCAGCTTGCATTGGCGGATGTTACATGTTAGTTCATTATAAACACAATGAAAGGGATATAAAACACATCAGATCGGGCCTGTTGTTTACAATGGCGAGGGCATGTCATCAGTCCGGGGGAGGGGGGGGGGGGGGGGGGGGGGGGGGGAGGTGGTGGTGGGGGGGGTGTTGTCTTTGCGAGCACTTTTCACCAGCTGCTTGTTTTTTTTTTCCTTTTTATTCCCAGGAAAAGGAATTTTGGGCAGCGATTCATCTCTCACTCAGCACACGTCACATCATCCTTTCCTGCAGTCGCTGGTTTAACAGCAGCTCCTCTTTCAGAAACTCTTCTTTCAGTGTTGCCTTTTTCTGCATTGTCAGTTTGCATCCAGTCGCAATAGCAGATATCAAACGCACACGGCGTCATATTCCCACTTGGAGCAACAAATACAAAAGTGTTGAATTGACTCCGTGGGTTTCGCTCAGAAGGAAAACCAGCCAGAGCTCCAGCAGCTGTGCGATGTCAGACTCCATCATTTATGGATGGGGATGTTGGAAACTATGGACCTACTACCTACCCTTCCACCAGATTTTGAGTCGCAAAAAAAAAAAACACAGGAAGGACACTTTTCCAGGCAACGATTAAAGATAAAACATTGTTGTTTCTTTCGGGTAATTTGGGAGGCCAGTTGGAAGGCAAAACAGCTTCCCACGGTAATTGAGAAAGCTTACAGGGAGAATCTAATGGCTTCTAAATTGTTGCTCCTCTTTAATGGAAACTGTTAAAAAAAAAAAAAAAACCTTTCTCGCGGCTGCAGTCGCTCTGTCAGGTGGGCCGCACCTGGAAGTCTGCAAGTGGCTTTAATGCTTTCTTCTTTTTGTCTTTTTTCATTGGCCCACAGATGCAAACAAGGCCGTGACTTACGAGACAGGCGGAGCGATCGGGCGGAAACGCCTCATCGATTTAGCCATCGCTCGGCTAATCACAACGTCTGTGTTGGACTAAAAGGAAACACGCAGAGTGGTGGAGAAAAAAAAAACTCTAAAAATGGAAATTTATTTATTTATTTTATTATTGTTGTTGTCCTCATGGCTGTTCGGTGCGCAGCGAGTTAAGGAGCCAAAGTCATTTCATCTCCCGCCGACTGGATGTGACAGGTGGAGGGAAAATGCCACGATGAGACCTCCTGCGGGGATTCCCAGCCACCGCCGCCGCCACGCTGCCTGCACCATTAATGGAAGGCGGCCTCTTCTGGTTTCCATATCAATGGAGCTGAAATGTCAGGGGAGTAATATGGACATCGACTCTTGACACGGCCGACTTAATTAAAGATCGCCGACAGTAATTTGGGCGGTTTCAGTCGAGGAAAATTCAACCGTGGCATCAGATGTTCCAGTGTACCAGTGTTGACTTGGACTTTGCATCAAACACACGTTCATTTTCAAATATATTTTTTTTAACATCTTTGCAAGAATGTGCAAGGTTTGCATTGATCAAAAAACACGTTATTATAATGAATTTTACCAAAATTTTGTTTTTGTTTTTTGTTTTTAACCAGAATTGGAATTGAAGGAATGCCATTGGACGACACCGGGTTCACACCCTGGACAAGTGAAGCAACATTGAAAAAAAATAGGTCAGATTTCTTTTTTTTTATGCCAGGAAGATTATTTCCAGAGATAAAGAGGCAACATTTAGAGGTGCCGCCTTCAACTTTTAAGTGAATGTGTGCGTTGCAAAGCTTAAGGGCAGAGAAGGTGGAACTGATTTAAGTTAATGTCACATTTATACATTAAAAACAAAACTCCCTGTTGAACTTTGTAAAGCTGAAATAGTTTTTAAAGATTGTAGTCCCCCCCCCACCCCCCCAAAGCCTTCCCACTTGATCTCCAAATCTTGGAATAAGCTCCCAATCATCCGGAACCTTGTAGTTAAATATCAACTTTGAAGAAGTCTGCAGCCGCTGTGCAATGTATGTCTCTCTCTCTCTCTCTCTCTCTCTCTCTCTCTCTCTCTCTCTCTCTCTCTGCTCTCGGTTGGAGGCGGGCCCAGGATTAGCCGGAGCTAACACGAGCTGAACAGTCAGTGCACTGTAGTAAACACCCACAGGTTAGTGGTGTGTTATTTATTTATTGATTTATTTACTTATTTATTTTACATAGTGCCAGCTGATGAATGCAGCTTATTTTATTATGCAGCAGCAGCATTGATATTCCTCCACTACACTGGAGCGGCGTTTAGCATATGGTGAAGGACCAGGAAGAGTTTCTGACCTACATGGAGCTTCTTTGCTTCCCCGGCAAACTTCAGTCTCTTCTCAAGATTCTGGAGCAGGATTGTAGGATGGCACGATTGAACATTTTAACGTATGACTTTGTATCGCTGTCTTCTTTAAAATCTAGTTTTCCCCTCTGCCCAGCCAATGTGTATGAAGAGTGTTTGGAGAATATTGGTTCTTTTACTCAAACAGTATCGACAGCGACAGCAGTTAACATTGTCGCCTCACACAGTTGTTATTGCGTGTTCTCCCTGTGTCTGCAAGGACACCCTCAAATTAACCCTCAGTTTTTCAATTGTATTCATCCCTCTTCCTAATCAGCACAGTGTTTCAGCTCCAGTAGTAGTAGTCTCGGCCCAGCCAGCCAGCCAGCCAGCCAGCCAGCCACCCTGTTGTTCTTCTGGTTCTCACTTCTGCGCCCTCCCTGGACTGAAACCACTCTCACCTTCCCCACTGATTTCCTTTTCAAAGATCTGAGTCTGCACTGTGAGCTCCTCAGTCAGGAGTGGAGCAAAAACGTCTTTACCAACAAGCAAAGCCGTCAGTGCTGCTCTTTGTTCTCCTCTGCAGCTAATCTCTTTAGCAGCAGCAACTCACAATTGCTTCCTGTGTGTCTTCTTCTGGGGCTATTTCAGGACAGCAGTGGCCGCAGCAGTTCGCTGCCTGGTTTTATCTCCTCCTCTGAAGGGAAGACGATTGACAAATTCATCCAGAGGCAAATTTTTTTCAGGTTGCTGAGATGAATGAATGAGATTCCCTGTTTGTATGTGTATTGCAAGGCTAAAGATGAAAGTTATTATTATCATTATTATTTAAAAACTAAAACTATTTTAACTTTATTGCTGTTGAATTATTGACAAACATTGGTTGATTCCAGGGCTAAAAATGTACATTTTTGTCATTTAGATTTATTCACTCTATAAAAACAATAAATTGGAGGAGTTCTGGTATAAATTTACAGAAAAACTGAGCAGTTTTCCTCTTTCACTGCTCACTGTAGCTGAGGGTAATACACCGAATTCTGTTTCTTTCTTTTTTTAACTTTTTTTTTATGACTTTGTGATTCGGATCGAAAGACGTCCAGCAGTTCTGCTTATTGATTGACAAGCCCAGGGTTCTAAGAGCTTTGACAAACAGATATAAGTGGAAATAATCCATGCCAGCTACATTTGGAGCAGGGTCCATTAATATACAGGAAGGTCAGTCGATCAATAGTCAGTATTAAAGCGAGAAACACAAGGTAATGCTTTGTCTGATCAATTGACCAGCAACCTCTGGGTTTCATTTTTGATTTTTGACTTTTTTTTCAGTAAATAATTTAAATAAAGCCATTCCTAATTAAGTTCCAAATCTACTTGTGTCAGTCAGTTATTGCCATCTCTTCTTGAGCACATTATGAAGAGTGTATATGGGATATTTTACTGAAACAGCATCATTCAAAACAACCTCCTCTCATCTGCAAAAAGGTTTGTTAGCTTGTTTCAGATTCTTTTTGTATAATTAGATGGGCCAAATGTGCAAAATGTTTCAATGTTTTCTTTGTGATGGAAAAGGACAAGATAGGATAGGATGGGATAGGATATGATAGGATAGGGTGGGGTGGAATGGGATGAGATAGGATTTGGTAGGATAAAGACTTAACTTATCATTCATACCATGGCTTGCAAGTGAAGTTACTCAGAGTCTCAGTACTAATTAATGGACAACCTGCAGCAAGTTAGCCACACCTCAGTGTCAGTTTCAAATTCAAATCATCTTTATGTATGTGCCATGTGTGGTCGTGTCCGTGCACCGTGGCCATGCTACGGCGGAGCGCTCAGCCCACTCCCGCCTGCTTGGTTTCAGCACCAAGGACAGCTCCACACTTTAACCGTTGGAGCCGCGACGTCGAAATCCGACGACCTTCTCCATCACACCAAACACCGTCTGCAACACTGACCTCGTAGAGGAGGAGCCCCTCGGAGGGTACGTGAAGAACTGCGGCCTTGCAGCTGCAAGTCTTTGAGTTCCAGCTGTTTGACGCTCTGCAGCTGAACCCCGTCTGAGGAACCATGTCGACCGAGCGTCGGCGTTTCATGGGCGAATAAAACAGTTGGCCAACAATAAGAAGGTGGAAACGCTTTCATCTACTGTAGAAAAGGTCATTTTCTTTTCAACCCCCTGGCAAAAGACCTCGGCATCACAATGATGCACTAATTGGTGAACCCACTTGCTATAAATTTCTGTCAAGAACAACGTATCACATTGTGTTTTAAATTTCTCTCTACACAGGAAACCTTTCCCTCCTCTTTGCATTTATATATACATACAAATATTCCATGAGTTTGTGTATGTAGGTGTGTGTTTGTTTCCCTTTGGCTTGTTATTGTTTCAACTAGGCTGTAATCAGTTTCCCCGAAGTGTCATTGATGGAATTTGACAAACCTGATTTTCTACCTGTTGAGTTGCTGCTGGGAGTTGGTGGTAAAAATATCAGAAATTTCACAGTTGGGAGGTTTGTAACTACGGCAACCTAGAGCTGACGGTAAATGCTGCAGTTTTCACAGTCATTCCAATACCTTGTCCTATAATCCAGCACTCTCAGATCCTACATTTATGAAAGATTTTATTTTCTCCAACAGTCCTGAGAAAATATACCTGAGGACATTTTGTAAAAGAAGAAAAAAAAAAAAAGAAAAGAAAATAAACCAGCAAGAACATTATGCTTATCCCTGCGTGGCCCCTTCACTCACCTTCACAGCTCTCTCAGCAGCCTTGTCTGACTCTGATTTACCGTCTTCTCAGACTGAATCTCTTCCCTCTATCAGCCAAAGTGGTAGATCTCACAATAGGCGCATTTCCATCCAGCTGTGAAACTGCACAAATTGAAATCGCGAGAAAGAAAGTAGAAAATAGACCTTCTTGTGTGAAACATGTGAATTTCAAAAAATAAATAAAAATAAATAAGCTTAATGAGGTTGCATGTTCACAGGAAGTGGAAAATCCCAACAGGAACACTCATAGACACATGACATGCCATTAAATGGTTCAATGACTGCATGGAAGCGTGTCTGGATTTTATTTCAATGCCATGAAACGGTTTCCAGACAGACCTTATTCATTGGCCCTTCATTGGCCCTTTATTCCAGGGGGCGCCACTGTATGAATACTGAAATGATTTTGGGTTTCACTTCCTGTGAGACCCCAGAAGTAGCCGCAGTTTGCTTCCTGTTTGGCTGTATGTTGTTTCCTGCAGCATTTACTAAAAATGTCCTCGCAGAACTCAGACCACTTGTCACGTCGGTGTGTTGAACTTGCACCCACAACAAAAAGAGAGCGTTCCTGTGACAAGCAGAACAGTTTTTCACGGCCCACCCACACACGCGGAAACTAGGAGGAAGAAATCAGAAGTTGTCGAGACCACCCACCCAGTCAGAATGCTGGGATTTGGATGACAAAGCAGGAAAAGAAGATCTTCGGGTGTCATGAGAAAAGCAGGTAGGACTGATGAGGGCTGGGCAGCGTTTGTACAATGTCGTTTTATTCTATTATCAGTTTGTCTACTTCCACTGTACCTGCATGTTTATCAGGAGGGTGTTCGGGGGTTTTCTGCAAAGCTGCGGGTCAACTTGTGTGACGTCTGAAGCCACAAGGTCGATAAATGTGCCAGCAGAAATCCATTTTTTATATATATTCATAAATCTGAGGCTGTTCTTTCTGATCGTCTTCCAATCCCTCGATGGTGACAGGCAGAGGTGGAACGATAATGTACTGTTTTATGGCCCCCGGGGCTCAGAGGAAAAAAGGATTAGCACGCATACTCTTCAGAAACAGCCACGCCCGCAGTTCAGACGAGGCCTCGCGTGTGACTTGCAGGAGCAAACGGAGGGGAGAGGCTCTCTGAGTGAGCAGGAGAGGGTTAACTCAGGTCCTGAGGTCGATGTAAACTCCTGCCTGCCGCAGCGATAACACCCTGTTTGTTGCTGCTGTTGTCGTCTGTGTTTTTTTTTCTCCTCCCCTCCGTCTTCCTCTCCTCCCCTCGCTGCCGCTGCAGCAGCGGACTTAAAAATTGACTGGCACTATCTGAGCCTCTGGCGATTATCTGACATGCCAGAGGGTTCATGCCGCAAAGACTAATTAGTTTCATTAACTCGCACTCAAGATAAAAAACAATTGCTTTCATGTAATTGAAATGCTGATTTGCCAATCCCTCAGCACCCCACCCCCCCAACCCCACCTCACCCCTCCCAGCCCGCGGCTCCCTGGCCTCCTTCTCCAGGGCTGTAATGTGTTCCGGGTCCTCCTCACCTCCTCCAGCCTCTGCACTCCAAGGTTCCTCGATCCGTCGCCCCTCTCCTCGCTGTGTTTTTGTTAATTAATTTTGTTGCGTGCCGAAGCCTCTTCAGTGCGGCCGCAGCTGCCGCTCCTTTGTCTGAATGGATGTTCATGGTTGTGCTCAGTAGCTCTAGAGGAAAAAATTGCCTGTTTGGGAAAAGGAAAGCTCCTACAACCCCAAAACATCTAAGGTTGCCACGTTATGTTTTAATTGTCAATACCTTTAACCATGTTAACAATATAGGCAATATAGGTTCATTTTCAACTAAAATTACAAACACAAAATAAACACTAAAATCTCGCTGCAGTTTTTTCAAATTCTCTTTATTTCTATAAATGTTTTATGTCATTAGCTCTGCAAAAAGCTACCGGGATCCGATCCAAGACACAAAATCTTCATGTGGCTTCATGAAATCCTCTAATTATCGACCCTCTTTAATTATGGTGCAAAAATGGGAGAGAGAGAAAAAATCTTTTTCCCAGAATGTCTATGGCGAGTTTGAGGCTCAGGCTCGAGTCTCTTCCACAAGTCATTGTTGTCCAGCGCAGTGTTGAAACTCAAAGACTGCCGCTTATTTAGCATAATAAAGCAGTTATCAGACTTTAGCTGAGGCAGACTCACAATCTAATAAGCTGTGCGGGAGCAGTGTGTAGTAGTGAAAATGACACCCTGTCACCCCTGTTCTCTTTTTCCAGCTGGATACATTTCTCATCAACTTTTCACTTTGTTTTTCTAAAAGTTCCACTTCCCTCTGAAATTTCTACTGTGAATGTTCCCCTCCTGTGGTCTCTAATCTTTTTTTCAAATTAGTCCAGCTATTACCAGACTGCAGCACTGGTTACTGCCTGATTCTTGGTCCATTGCAGCACAACTGGCAGAGCTGTAGCTGTTTAACAGGACTGACTCTTCAAATGAAAAATGTCCTGTTTTGTATGGATGGCGAAGTATCACCTGTCAGACGGGTTGTCAGATCATGTCGAGTCTTTGGGACGAGAGTGAAGTTGAGAATGTTTTTCTCCAGGATTATGTTTAAGAGACATTTTTTTTTTTTTGCAGTTTAGACGGATGAAAACAATCTGATTCTTATTAATGACACTCAAGACAGTGTGGTTAGATTATATATTCATTCATTCATCCATTCATTTTCCATACCCGCTTAGTCCCGAGCTCAGGGTCACGGGGCTCTGCTGGAGCCTATGCCAGCTGTCACAGGGCGAAGGCAGGGTGACACCCTGGACAAGTCGCCAGTTCATCGCAGTAGATTATATATTTGAATCTATATTTTCTTGTATTGCATTTCTGTTGTATTTGATTATATTTGATTTTACTGTATTTATTGTCTTCTGTGTATATCACTTAAAAGCAGTTTTGCAGTGTGGTCTTACATATATTATCGATTAAATGCATTTGTAGTTTTGCTTGCCAAATCGGTCAAATGATCTTTAAAGCAACAAACACTCTGCAGCTTTTCACAAAAATATGTGTTAAAAGGAAAATCATGGTTAGGATCCATTGGCTTGGCACAGCGCCTCCAGCTGGCCTGCCATACAAATACATGATTTTGGTTACAAACTAAACCTGACGGCCAAACTTCCCACATCAACATCTTTGCCTCTAGTTTGAAAGACCAGGCAGGCAACTTGTCCTACCACCAGGGTGCCTGGCAGGCAACCAATGGGATGTAGTCTGATTTCAGGCCAGCAGGAGGAGCAGTGTCGGTGGTTGAGAGGTGCCAGCGGCTCATTATTTGAATTGTTGATTCTGAAATTCTAACTTTAAAGTTGAAAAAATAAACCTCAACTTTTAGACCGGCAGATTGAAGCCCCTCCATCGTACAAAACTCTCGTCCACGGCTCCGAGAATCGTGTTTTGCCTATAAATGAATAAAAAAGGAGGCTCTCAGCGGCAAACTTTCTCTTTTATCCACTGAACTGACGTCAACTTTGGTTCCCTCAGTTGATGTCCTCCTTCCCTCCGCCTCACTTCAGAATAATTCCCGCCCCTCCCCCTCCCCCTCCTCTTTGGTCGCTGCTCCTTTGTACAGTGAGAACACATGAAGGATGACGCGCCCCGACTTTGTTTGCTATTGTTTGCGAAGCGACACTTGGCAGGACTCCACAGCAGGCGGCGCCTCCGACCTGCTCGCCCCATGAGGAGATATCGGCATTTTGGACCAGAGGGGTCCTCCACCATCATTAATGACCTTTTCAGGCTCAGAAGCTCTACAGTCTATCGAGGACCCACCGAGCCGGGCCTCTCACCGCTTTGTTCAGGGACATTCGTAATCAAAGGTTTATGGATTTTCATATCTCGCCTTTTTAGCTCACACCAAGTGACAGAGGTTGCATGGATGGATGGATGGATGGATGGATGGATGGATGGAGTGAAACAAGCGAGTGGGGAGGAGACTCTGGCTTTGCCGGCCACTTCATTCAACTCTGGATATTTACAAGTTTATAGCCTTTCATAAACAACCTAAGTGTGCGTTGTAAACATTTATAGGCCCTCTAAGTGGCCTCCTTGACTTGTTATACTGGCAGCGGCTGGATCAACAGCAACTCTGGCCATTAAAAGGACGCAGACTCGTTTAATTATCGCACAGTCATGATGCCGATTTAAGTGTTTTCTATTTTTTTTTAGGAGGGAAGTTGCAAAGTTCCTCCCAGCAGAACCTTTCTTTTTATTTTAACAAAAGCATCTCTGCAAAATTTTTCTGCATGCGGAATCCTTGCAGCCAAAACATGCCGAAAGTGATTATCTGCCACGAGTGATTACGGCTTAATGCGAGCAGGAAGTGACAGCGGTACGGCGGTAGGCAGCAGGCAGACAGACTGGCAGGGTCGGGGCCAGACGTTTTCCTTTCCCCCTTCTGAAGCGTTGCTTCCTCAAATTTCCATTTCAATCAAGCCGAGGCTCCTCCCGGGAGACACCCGGTCCCGGGGCCTGGGTGGGAGGAGCCGGGGCTCGTCGCTGCCACCGGTGGTTAGCGTCAAGCGGCGCGTCGTGATGCCGCCGCGTTGCCTCCCTTCTGCCGCTCTCGACTCGCCGCACCTGCGAGGAGCCGCCAGGGGATTTTTGCAGGCAGCTCGACAGTTTTTCCAGCCCTGGTTGTCCTGCACGTGCACGTGATGGTGCCACTGTCTCTTCGCCACACCCAAAAATGCAATTGATCTACACGCAAAAAAAACATACAAAGGTCTCGCGCTTCAAGTAGACGCATCTCTGAAGCATCCAAGAAGCCACGCCGCACTTCAGATAGGCTGCAGGTCCATGTTGCCCCGCCCACATTACGCCACTGCACAAATCAGATCACTCCAAACAGGAAATCAAACGCACACGGTGTCCGGTGAATTCCAACACTTTCGGCGGAAAATGAAAGTAGTTTCAAAGTAGGACGATGCTAGCGACGAAGCTATCGCTTTTCTACTTGCCCAAGTATTTGCAATGAAAGAAGGTTATTATCACTAAGCACACTTCTTTCCTTCTTACTGAACAGATATTTTCAGCATCTATTACACAAGTGAAAAAAAAAAAGAAATTGAACCAAACAGCCAAGCCACCCTGAAACTGAGCTGTTCTTTGCTTCACTTCAGTCACTTGATTTGCGCCTGTTGTTGAATAATAAGGTTCCGTTGGGAGCTTGTAGTTCTCCTGTGATCATGTGATCTCTCGCCACTCTGGCTGCCCGCCGCTTCTGAAACTCGGCCAGTGTGAGTTGGCTGTTGCAGCGGAAACGTTCCGCTGGCGTTCGGCTCGCGAGCAGAATTGTTTGGCTCGAGGTTTCCTGAGATTTAATGGGAAAGAGACCTACAGACTCGTGTTTACACTCATAAAAAGGATGCATTTTCCAAGACGGAATTTACTGTTAAGTATGTTTAGAGAGTGAAATTGTAGTCAGCCAGGAGTGGTAGCCATGTAGCTGGTAATTCATTTTCAAATAATCCATCAACTAAACGATCAATCAATCAACAAATCAAACATTTATTTTCTAGTGAGTTGAAGTGTCATTGTAAAAGTACAACAAAATGAAAAGTGCAGCTCCAAAGAAGTGCCAAATAAAATAAAATACCAGAATATATTGTAAATTGTAACAATATCATAACAATACCACATAACAAATCCAACCAGTCACACCTGAAACAAACAACCTCCCATTAGTCTCCCAACTGTTGCTCTCATCACCACAATACAACGACCAAAAGTGCCTTATAATAAAAAGCAGAAAACAACAAAAGGTGGTCAGTACTAGAGTCCAACTGCATAAAGTTTAAACACACAAGGCATCACAGTCAGGGCCGTCGATGTTGTGGTCGTAACTGGCTGACAATGCACTTTCATTCCACTAGACGGCGCTAAACGTCTCACGCCGGGCCTTTAACACCGGACCGACTGCGAGCTAATGCAGCGGGTCCAACTTGAGGGCGGCTCTGCACAAGTGTCCTCTGGCCTTAGGCTGGAAAATTAATTCATAAATAATTATAAATCACGAATCCGCCGGCGCAAGTCAAGTCAAAAGGTTGCCGCCGCCGCAACAATATGGCTGGCTCGGTGCATGTGATGTGCGACTGCGCCTGCAAATGGGCTGCGCTGACGCTCACTGACACAAATACGTCCTGCATGTTTGGTAACATGTCGGCTGGTTATATTTGAATGCAATAAAAACCTGAGGATTTATTTTCTTAATCCTTCCCGTCTCCTTTCTCCTCTCAGTGCTTCTGTTTTATGGCTGCACACCAATGAATGATGCTTTAACAAGCACTTGATACTCCAGCTGTTGAATGCATTTAGATGGCAGCTTAAAGGGACAATTCAACAGAAATAAAACTTCACCTTTGTTTCTGAAATCACCATGTTTTATCTGCATATGTTTCCATGGAAGGTCCACAAAAGCCATCAGTTCAGCAGGGTGGTGGTAAACGTACCAGCTAACATAAGCTAAGCTAAGGTAAGCTAACATACATTAATTTATATTGAGAGGATGTTCCGTTTTAGTTCAGGATGTTCAGGATGTGATATTTATTTTTCTAAGTTGACTCATGAATCATACGTGTATTTTCAGAAATACATAACGTTTTTTTCACTTCTCACCAAATTATATTTATTGCTTGCAAATGACATTTGTTGTGTGGACTGGCAAAGTAACATTTAATTTTATTTTTTTTTCATTGAACATTCTAGACTCTTTCATGAGTCTGTGAGCATCAGAGGCTCGGTTGACCGCTTTCTTTCTGTTCAACTTCTGTTACGGGGATTGAAAACCAGATGGGCTTTGCAAGCTAAGCCAGAGCTGAAGGGGCTGAAGTTTCAAAATATCCCTTTTAGTCTAAGCCTCCAGTTATTCAATTTGAACTACTGTTTCCCTGACATAGTGGCCAAAACCTTGTACATTGTGCGCACAGACATATCTGAGCAGCTGTGGCCCAGTTGGTAGGTTGCAAATTTGTGTATGAGTGTGTGAGTGAATGGGTGAATGAGAGGCCAAAAGCAAAGCGCTGTGGGATACCGTGAAGGTGCTGGAAAGCACTATAAGTGCAGTCCATTTAGCATCTCCTCCGACAAGAAAATATCTACACAGAACGTCTGCACCAGAGCCTCCATCAATATATCGGCAGTGGCGGTGGCAAAGAAAAATTGTCTGCGATTTCCATATTGGCTGAACTGTACCTTCGATAGTGCGGCCAAAGTGATGGAGTCGAAGAGAGAGGGGGAAGAATGTTTCGCAGAGAGCAGCTCCCTGTTCCACTCTTTCTGCGTCTCATTATGTGCTGTCAATTGTGTAAGTAAGATGAAAAGGCTGTTTGGGTGAAAAATACAATCAAGACGTTTGTGTGTGTGTGTGTGTGTGTGTGTGTGTGTGTGTGTGTGTGTGTGTGTGTGTGTGTGTGTGTGTGAAGCCGCAGGCTGGAGATCGACCAACTAGCTCACGTGAATACCATCAGTAGGCGGATCCGGGCCGAGTCGGGGGGAATTTTCTCTGAACGCAGTGACTACAGACGGCCATGCACGATGCCGTCTCCATCCTTGGACCAGGTCTCGCTGCTCTCTTGTCCTCGGCAACGACATGGTTTTCATTTGGGGCGGCGGCGCTCCGTCGATGCCGCCATCGATCGAGCCCTCGCCACTAAATCAGTTAGACGCAGTGCTTCTCTTCTTTCAACTTTTTCTTTCGGCACTGTCGTGTGTTGTTGTTGTTGCGTTTTTTTTTTTTTTTTTGTTATCAATACTTTTCAGCTCTGCTTTTAAATTGGTTTCTGGTTAAAAGAAAAAGAAGAGAAAGGAAAAACACCAAGGTCCAATGTTACAAAACAAGCTTTTCACACTTCCTTTTGCTCCGGACCGCAGCTGAAAAATGCCGTGCCAAAACAATTTTTTTGTTTTTGCCCGAGGAGGGAAATCGATATCAGCGCAGCGAGAGGAGACACATGTCTTAAAGATGAACACAGCGCCGACCTTTTTATTTTTATTTCTTAAATGTGGTTTTTCAAAATACTCTCTGCAAACAGAGGGCTAAATTTACTGCTTTCTTCAACTTCTAAAACAAAGGGTTTGTTCTGCGAGGAGCTGTGTTAATTATTCACATGACATGTGTTCCGCTGGAGACGAGGGCGACAACTTACAGACAAAATCCAAAACATGTAAAAGACTCATTTTGTATTATTATTATTTTTATTTCCAGGCTGCTTATCTTTAAACTTGAGTGACATTTTTCCCCAAGTGTTCGCTGCATCATTTTTATTGTAACCATGACAACAACTCTTTCTATTAATAATATTTTATTTGAACTGAAAACCGCGTGAGTTTTCTGCTTTTTGTTTTTTTGATTTTCCTGTCAAAGTGGATTTTTTTTTTTTACGTTGCTTTAACAAACGCTGTCAAATGAAATGAGTCAAACATTGGAATCTTTTTTTTTTTTTTCCTCCTTTTGTTGCAGAACCGAAACCACAGCGTCGGTCCACTGGCTTTAACGTCGATTCAAATGACTTTTGCTCCACGGCAACCAATGAGCACATTTGCATTTCACATGTTTGTCACGTGTTTTAACTCTTGCGATGAGGCTGTAAACATGCGAGTCGAGACGCCTCTTTAAAATGACCAGCGGCTGTTTTTGATGCGCAAACTTGTTTTTCCAAGACTCAGAAATGAAAGAACAGCCATCATCGTCTCACCGCCCGTCAGTCGGCAGAACTGCCTCGTCACTGCCTTCTTTTTCCCTCGTCCTCTCGTACGTGCGGCTCCTTTCCCGCGCCGCCAAGCGAGTGTAGCCGCAGGCAGAGCGAGTGAGCCTTTGTTGCAAAGGTTACACCATGGCGCTCGTGCTGATCGCGTGCTTTAAAGCGGTCGCTGGAAAACCGTTTCATCGGGAACAAAGTGCCGACCCGGAATTCACAAGAAAAAAAAAAAAAAAAAAAAAAAAGAATCTGACTTTCTCGATGGCGCTCCCTGGTGTTTCACCTTTTTACGTTGCCCGTCGATCGAAGCTGGTTTTTGGTAGCAAAGAATTCTTTGTGCCGACCGTAAAACTTTAGCATCGACTCTTGGGTAGGAATTTGTGCAACTTGCAGCAGTATTAAACGCACATTTCTTTAAAAGAAAATGAAAAAAATAGTCAGATTTCATTATGAAAACCACAAAATCTACATTTATAGAGCAGCAGGAGTTTGGAGGAAGAGTGAGCGCTGTGTTCTGCTGGCGACGGGGACAAATGATTTGTTTTTTGTAGCTGTTTGCTTTTACGCATTAAACAACATCAATAAACCCCACAGAAAGCACAAGCAATCTGCCTCTGTAGCACCACCACCTGACAGCAGCCCAGATCCTCATGCTTTTCCCTCGCACGAAAGTCACTTTTCTTTTCAGAAACAACAACAAATGGATGCAAAAAGCCGCGTCGTTAGCCGCTAAAGCGAGACGCTCGCAGCGAAAAACGCTCTCGGCAGCTCTAAATTTGCTCCGTTGCCTGAAAACTGCCGGCTTCAAAAAAACAAAAAGAAAAGGTTTTCTGAGGCTTTCTTCTTCTTGTTTTCTTGAAGAAGAGAGAGTAGAAGTGCGTCAAACTGGAAAACTCTGAGCGGCGCAGTGGGGGAACTTTATTTATTTTTGTTTTTTAAATGCCACTTTAAATATTTCACAGGTTTTGGATGGGAGACTAAGAGGTTTGTTGAGGTTCACGTCATGTTAAGAAAAAAACATTCAAATGAAGCTGCAACTGGGATTTTTTTTTTTCTAAATGTCACCATTCATTTATGGCGGCGGTAACATCTAGTCAAGAAAATTAGAAAGAAAAATAAGAATTAAATTACCTACAATTTTCCTCAACAGGCCAGTTTTTTATTGTAAAGATGGCCATATGTTACTTCATGTTTTTAGAGAACTTGGATTTATTTGTACACACACACGCACTCTCTCTCTCTCTCTCTCCTTCTCAAACACACACACACACACACACACACACACATACAATCATACACTTATGTTGACATTTAAAAAAAACATGAAGGCAAGAAGATTGTTGTTTTGTCCGATCCAGCAGTTCTCATTATTCACTGGCGCCGCTCGGCACACAAACAAGCCTCCAGCGTGGGGAACTGGCCGCCTCTTTGTGCAGCCACAATGTGCTCCCTCGCCCCTGTCGCTCCTCTGAATGCCTCTTAATAGTTCAAACAGTATTTACGGCAGGAACAGGCGGAATGTCACTTCGATTCTCCTCAGACCGGCTGCGAGTCTGCGGCCAGATTAAAAACACATGCACGCGCTGCGACTCCTGTGCTTTTATTTTTTCTTTTCGTAAACACGTTTCACTCTTCAAAAAAAAAAAATAATAATAATAAAACAAAGCAGCTTTTGGAAATAACAATGCGCTAGCGGGAGCCCTGCTGGGGGGATATGAAAGGCATCTTAAAGGTCACACAGCTGGTAAAAAAAACCCTCCTCCACCTCTTCCTCCTCCTTCTCCTCCTTCCCCTCATCTTCCCTCCGCTCCTCCTCTACGTCTTCCTCCTCCTCACCCTCCCCCTTCCTCCTCCTCTTCCTCGCCCTCTCTCACCTCCTTACTCTCCTCCTCCTCATCATCCTCCACCACTGTTTACTTCATAAACCAAAAACATTTGTTCATTTCATTTGTGGCTTTTAGAGGAACTAAATATCCCAGAGATGTTTGGGCCTTCTCACTGTCTGATCTTACCATGAGCTCATTAAAAATGCATGATGTGGATTCCAGCTCGGGCTGTTGGATCGCTGCTGTTCTCCCTCCTCCGCCTCCCCCTCCTCCTCTTCCTCCCCTCCATCTGATGGAATTGAAAATGGAGAAAGGAAAAATTTGCTAAATCCACCCTGGAGGAGATTTGCATGCAAACATGTTGGTGGCAACTTGTCAGAAGGCAGAATGTACCAACCTAGTGATGTCGTTAAAAATGTGGCAAACATTGCGGGTGCAAAGTGGCTGCAGGTTTTATAAATGCTGAATGTGTGGGTGGGAAAAAGCAGCAAGTTAATAAATGAATGAATCCACTTTGGCTGATGAAGTCAAATGAATGGAAAAAGACCTTCACTGAGTTCATTAATCTACCAAGAGATTATTTACCGCAGCATTGCTTTCAACAGGAAGCCTCAAATAAGAACAGCAAAGAGCAGTGGCTAAAGGTGTCTCTCTGCTCTTGACAGACTGTGGATGGTTTAGTGGAACACAGGGCCAGATTGGAACGCTCCCCACGGGGCGGTGACACGTTCAGCGTCACTCTTTGCACTGAACTGTCACTAACTTGCTCAAGTGACAGTGAAGGAATCCGACTGGCTTGCTGGATGTGATGTAGCAGACTGAAGATCTGGCATTTATTAAGGGCATCCCCCTTTCAATTTTTTTTTGTCCAGTGTGCACAAATCCAATGCATTGTGGGAAGGGCCTGGTTATGATCCAGCCACAGCAGGGTTGTCTCAATACAGCCAGTGTAATATTGTGGTGATGAGTGTGCTGGAAAAAGTAAAATGAAATAAAAATAGACTTGGGCCCCTTCTCTCACTAAACATAACTACACACACACACAAATACACACACACACACACAAATACACACACACACAGATACACACACACACACACACACACACACAAATCAACACACTTAAGTGGAGTACGTGAAGCAGCAGCTGCCTATAGCTCCCCGTCTCTTCAACCAGCCTTTGATCAGCACCACGGACAGCGACCAACGTAAAAAGCCGCTTCACCCACTTCAGACCACATTTCTTGGGGAAAGTATGACGTATCAAGGCCAAGAGAGGCTACTGTAAACAGTATGCAATAAATCAAACACAATGAAGTATATATATACGTTTCAGAAAAACATATTTGCTTTGCTTTGACTCCATGTTCTGATCACGCAGGCTGAACACCGGTAGGTGGACTCTCCCTCATGGTTGCCGCCAGCCAGCCGTCTCTCTGCAGACGTCGGGGACACTTGGAGGATGAGTCCCCCGGGAGGTGCTGGTGCACGCGCCGTGTGTTGGGCTTAACCACCTCCGACAAGTACCGCGGTGCAATCAGGACAGTTTTTTTTTTTTTTTTTTTTTCATACGTTTGAGAACCGGCTCATTAAAGTCTGCGCTCGGCTTCTGCCGTAAACCAGCGGAGCGAGGCCGGCCATGTGGAGTATAATGTGTTCGTGTTTGGCCATGCAGCTCTTGTCAAAGAAAAAAAAAAAAACGCACCAGCTGACACAAAAATGAATCTCTTTGAATGAATAATACAAATGTTAACAGCAGAGCGTGATTGGCTGTTTGGCCAACGACAGCTTCAATTTGTCCTCCGCGCTGTAACTTAATCTGTTAAATAGCACCGACGACCCACCGAAGACGGTCACATCAAAGCCCCCGAAAGACTGAAAGCCCTCTGTGACCTCTGGGAGTCTGAGCCGTTACCTTCAAACAGATGGATGATGGAGCTGTTTGCCAGATAAGCACGCCAATTAAAAGTCGAGGTACCAAACCATCGTCTGTCTGTCTGTCTGTCTGTCTGTGTGCGGGACGGAGACAGACAGGGAGCCATAAAACAGGAGCACGGCAGCAGCGGGAGAGGCAGAGACCTCCAGCTCAGTATTGATGTCACTGATCCCACCCAGCCGGCACCAGGCTGTCTGAGCACTTTAAAAGAGGTCCCGTCGCAGCAATAAAGCGTTTGTCTTCTGCCGGCAGAGACTCATATGTGTCCAATTAATGATCTATCCATCTAATCTAATTGTTTTAGAGGGCTTTCGCTGTTCAGCCGGCCCAGGGCACAGCTGCAACCTTGGCTTCTCTTCTAGAAAGTCCAGACTGGAACAGGAGAAATAGAATTTTTCTCTTTTACTCCTGTTGTACATTTTTTTTTTTTTTTTTTTTTAAGAAAACACTATATTCATAAAGAGACCAACAACTATCTGTTAGAACTGGTGCACATGTGTGCAGCATATACAATTTTCTATGCTGTTTTTGCGAGGAGGTGTGTCATTTCACTACAGTCTCGACGTAACCTAGAGTGACGCAGAGACTTTTGCAGAGGATCTTTTTTAATGTTGTCCGTCACTTTCACATTCCAAATTCATCCTGCTTCCCTTTGATGATGGCAAACAGCAGGACGCCGTCTTTTGCCAGCTGCACCTGTTTTTATCAGAGCCATGTGGCATTTTTCACGCCAAAAGAATAAAACAGTAAAAGAGCAACCTTTCACTGTTGATGAAAAAAAACAAAAACATCAGATTGGGTTCCTTTGAATGACCTTGAATTGACTTGAAATTTTCCTTTCCTCGTTGTTTTCCAGAGGCTCTTTACTAGAGGAAAGTGTGGAACAAATCAGAACTCTAATGAAAAAAACACTTGAGAAAAATGAGGACATCGCTCCAAATGACCTCTTCAGAAAATGGTCATTTCACCCCGAAGCGCTCCAGGACGTCCACAACTTGCATCGGGCGTTGGGGGGGAATGTGCGCCTTTAATCCATCGCATCTCATGAGCTGTTGATTCGGCCCCTCAGAACCAATCTCACAGAGAGGGTCCCGGGTCAGAGGTGCGAGATCACATGTTGAAGGATTAATAAAACAGTACGGGCCACAGAGACCCTTCCACATCCGTGTCTTACAGCCACATCCATAATGCATGACCTGCTAGTGAGGAGCATCGCAGCTGAGAAGGGCGGACTCGCTCCAGCACGCCGGTCATTCCAGGTCACCGGTCCGGCAATCAGCGTTTCAGCCGTCGGGTCGCGGAGCCGCGGCCCTCTCTGTTGTCTGTGAGCAGTTATAAAAGATTCCCATAAAAGCAGCGTGTATTGTTCTTAGTTTTTAATCCAGGTTTTAAGTACCTCATCAATCTTTCATGTAATCAGTCCTTCTACCTTTTCTGTGGATGGCTTTGATGTCTGACCGCACTTCCCCAACCTGGATCCCGTCTGTGATGGAAAGCTATGCATTCGCACCGCACAGCCCTGCGAGTGCACTGTTGCTCTGCCAGCGTCCGTGTTGGTGATGATGAATCGTGAGGAAGGCGGGAAACGTCCCCAGGGATTAACGTGGAATCAACAAAAGGAGAGAAGAGTCAAAAAGCTACCTTGCTTTTTGCATTTTGCAAATAACATTTTTTTGTCTGTTACAATTTTGTCTGTCTGCTACTTGCAGTCATTTAATCAAAAAAGAGTGAATGAAGTTGTTGTTTTTCAGTGAGATGCAGTAATGCTGCCCAGTCAAAGCTCAGTTTCTGCAGGTCTTGGTTCCTGCTGGTTCTTATTTAGAAAGGTGTTCAAGGTAAATGAGTGGAGAGCACGCTGGCGTTTGTTCACCGCTTCACCGCCACTGAGTTTTGATTACATTTTAATTGTATTGATTCACATTGTTCTTTTTAGTTTGTTTTTATCTGTCGCACTTTCAGATTTTATAAAGAAAAATGATTTATAAATAAGATTTATTATTTTTTATTTATTATTATTGGTCTCTGCTCTGGTTGGTGGCTTTTTCTGTGTCTTTGTGTTTGTTTCCCTGTGATGTTGTCAGGATGTGAGAGCCGCTACTCGGCCACTCTGCACGGCCCCGGCTTGTCCCTGGCACACCTGCTGTCCCATGTGATCTCAGCCTGCCACCTGATTGGTCAAATAGCCACCAATGGCCCTTTAGCAGCTGGAGGCGGCCTCTCTTTGAAAGCAGGAAGTAGACTCTGGTGCATTGTGCATTTAGCGGAATGCTGCCTGGATCTTTGTGTTGCCGTCGTTGTGAACAACTCGACAACAGGTACCAGTCCCTTGTTCTACACTTGTTTCTCTATTTATCCCCACTTCTTGCTTCCCCCACTGGTATTCACACAGATGAGCTTTTTTATTCAAATAACAAACTGTGCAGCTCCCTCAAGCGTAAAAGCTCTTGCGATTGCTCGTCTTTACGTTTTCATAGATTTCATCAAGCTGCATAAATCAAATAAGCAGCAAAAACAAACTAGTTTGTGAGGGGAAACCCTGATTTCAGCGCCTCAATCGTGCAAAAATACAAATCCTTCCAAGCATGCGATGGCTAATAAACTCTAATATTGTTATCATAGCTTAAAGTGAGACGGAATGGAATATACGCCGGCCGTAAATTGTGCTTCATTTGTTTAGTGCAGGGACGGATGCGTTGTGTCGACGCTGTTCGCCATCGGCTGGATGCGCGGAGAGAAGGCGGCGCAGGGTCGGTGGTGGCTGCCATTAATTACCGGCATGTGCTGGGCGGAGGAGCCTCTCTGCAAGGCAATAAAACAAGTTTATAGGGCTCCGCTGCCCACTTCCCTTTCCTCCACTTCTCATCTGTGTGACAAAATGCCCTCTGGCTGGTCAGAGCATCACTCTGGGCCGGCTGACAGCTCCGGGATTACGACTCCGGGTGACGGGAGTGAGGTGATGGGGAATGGGAGGGAACTGGGCTCTTCAAAGTCATCATGGCAGCTGTAGATTACAGACTATCCTCTCGCTCTTCTCGGCGGGTGGTGGTGGCGGCGGCGGGCGGGCGGCAGCGCGCATACTGATCAGCCGACGGGGGAGACAAGGCGTGACAAAAAAAAAGAACGGCAGGACAGACTGGGATCCCTGGGAAGGCTGCGGGAAATCGGATCCCGCCGCTGCTGATGCAGCCCGGGCCCCTCCCACTCTGACACTTGATGGGCGGAGACAGGAAGGGCTGAAGATGGGGACGCGTCCAATAGCAAGCCATTGTTTTAAATTCTTCTACGACTTTTTTGTCCCTCCAACAGAAAATGCAGCACATGTTGTCCTGTGCAGTTTGAAGGATGGTGGAACGGGCCAATCAGATGCCAGGGAGCTTAATTTAGGCTTATTGTGGTGTCACTGGAGTCAAGCAGGCATATACTGAGTTTTTAAGCGCTACATCTCTCAAAAGATCCACTTTGAAAAACTCCTATCTGATTTGTTTGTATGTGGTCAGGTTGTGACCCAGGCCAGAGTCTGGCTTAGTGACTCTGTCTGTCTGTGACTCCAGATATAAATCAAAATAAAATATGTGGAGCCTAATATAGCATTACTTCCATTTCTGCCACATTTAGAGGTGGCACAAAAAACAAAAAAAAACACCAATCACGTTAGAGTGTATCTCAAAGTGCCGCCCCTTTTCCAATTGCCATCTATAAGCTCGGTCCCAGTGGTTGTGAAATGTATCTCAGTTTCATCGTATAGCAAAAGGGCATGTGTGTGTGCGCGCGTGTGTGTGTGTGTGTGTGTGTTTCATGCGATTGCCTCATTTACAGAAAACAAGACGTGTGCACTCAGAGAAGAGAGAGAGAGAGAGAGAGAGAGAGAGATAAAGGTGGTGGGCAGATGAACTTCGACGGCCTGAGTGAGTTCCTCTGCACAGCTCAACAGCCCAGTGGTTTCGACACTCAAGAGAATTTTGAATTGCAGCTCTTGTTGACGTCTTAATGTGTTCGCATTCCAGCTCATCGCGGATTCACACATGCTCGTCAGTGCCGCGCACGAAAACGACACCCTTTGGCAAAGCAGCGTTCCGCAGCCCTTTGGGATTTGAAGCGAAAATCTTTCACTCGCTTTCTGAGTTCACATATTTAGATACAGTTTAGGGTGCGAGAAAAACATGAATTTTTTATACGCGCGTGTGTGTGTGTGTGTGTGTGTGTGTGTGTGTGTGTGTGTGTGTGTGTGTGTGTGTGTGTGTGTGTGTGTGTGTGTGTGTGTGTGTGTGTGTGTGTTAACAGTGTCTTCTGATTCATAATTAGTCCTCTGTTTGCAGCCTCCTACAACAAAAAAAAAGCTAGGTTTTAGCGCGGTGCTAAATCTGATTGTCTCTGAGGGCGGAGCCAACAGCTGCCTGGAGGGAGAGGGATCCATGCCCCACGTGACATCACTGAGGGCTGTTTTCAAGACCTGAGTGTTTCAGCATAGGCATCTTGAAAAGCGGAGCAGGAAAAGAAAGTAATTTACAGTTACCTATCATCTCTGGTTGCGGTTCACTTAGTTGTGCTGTGTGAGTTTTACATCTAGATGCAAATGTTTGAATAAGAAAGATATTCTGCTGAATGATGAATGATCTGCAGGCAGCTGCTGCTGCTGCTGCTGCTGCTGCTGCTGCTGCTGCACTAAAACTGCTCCAGTAATTAAAGAGGAAGACTCTAAAGCTCTCCGATCCTGTCTTCATAAAAGGTGCATTCCGTGCATTCAATGGGACCTGGGCTGTGTGTTCTGCTGCCGTCTCGGCTGTCGCCACATGCTTCACTTCTGTCACGTCGTCCTCAGCGCTCAGACAGATGTGGGGCTTCCCGCGGTCGACCTGTCAGAAAAAGATGTCAGGCTGCTCTCTGGATCACACTGACTCGCTGGGAAAATCAAAAAAAAAAGAAAAAGAATGAGGAAAAAAATCAAAAACCGCACAGGGCCATGTGACAAAGAAACGTGGAGGGCTGCTGGGCTGCTGGGCTACAGTGTGTCGCTCCTCCCATCCGTCTCTCCCGCCTGTCGCTTTAAATTCTGTCACCTCGAACCCGGTCTGCTCCCCGGCCTTCCTCCGCTCTCCTCCACCATCTGCTTTCAACCTATTTTCCTTTTCATTCCTCCTCCTCCTCCTCCTCACTCCTTCTCCTTTTTTACCCCTTAGCGCCATCTTTCCGTCCTTTTTCTTTCCCTTCCCCTGGAAGCCTGGTTCTCCGCTCCACAATCCCGGACGGATTAACATACATTACATATTTCACAGTGACTCTATAATAAAAGACTGTATTCAGCCCGCTTCCTCTGGTTGCGCGAAACGCTCTGGCGTGCCTCCTCCCCAAGGTCACCGCGGACCTGAATAGCCCACCTTTAATTCATTTTGGGGGTGTGCCCGTGCTTTGGCACGCCGCCTCCGCATTGCCCGGCAGCCCAGGTGTTGCTTTCAGATTGCGCCGCGCGCTCGCTCAGGCGGGGAGAAGGTCTGTAATCAGGTTAGGTGAATAAAAGGGGACGTGGCTCCTCGCCCTCTTCATAAAATTACAGCCATTGTCAAACCCTTGCTGCCGTTTATCCTTGAGGAGTCTGCTGCGATGGCGCCGCAGGCCTCGGCGAAGGGTGAGCAGGGTTTCGGAAGGTGCCCGTGACACGCAGACCCCCCCTCCTAAACGTCATCCCATCCCAGACCGGGTTCTCGGCGGAGACGGTTGGCAGACAGAGGAGCATCTGTCATCGTGGTGGAATTTAGTTAGTCTTCCCTCGTTTCCCCCTGGTGCTGCTCCGTCTGTGTTGCGGCCCCAAACACACGCGGAAATCACGCTTCGTGTCTGCGTGCGTGCGTGCGTGCGTGCGTGCATGCGTGTGAGAAGTCGCTCAAAAACACCAGAGCGCTGTCACGACATGACCTCACCGCCCGCCATTTAAAACCAATTAAACGGGATGTAGAGGGACAGAGAGAGAGCACGGAGACCTCGTTAACGCTAATTCATCTCAGGTAAACAACAAATGGAATTGAACTCGGTTCTGAGGACAAACAAGATACAATTAGCGAGTTTCCGCGGAGGCTTTATCGTGAAGCGCATCGGACTAGAAAATCTGGAGAGAAAAAGAACTTCCTCGAATTCAAAAGACATTTTTATGCGTGTAAACATCAGCAGTCACCAGCTGAGGAGAGCGATGGGCTGCATCAGATTAATGACAGGTTGTCTCTTGGTGTAAGAGTAGAGTTCCCATTGGCCAATGTTTTAATTTGTAAATAAGAATCTGTTTTTAATTGCTTGTCTAGGTAAATCAAGTATTAAAAAAGTATTAAATTAAAATGACATCTTTGTCTTCACTTCTTCCGGGTGCGTAGCGCCATCGTATGACATAAATACACTTTAAGTATTGGCACCACTGAATAACTTCATTGGAACCTGACATTTGAGCTTTTTTTTTGTTTTTCATTTTCAAGCAAACTTTAAAATGTCCATGTGGATCTTCGGTGCAGCTGCATCTGTCTAATTGCATTCAGAACTAATTTCTTCATTAAATCTACTTCAATTTGTTTTGTTTTTGTAATTTAAATCCCCCCTCACCCCTCCCAAAATCTGCACTGTATCATTATAAAACTATTTCATTAGAAAGTAGCAGAAATGAAAGATCTTTATTATAGTCACCAGAAATTGCTTCAGAATGACAGTTCAGACAGGGTCACTTTGTCAAAAATAACAATTTATTACACATCAACACGTTAGGTTAATCAACACGTTCTGCTTGGCAAGCATGCGAGGAAGCCCGAGGCGGGAAGCCCTTCCCGCCCTTCACGAGCCATCGTGAAAGGCATAAGGCAGGGAGGGCAGCTCAGGTTCAGTTTGGGGACTCCCTCTCCCACGCGCTTGCGTGAGAGGCCTGGGCAGGAAGCTCTTCCTGCCCAGGCCCAGAAAGGCGATGCAGGGAGCCCAGCGGCAGCAACTACGAACCAACCCTGCAGAACCACTATTCTGCAGAATACTAATAAGGCGACGTCATGCGCTGTCAGAACTAACGCTTCGCTCAATTTTGCATGTTTGAGCCACATTCTAGATTCTAGAGCCAGTTTTGGCCAATTTCTAGTAGCTGTCGCCAAAATGAAACTCACCCTAGAAGTTATCCTGCATCTTTTCTTGGGAAAAATAAAAACTCAGACTCATTGTTCTCGCACATTTTTAGTGATTTAAAAGGCAGAAAATCTCAGCTGATTTCGTTTCATTATTCTTCCTATGTGCATGTTTTAAAACACATTCTTTTTCCAACTGCATTTGAGACTTTGCTCCCCCCCGGTTTTACGTGACTTAAAAAAAAGAAAGAAAAGTGGCGGGTCTGCTGAAGCGAAGCCCCTCCCTCCCTCCGTCGCAGACGCACATCTGCATTATGAAGCTTCATTAAACCTCAGGATGTTCACTCACCGCCACAGATGTCTCGCGGCTCTTAACTTCTCCCGCCGCCGCCGCTGCACCTTGTGCTTAGTGGAGCGGACAGCGGGGAGCTCATGCAGATCCGTTTGGCTCCTGGATATGAAGACGTCGGCTGAAATCTGCTTTTCATCCCGGCGTTAATTGTCATCCGCTCGACCGTAATGATAAAATTGTTTAAGTGTGAAGGGGCGCTAAACACATTAGGGTTATTGCTATAAATAAGGGCTCTGTGAGGCCTTTGTGTGTGTGTGTGTGTGTGTGTGTGTGGTGCGTGCGTGAGCGTGCATCGTCATCTGTATGCAAGCAGCGCGCAGCCAAAGAAGCTTAGTAATCCTCTCCACCTCCTCTGTTCCAAGCAAAATATTTCTTCTCCTTGTACGTTTCAGTGACCCAAAGTTATCAAGCGGCAGCCAGGCTGGATCAGGAATTTCACATGAATAGCACAAATCAGCTTACACTCAATAACATAAAGGGGCCTGGCCAGGGAAAAAAAAAAAAAAAGCGCAGACGGCGTCAGCACTCTGCAAGAGGAGGAGGCGTCGTAGAAACAAGTGCAACAGATCAGTCCAGTAACAAAGCGCCACTGGCTGGGTTTACACGGGGGTCAGACCACTGGCGAGAGCCTGCAGGGTCCCCACTTTTCTACCATAAGCTAGTGGAACTATTAACGAAGCAAATTTGCAACCCAAACAACGACGCTGGTGTTTTCACCCTCCATTGACTTTCCCTAAAATGTTCTGAGTTTTATAAAGCAAACTGGTGAGCGCTCGTTCTAATCAGTAAATGAGTGAAGGAATAAGTTTGAGTGATTGAGTTTCCATGAAGTGACTTGGTGCCACATTAAGAGTAGGTACGTCAGAGGACGGCGCTACGTTAGCTCCAGAAAGAGGCGGAGGTGAACAGAAGCAAAAGAAGATGGAGAGAAGATATCAGGAATTACTGACTTCTGGCCAAGGATCTCATTGGCCAATAGGAACGCTGCTTTCAGACTGTGACAAGCTGTCATCTTAATCTGATGCAGCTCATGCTCAGTAAACCTGTTTTGGCTCTATCTTTTTTTACATTTCCAAAAGACTAAAGGAAAATCACCAAATTACATTCCATTTTTTACTCCCAGTTCCAAAAAAAGAAAAGAAAAGAAAACTCTATTCACTGAATAGTCTGATAACACTTAAAAGAAAAAACCTAAATCTGCAGCAGTTTCAAAAATCTGTGAGACTTTGAGAACCCCCCCTGGCCCCCCATTCCCTTTTACCACCACCACCACCCTCACAGCTTCGCCCCGCAGCCAGAAAACCTGAGCACCTGTGTAGTCATCACTTTAGTCCCACATGTATTCACATTCATTCGCTCTTTATTTTTATATTATTTTATTTTATTCTAACTGTTAAATTTGCACTTGGGACTATGCCAATTTTTTCTGTCAGCTACTTGATTTTCTATTGTTTTTATTATTTTTACTTAGTTAATTGCATGCTTCTTTCTATATTTTATGTACATTTCTCAAGTTGACTGGAACCCTGTTATGAAAAGAATTTCCCTCGGGATAAATAAAAGTATTTCTGATTCTGATTCTGATTCTGATCAACAGGTGGCCCATATAAAGTGAGCGGGTGCAACGTGACAGACTGGCAGCCCTTCTTCTCGCCTCCAGCGAGCTGATAAAGGGCACTAATTATCCTACGTAAGTGAACAAAGGAGAGTCATTTCATTGCCACCAATCACAATGCGCAGCTCCAAAAAGAACCATTGGTGAGTGGTTGGCAAAGTGTGCAGGGCCTGCAAGGCAAGTGGGCTTAAGTGGACCCGTGAACTGTCACTTCGGATTTTTCTAATTTTAATTTTTCTATGCCACAGCTTTACAAACCAAAAATATAATAATGATAATTGATTTGGACCCCATGGAATTAAGTGATGAAAATTAGAATAATATTCTGTGCTCATCAATAATTTAGAAGTTTTAATTGTGATTTTTGTTCTTGTTTGTCCGTTGCCAAAATATTGTTGTTTGGCCCCAACTTATTAGTAGTAGAAGAGCTTCCTTTACTAGTTTTTAAGTGTTTTTTCGGGAAAAAGTGAAACGTTTCGGAGAGTTGCAGAGTTTTATAACTGGGCCACGCAATCCCTGCCTTCCCCACTGCATGGACCAGCTGACAGCAGGTATAAAGGACAGTTGCAGCAGAGAGTCAGTCAGTGCCGTACCACCACAACCCAGTTGTACTAATAATTCACTTCCTGTTTCGTCCCACAGCGTGCTGCACCAGGTGAACATCACTAATGGTGTTCACCTGCACATGTGGGTCAAAACTGTATTTTTAGATGGAAAAAATGTAGGTGGTATAAACGTAAAATCTTGATATTTTTTAGATAAATAAATCTTAGAATATTTGGGTCATTCCTGAGCCGCTGCTGCTCCTGCTGCTGCCTTCAAAAACATTATTCGCAGTAAACTTGTGGCGCTCAGAGCTTCACTTTTTTTTTTTAAAACAACTATCTACGATATAATGATGGTGGACAAAAGGACGATCACATGTGTTGGAACTGCGGGGTTCTTCCGTCCAGCCTCTCTGCAGGCACACCATCGTCTCCACCATCCAGTAATGGCCGTCCGGCTGTGCGGGGAGCAGCAGTTAGCTCACGGGCTATTTCCTCTTCCCCCTCCGAGGCGGCGGCAGCGGTGGCAGCAACAACCTGTCTGCCTGCCGCCTGCTGAGAGCAACTCAGTCCACGCAAGGTCGTGGAAAGGTGAGACGCGCAAAGTCTCTCTTTGTCCCCGGCGAGCGCTTTACTGCTGTGCAGGGAGTGAATTCTGTGCTCGGCGGCTTGCACTCCACCAGACCGGAGCAGAGTGAATGTCGCACCCCGGGGGAGGAGCTGTCAGGGGCAGGCAGGGAAACAGGGTTGGAACCAATGTATTATAAGAACTGGATACCGGACTGGCAATATGGTGGCTGGCCGATTTTTTTCCCAGTGGCCACTTGAGGTACTGCAGCAAAAAAAAATCACATGGGCCCCAAAAAGCATTTTCCCGTATAGACAGCAATACAAAAATAAACGCCTTTAAAACGACTGTGACCTGAAATACGATTCATAGCAAATCCTTCTATTGTAGATTTTTCAGTTATGGTCATTTAGTCATATACAAAAATTGATAAAGGCCAGAAAATCATCAGAAAAGAGTTTATTCCCAGCATGATGTCACAATGTCGTACGTGCTGCTGTGTCTCAGCTTGTTCTGATTGGCTGCATCCTGACGTGTCTGTAAGTGACGTTCTGCAGAATCGTACTGACTGGCCAAATACATCATGTGAGTTACAGAGGCATGATGGGAGGTGACACTACTGCGCATGCTCTATGGGCATATTAGTGCAGAAGTCAAAAACATTTTCTGTGTAGGTGCTAGGTGAGCAACTCCATTAAAAAAATGGGCCACCATCTTGGATTCTGGGGGCCTGGTTGGAACCAGTGCCAGAGCCGGGAAAGTTGGGAGGGGGCGACGTTTCTTAATTTGAAAGGGGATTTCAGCCAAGGAGGCTGTTATCAAATCACGAGGCGGGCGGTTATTAAACATGGGAGGGATTGCGTTTGAGCGCTTAGCCTCCTTCAGGACCTGCAGGAGCCACAAAATGACAATTACACAGCCGGTGAATTCTGCATCACAAGTCAGTAAACATAATTTGAAAACATTAAAGATCAGGAGGCCTCCCGTGGATCTTAATTATGGAAACGCTACAGCGGTGGCAACAAAAAAAAAAAAAATCTATTTTGGGGGCTTTTAGTCGCATCTAAAAAATTTTAAATTATGATCATCATTTTTGATTTGATTTGCGTGGCTTCACATATTAGCCTCTGTTCCGCAGTTTAGCCAACTTCTCAACCAGTAAACCCACTGTATTTGCATGCACATAAAGGACCCTCTTAACCTCACATGGCAGCTGGGTTTCTGGAATGTCGCTCATCATTTTGAAATACTCTGCTGCCATTTGCCTTGTTTTATGGATAAAGATGCACCAGGAGCAAGATGATGTTGTGTCCAGTCACCAGTGGGTGGTAACACGGCCAGGTGGCTTTTAGTTGCGATAGGAAAAGGAAGCTACCACTAGCTTGTAAACAGCCACAGCCATGGTAATATCTTTGTACTGATGCATTTTTAGCCTGTGGGTGCACAAACCTCACTTTCCCCCACCAGCAGGAGATTTTGCTGTTTGTAGTAAATCAGTCTGACTGGCATCTGTTTATTGAGTAATGCAAAATATTTGACTCCACTCAATTTCAATGAGCTCTTGCCACTATGTGTGTGTAAAATAAACCTCATGAATATATAAACCTCTGAACCTGGGGTGCAAGGTCATTCCTGCTGCGCGGTTCACTTGTGTAGAAATCTTATTTGCATGTGGCAGGAGCCCCTCCCTCCGCCACTCTTGTGCACCAGTATTTTTTTTTGCCATTTTTTTCTGTCATTAAGTCAGCACCCCCGCTGCCACTACACTGGCTGCTGAGACACGGTTGCCAGCTAACAAGGTGAGACTCTTCGCTCACGCTGGTGCCGGGCAATAACAAAGAGTCACAGGGAAGGTGTTTGGTTGTCTGCCGTGGACTGGAGGCGGCGTGCGCCACCTCTCTGTGTCATCTGTAAGGAAGTTGTGTTCAATTTGGGCCGTCAGGTTGTCCGTGCCAGCACGCAACCCGCTGTTTGGGGAGGGGAGAAAAAAAGAGTTTTGGGTTGTTTGTTTTTTTCTCCACCCCTCCCATCAGGCACACCAGCAGAAAATGCTGCACGACGACAAAGAGACATTTTGTTCTGGCTTCAGTTTTAAGGGAATTCATACACATTTGATTTTGTTTCTTTTCTCTCTCTCACTGTTTTGCTGTGATTGACACTTCTTGCCTTGTCTTGATCCTGCCAATGTTGTGAGTCCCACACAGTTTTCATAGGTAACGCCGCAACATGTTGTCTGATTTGCTGTTTTGAGCTTCTGCCTCCGTGTCACACTTGTATGTTTGCAACGTTGTTTACATAAGCTCATTTCTTTTGACGTGAACTATCCAGTGTCACTGAGGAGATGGAGCTGCAAAGAAAGTTGTCAAACAGGAGAGAGTGGAGTGGAGTTTTCTGAAACTTCTTTTTTATTGACCAAAACTGTGATTTCGACTTTTTTTTTTTTTTTTTGATTTTTCACAAAATCTGTCTAAAAACACAGATTTTTAATCAATGACTAAATGATAGAAAATAAGGTTTTTATTTCCATCTTGCACTGCCAAGAAATCTGTCACGTTTGTAACAAAATCTAACTTTTTAATGCACTTTCAAATCAAACTTTTTTTTGGAGCCAATTTTAGCAATGTAATAACCAACTGTCTGGCCCAAAGGTTGGAAGAGTCAAACCAAATTTTGGGCACGCTTTTAACAGAACATGCACTGACTCGTGTCATGTCATTGATATTACAAAGCACCATGAACTCAATCCATAATTCATCACAAACACCAAACTCTTCTGCCACGGAGCCTAAGACCCATTAAAATGCAACATGTACTGAGTTTCATTAGTAAGTTAGTAAGTTTGAATGTTTCTTAAGGGTGTGTTCAGAACCGTGTGCTTTACAGACGTGTTAATGGGCACGTGCGTTTATTTGCCTCCTCTGCGGAGCAAAAGCAGTATATTCAAAACGCGGCCGAGTATACGCGCAAGCTCTGCCGGAGCCGGGGAAACGTGCACTGGAAGCAGATTGGCGGAGGCGGGGGCAACATGACAGCAGGCTCGGCTTGTTCAACTGGTGACCTCGTTCGTCACCTGCCTCCAGGCGCTCGCCGCTCGAAAAAACAATAGAATCTTTTACTTTGCCTCTACGAGCTGTGGGATGTGGATTGGCAGCTGCCCAAAAGAATCCCGGTGTAGTGTAGTGTGCTGTGTGTGTGTGTGTGTGTGTGTGTGTGTGTGTGTGTGTGTGTGTGTGTGTGTGTGTGTGTGTGTGTGTGTGTGTGTGGAGCCCTGGCATATGTGGCCAAAAGAGAGAGAGCCTCATCAAATGCTTGGAAACAATCAGATTTGTGTAAGCTTTGTGTTGCTGGAGGAGTGCATGCATAATGTGCTACTTACATTGTAGTGTGTCAACACTGGGATTTTTGCCACATCAATATGAATTAATTGACTTGAAAAAATGCAAACCCTCCCTGACGACGTGGAACGAGCGGACGTCTATTTAGTAATTGAAATGTGCCTCAGACTGAACCGCCGCACTCTTTAATGTTAACAAACAGGTTTCCTTTAAGTCAGTGAGTTGGCACTGGGAAACAGGCGGCCCTCAGAACAGCTGTAGCCCATGTGCTGCTTTTAATTTAACATTGCCTTAAAGGCTCCAAAATCCGCCTCCCTAAAACTTATTTGGCCTCTATTTTTATTTTATTTTTTTTGGAGTTTACATCCCAGGCTTATTCATAAGACGGCTGTCTAAGAAAGACCTCATTTGTGCGAAGGCGCTCAGTCGTAGCCTCTTGTTTGTGTGTGTGCGCTTTACCTTTTTCACAAATTAATGGCACCTTCCACCGTTTGCCGTCGGCTAAGACGCCCACGGCAGGGACAAGTCTCTTCATCAGAGTGCAGCGGTTATTGTGGTGAATGATTTTTTTTTTTTTTAAAGCAACAGCGAGGGTCAAGGCTTTTTGTTAAGTGCAGAGACAGGGGTTTTTTTTTATGACTTTTGGCAGGAAAATCCATTTTGTGGCGTCGTAGAGAACTGTCATGTTTCCTTAGTCTCAAATAAATTACAAGAGTTTGGAGTTTAGAGCAGATTGTTGGAGTTTAGTTTTGCGAGAAAAAAAATTTAAAACGTATTTGGCTTAAAGCAAAATAGCTGACTGTCGTATTAGAATTCAGAAGAATGGTAAAATCTGATAAATGAGGACAGCCTTTGTCGATAGAGGCGAATAAAGAAATGTGATAAACAGAGGAATGCAGACCAGAGGCGATTCAATTATTGCTGTAGAGCTTGATAAATTATTAGACAGCAACATGATGCAAACTCAGTTGCCATGATACCATATCTTAGAGAAAGCAGTGTACGGTACTGAAAGAAGGTGTTTCTAGAAGTTAAAAAGTCAACATCACCTAACAAAAGGTACAGAACAATATGTCTTTTGTCGCAGCCACTGAACTGCATATTGCAAAAGCAATAGAGGTCTGCTAAAATGTCAGCCTTGCAGGGGAGAGCTGAGTCGGCACAAATAGGAGAAGCCTGTTAAAACAAGGAGATGGAGCCTGTATGTGAAGGTGAAGGTGCAGCAATAAAAAAGTAAATAAATAAATAAATAAATAAGAGAAACGAAAACACCAAATTCATTAAAAAGCCCTGAAATCCAATTCAAAGGCCCTAATAACGCCTCATGCTAAATGAGGTAGGCGAGCAGAGCAGCAGAGGTGAAGCAGTGAGTTGGATTCGATTTCTGGAAACACACGTGGGCATCTGCTCCCTTCGCCAACATTTTGTAGGAAAGAAATAGAATTGAAGGACTGACCATGAGGAAAAATAGCAGAAAATATGGCACAGTTATGTTTAAAGTGAAGTTATGGATAATGATACAATTCAACATCTTTGACATTCCTTGTGTCCAGGACCTGGCAGTCGCTACTACAGAAGCACAGTCACCTTTCCCTTTAGGCTGAGGCTCGACAGTGTGTACAGTTAAAAAGGTCACATAGACAGTAAAGATCGTGAAGACTGATTTGCAAACAAAACCAGGACCCAGCCCGTGTGACCACGGCCCTAATTAAGCTGAGATGAGGGTGCTGGGATCAGCGGGCCTTTTCACACAGAGCGCCACCCTGGAGGCGTGTCAAAGGTCAGTCAGTCGTCCCCTCTTCTGATACGTCTTCGTTACCCACGCAGAAACCCAACGGATTGCACTTTTTACACAAAGAGCCGTATTCACGGTCTGCACAGCTTCACAGCCTCCGCAGTCCAATGCCATTTCTCAACTTCTGTAAGTCACTAACGGTTCACAAGCGTGAAAAAACAGGGTAGAAATACCCAATAAAATATTTACATCTTGTTGGTTGCATTTGAAGAAGGGGTCACCAAACCAGCCTGCCTGCTTCTTTAAAATCCCCTCCGGACTGTTATGTCTGAGGCCAAAACAAGACCTGGATCGAAGAGGTCGAGATCAAGACCACGAAAAAAAGTGATCTTCAGTACTAAAACAGTACGTCCAGCCAAGTGAGGTGGAGGAACTTCTTCTACTGGCTCTGCAGGCAGCTCAATGCTGTATCAACTCAAACCCTCCAGGACGCCTCAGTCGCATTCACACAGATTGCACAGCGAGGCGGCTCAGTGAGGTTCGACCCGCCTCTCTGTGATGCAAGATTGTGAGTACGGAGGTTTATGACATGGAATCACCGATTGATCATGGCAGGTACTTGCTTTGTTCCTGTTTCCCCTAATCAACGTGCTGTCTACTGGATGATGGCAAATGCACATTGATGAGTTTGTACTGAAATGATGGAGATCTGAGCTTTGAACTATATGAAAGCTTCTTTTTTTGTCCTTAAGAGGGTACATGTCCTGGTCACAGTGTGTTCTTTTATTAGGTTCTTTACTATGGCCTGTTTCAGATTTTGTAAATTCATTTTGATGGTTTACCTCCAACAGTAAACACGGTGTGTTTGGAACTCCCAGTTTAAGCTGCACGGGCCTCATAATGCGAGCATGTCTCCCACTCAGCATGAAGAGGTTGTCCCACCTCAGCCCCTCCCACCCTGCCCCCCCACTCCCTACCTCCACCTGCTCCATCCATGTCTCCACCTTAGAACAGTTCCCTCCATAGCGAGCTAGCGGGAAGGTGGCTCACACCAAAAAAAAAAGTCTGCAGATGTGTTGATGTGATAATCAACTTGACTTGGGATGTAGAGGGGAACCTGAACGACTGGCTTCAGCGCCACAACACTGAAAAAGCCAGTCTAGAACTGCGCACGTTGTCATTTTCTGTACTTGGTGTGGTAGTTTTAAATAGAATATACATGGTGTGAGCAGAGAGGACACTGACCAACGCCAGAAAGTCTGTCCATTGATGGACATCTGCGGCCGGCAAGTGATCACTGGATAAGAATATGACAGCGCAGGCCAGAGGTTGCAAGGCCAGAGGTTGCAAGGCCAGCTATTGATCTGTTTAAAGAACCACTCCTTGTAGGAAAATCAGTGATAGGTTATCTGTTTTGTTTTTGTAATTCTGGATGACCCCAGGTTGCTGTACAATTTTTCATCTGTCAGTAAACCTGCAAGAAATGCCTCTGATCCTGAGCCTACTTTGCCTTATTTCAACTTTTGAACAGATTAATCAACAACTGAACATCAGTTGACCAGGAGGACCCGGAAATATTTTCTTTTGGTGCAACATTGGCATGCCAGCAAGGCAAAAAGACATGTTAAGCACCTGAAAAAGTTTTTCTTCATAAGACCCCTTCAGGCACTTCAGGATGAGCACGTTTGTGTTGCTCCACTGAGCTTCTAGTAAAAAATCCCATCAGTACCCAGTAATTTATTCGTTTCCAAGCACATCCTCGGCCCATCAATCAAACAATCGATATCCTGAACACTCCAGGAGCAAATAATTAAGCTTGTTCTGCGTGCCTCGTGCGTCACTTGTCACACAAGTCGAAAATCACATGGTGAAAATCAACACGTCATTGTTTTTTTTTTGTTTTTTTTCCCCTTCCACAATCCTAAATGCTATTGGATATCCTTCTCTTTCTTTCCACGGGGTCAAACGGGAACGAGTCTGAAATAGCCTCGTCATCCTGCAACCAGCTTTCAACTCTCTCTCTCTTTCTCTCTCTCTCTCCCTCTCCATTGAGCCGGATCGCGTTTCATGTTTTCATTGAAAAGAGCGCATGTTTGCGTTGGTAATCGCCTCGGCGTAACACCGTTCCTCTCCTTGTGCTTCTCCTCTCTTCTCCCCTCTGCTGATTTATGTTTGACAATCCCCAGCTCGTGGTGTTGTGTGGAGTGTAAGAGTGTAAATGTAGCTGTTGGCTGACCTGGATATCAGAGGGCATTGTAAAGCACTACAGGGAGTCCAGGGGCTTTGAGAAATGGGGTGGAAGGCGCCACGCTGTAAGTATACATCCTGCCGTAATGTGTCCTCTGCCATGAGGGTCCTGGCCGGCCAGGTGGGCCGCAGCTATCTGTTATCTCCGACTTGATGTCAGAGAAAGAGCAAAAAAAAAAGAACATTTAATTTTTTGCTGTCTGGAATCGCGGCCTTCAGTTGGAATCGTGTCCGGCCGGCCACAGTGTTGCTTTGGAAAGCAAAGCGTGTAACACACAAGTTGTTGATTTTTGTTTTTCCTTTCTTTGTTTCTCTCAGTTCTCCGGCTTCTTCTCTGCGTCCATCTTTGGGGTGGAGGGTCTAGTTTTTTGCGCGACGCAACCTGCCCGAGTGTTATTACCCGGCGTGTAATTTGCACATCAGGAAGAGCGATCCAGCTGCGATGAAAGGGAAGTGATTCATAATTCATGAGCTTGTAAATGTGGGTGCAATGGGCTAATGGGGCTCTGTGCTACGTTACGTAATGAAACACGGCACGGCTGAATAATCTCGCGTGACCACTGTCGGGGAAATCAAGATTTTCCTCAAATGAATCCGTAGAGCTGTGGCTTTACAAGTCAGCTCCATTTGGTTATTATGCCAGACAGCCGCCTTTATGTCGGTGCCTGCTCGGTGCGTATTCATCCCACAGCCAAAGTCAGTTGTGCTCACAAGCGTCACTATCCAGCATCCACTCCTGAGAAAGAAAAATATTTGACTAGAATCGCTTCTCTTTCCAAGTCACGCTGAAAAATCAGCAAGAGCTCAGGTCAGACAATCATGAAAAAAACAAACATTTATCATTAAAATCACAGAAACATTAAAGTGTGGTAAAAAGGGAGCAAGTGGAGAGAGAGAGGTAAACAGAGTTGGGAAAAAAGAGACTCTTCTTCTTCATCATCTCCTTTTTCTGCTTCTGTTCTGGAGCCACACGCAGGAAAAGGCCACTTCAAGTGTTTCCGGCGAGGGAGTGGGGGATGGAGGGACGGAGGGAGAGGGGAGCGCGGATGAGCCGTTTGAGATTCTGAATGGGGCCTCGGTGCTCCCTGTCACTCGTCCATCTTTCCCCAGGAAACACAAAGAGCATTATGCATGAAGCCCAGAGGGTCTGCGGGCGAGCGAGGGAGCGAGCGAGGGAGTGCAAGTGGCGCTGTCGCTTTGGCTCTGTGGCGGGAAAAAAACAGTCGCTCCGACAGCGTTCCTGCAGGGATCCACGCAATTAATTACATGCAAATCAAGGGGGCGCCTTTGGCCCTGACCACCTCAAGATTGACAGCAGTCAGTCAACATCCAGGTGAGACGTCTCTCTCCCTGGTTGGTGGTTGAAGAAAGAAAATGCTACGATGCAACTATATAATGTATTTATTTAAGGACTGTGCCTTTCTTTCTTTCCCCTCCGAAGCCTAAAAGTGCTGCTTTGGACTTGGTGGTGTGATTTTTTTTTTTTGGTGTTTTTTTTTTTTTTGTGGATATTCTAGTAAGCACAAGTCCAAACCTTTCCCTATTCAGCTGGAAGGTTTTACAAAGGGATCCATGATAATGATTTGCAGGTGTGTGTGTGTGTGTGTGTGTGTTTTTTTTTACCGATAAAGTTAGAGTAAAATCTTATAGGTATGGAAAATGAAGAAGCAAAGAGGGAAGCGTGAAAGAAAAATCATATCACATTGAGGACGAGGAAGTTTTCTTCAATGGCGTCTTCCAGATTGGAGCTTTTCCAGATGAACCTGTGAGATTTTAGACTTGAGATCCTGGCTGATTGACAAGGCCACAAAGCGAGTTCTTTATACACCCTTAGATGTTTAATTACACACTAAACTGTCCCATTAAAGGAGCTGCAGGGGGACATCTTGATGCCTTTGACTTTGCGGGAGGCTGAAACACGCATGTGTCACTTAGAATTCCGCCGTGTTGCAGGCCCGGCCCGAGCTGGCGCAGGCAAATATTGGTTTTGTGTCAAAAAGCTACTTGAAAGTTGGATGTGTTAATCTTGCTGCTAATGGCCTGGCAGAGGCCTCCTTATTATTCCGGACCTGGCCTCCCTCTGCTGAGGCTGTCTCCACAAGGTTAATTAGTGGAGGGTCTCCTGAGGTTCGCCGTGCGATACGGGCTTAGGATAGTGGAGGTGCCTTTACACAAACAAGGTTAATGGAGCCTCAGATAACTCCCTCCATCTCTCCCGCTTATCCACACGCAGCTGCATGAGTCTTACTGTGCCTCGGCTATTCATCAGCCCTTAAGGCGGCTGGGGCTTGGCTGCCAGCGGGAGTTCAAACTGTAGGTACGGGCTCTCCAGATGACATTCACGTCTGCTTACAGTTTTTGCATTATTTAAGTAATGCACCGCACCGGGAAATGGCAGAATGGTAAACAACTGGCTGGCTATTTTCCCGGGATATTATATAATGGAAAGTGAAAGAGGTTTAATCATCAGGTGTCAGCGGGCGGGAAACAGCAATAGCAGAAAACATTTTCTCTATTAAAAAATGCATTTGGATATCATTCCGGCTGGAAAATCATTCCGGGAGCCATCATCCATCAATGATCTTGCAGCGCAGCTGGTTTTTATTTTATTTTTTTTGGTGTGTGTGTGTGTGTGTGTGTGTAAGCAATAATGTCCTATTGAGCTAATCTGGAGGCCAGGGGTGTATCTGTCATCATTCCCCCACGAGAGGGGGAGAAAAGGCAGTAATGCGAGGCTTAAATCAAGGGAATAACCGAGGGGGGAACAGGGGCGCCGCGAAAAGGTCCCGGCTGGAAAATGACTTTGCATCCAGAGTCGCACTCTGAATCACAACCTTGAACAAAGTCTGTCCGCCAGCCGCTGCCCGAGGCGCAAGCTCAAGCAAACCTTCACCTTGCAGCGCACACATCCGGCTGGGCTGGACTCGCCCCCCCGCCCTCCCTCACTCCCCGCCACCTGCAACCACCACCGACGCCGCTATAACCTCTTGTCAGGAGCCGCATGATTTATCACACCGACATCCCCCTTCAGCAGCAACCTGATTGCTTTGATTTCTCTATTGACATTTCCGACCGTCTCCACCTGCATGCATTTTTCATGCTTGACCTGGGATGGCAAGTGTGCGTCCAAAGAATAATAGCCGCGCACTGCAAGGTGAGTGGGGGCGGGGAGACAGTGCCGTGTCTCTCACTCACGCACTGCGCCAGGAGCTTCCTACGCAGCAGTCATGTTTGCTTTACGTTGCCGAGGTCGGCCAGTTCTTATATGTATTCTTACATGCGTAGTGGCTGATGAGTTTGCGAGGTCGGCCGGTAAAGCTCTCTGTGTGTCATCCACGTTGAGGTACTGCACTCAGAGAGAGACGGCCGTGGATGATGACCTGCTGTCCTACAGGCTTGTGATGGGAATGCCACGCAGCCAACTGCCGCAGGTGACCATTTCAGCATTTCAACACCCATTTTACGGATTCTTTTAATAATTAGAAAAACTAGCGCTGACTGTATATGTGAATGTGGAATGTGCTTATCCCAGAATTAACAGTAGGAGACGTTTTCAGCTCAAACTTGTGGCATACACGAGGCAGTTGGAACAAATGTGTACGTCTGGTCATGTGCACATAGTGCACGCACTCCACTGGAGTTCGACTGCAGCCAAAGAAGCCTGAGGTGACTGTTGTGTTCACACCAAGCCAGACACACTGCACTCAGGCCAAAAAGTTGAACTGTGCTGACATACAACTCTAGCCATGTGAAAAAAATGGATTATTCTTATTTCCTCATTCTGTCTTTTGCGTTCATTACTATACTTACCTATTGTGCACAAAGTGTGCGAAGGTTCTAAGTTGTGCAGGTCGACATACTAACCTAAATTTGAAGACTCTTTTGCACAAGCACTGCTATATAGGCGACTAGGTTATGACATGAACTCTTTGGTTTCTCGGATGGGAAAAGAACAAAATGTGTGAACAGTGCCTGCAGAGGCCTGGATGTTGGCTCACACGTCCACCACCCAAGCACAGTCATCCACCTCACTCTATGTCATAGATTTGGCTTCAAAATTTCCAAATACAATGACAACAATGATCCCATAATTCGCTGTGGTGTAAATGTTAGCGTACTTTCATGGAAATCTACTGTATCTCCAGAATAATTTATTCATCGGGACTTAAAAGGAGACAAAACTCCTTTTTAAGTCCTGTGGCCCGGCCCCATCCTCTGTTGAGGGAGGTGCAGACCCAGCTTGTGCTGAGAGGCTTGTAAAGGAATCTTAGGAGGAGGTGCGGTGTTGGCTTTTTGTCTGAGGTGAATGTCCCCTCCTCTCTGCAGTGAGCCGTGCCACCGCTGAAGCCTGAAAACAACAAGAAAAAACAGGGGGGAAAAAAGAAAGAGAGAAATCTCATCTCGGAACCAGATTTTTATATGCCACCTCCCTCTCAAGTGCTGAAGTGGAGAATTTGTCAGTGTTAGCTCTTTCATTTGGGACCATGAGGATGGGTTCATTTCACTCTTCAGTCACTGTAATGCGTCTGAGCTCCTCGCTGATCGCAGCCTGCGCGTCGAGCCCACGAGCCCACCAACGGCGCGTCGTTATCAGATCAATCAACCTCCATCAGCGCTTCTTGTCATGTGACATCGCATTATTATGTTTCTCCTGCCGGTGATCAAGGCCCGCTCATCTCCACCCAGGGAACTGCTGCAAAAACCTGCGGCGCTGGAACATCACAAGCACGGCGAGTCCTCGTCTGATCGTCGCCACTTCGAAAAACACACGCGTGCAGGCTGCGTTATTTCAAAGCAAATGAACGGACGGCCTCCAGCTGGAATGTGACAGACAGACGGATGGATGGACGGACGTCTGGGGCGGAGAGATAGCCGAGATGCGAGGGCTGCACATCGATTGACACTTCAGCCTTGTCTGACGTTCCCGGCGCACGCAAGCGCGGCTTTGACTCACCTTCTCCAAGTAGCTTTTTGATTTCACCGCAAAAAAGAAAAGTTGAGATTGTGAGAAAGTCGTCTTGCTCTTCTCTTTCCAGAAGAGACAAAATATTTACTGGGCCATAATCTGTCCAGAGTCTTTGAAAGCAAACGGGAGGAATAAATGAAGGGCTCGGCCTCATGCATATGCATGGCCGTAACATTGTGAACTCCGAGGGGCTGGCTGGAGAAAAACGATGACTAATTATATTTGCCGTCTGTCACATCAAAAAGATGTGCTGAGCACAGGGTGGCAGTGACCGTCCCCACTTCTGCTCCTCTCTCTGTCCACCCGCTGTCAGGCAGGGCTTTGCTTGCAGGCCTCCTGCTTTTAATTTTCCCGTCAGGCAGTCTGTTCCTTCCCTGCGCGACTAAGCTGCTCAAATCCGTGTTTGTTGATTCAGCAGTTAAGTGCATTAATTTCCCGTCCCTCTCTCTTTCTCATTCGGTATTCAGGGAGACGGAAAAAAAAAAAGAAAGTGTTCTCTGGCTTGCCGCTGCATATGTAAACAGATCAGAAAGCAGAATCTAAACATGGAACCCTCTGCAAAATTCTTCAGCAGCGTCGCCGAGTCCTAGAGCTACATTGGCACTTTCACACAGGCGCTCTGCACCGCCGCTCCCTTACACTCGGTCTGCACTTTTTGGTCTCGGTGCATCACATACATTTATTCGCTGAGGTCAAACCTTGCAAGGCGGCGCTTGGCCTTGTCTGAATCTCGGAGTGGAAGCGCCAGTGGAATGAAATGAAAACAGTCCTATCTGCATTCAACCGGAGGAAAGGGTCATTAAAGTGTCCGGGCTCTGATGTGAGACTCGTGTGAGACTGACAGATGGAAGATCTTACGGATTCTTTGTGGCAATCCTGTATGCTGACCACCCAGTCAGTAATGAGAAACCTTGCTCTCACTGTAGCATGAATTTGGCCTTGCAGTGAATGAAGCGGGTGGGGGAGAATCTCCTTTTGGGGAATTAAGTATAGGTAATATAGAAACATCAGCAATGGAGCTGTTTCCATCACACCATGTTGAGATATTCAGTCACAATTGGACAACCTTGCGGTCTTGTGAAAAACCACCAAAGATTCACTGAGGGCGTATTTGGAAATTGAATAGTTATGACCACATTTAGAGGTGATGTGACTCCCACACGGCCAGCATTTCTTAGATGAGGGCACAGCGAACCCTGACTCCCTGGTGTGCATGTCCATAAAGCCTTTCAATGCCCACTTTGAGGAGTTGAATACTGTATTAGACGATGTGGAAATTGAAAAACCTGAAGAAAAAAAAACGTCACTTCACAAAAATGTTTGCACACTCACTTGAGGCGGTTGGGCAAAATGTTGGACAGAAACTGGTTTGCAGAAAGAACACTGAACATTCAGCTGAATTGAATATGACTGTTTGCCTTCCTATTGTGAATTCCTGAAATCTGCTCTCCTTTCTGCTGCGGCTTTTGGTCAACTCTAACACTTCTTCTATCTCTTTGTCCTTCTTCCACATAGTGTCTTCTGACTATACTTTGCCTCATTTGTTGATACTAAATCCCTTAACATGGCACTCGCATCTTATAAAATCTTATAAAATCTTTGCACACTACAGGGGTCTTTTTTTATGAGACACTCCTCCTCCCCAATACTCATGTTTATATTTAATAAGATCGACTACACTCAAGTGCATTTTTGATCACGGTATTTATTGATCAACAGAACACAAACTCGTGATTGTAATGAAAGGACAGCCAAGGCCAATAATTGCTGGCATTTCATCTCCCGGTTCCGTTTATTATTCTATTGGGAAAATTACAGTGGCAAACTAATAAGCTTGTGCTGGACTGGACTCCGCATCATATAAATGAGGGTGAAAAAAAAAAGCTCTCTTGGGTCTCACGCTTGTTAGTGCAGAAATAGAAGCTGCAGCTCCTCTTGGTCCTCCTTTGTCCCACTGCCAGCTGCTTCTCAAAGCTGTGAGCTGCTTCTGTCCACAGTGTGAGAGTTACTGTAAACAGCAGAATCTCCACCGAGATTGAATTTCCACATCAAGTTCATTTGGTTTTTATCTCTGGCCAACAGGATGAATATTCTGCTTCTTTGGTTTTCTGGTTGTCTCGCTGCAACTTAGTGCATTGTTGCCAATCACATTTTTACAAATGTGCCATATATATTACTGGAACTAAAAATGGGTTTAATTATAACCCATTAATTTCAACAGAGTTGCTCACCTAGCTCATATGATAAATAAAATCTGCCACCTTAAATTGGCCACTATAGGTTAGGCCAACATTGTGCAGCTCATAGAGCATGAGCAGCAGTTTTACTTCCTATTGTGCCCCTATAATTCCCATGATGCATCAGAAAACATAAGCCAATCAGAACGAGGTGAGACACAGCAAGTGACATGATTTCACGCTTGGAATGAAGTCTTTTCCAGGGTTTTTCTGGCCTTTAGAATTTTTTTTGAAAGATCAAAAGTCCATAATTAAAAAATACACAATATAAAGATATATGAACCATGTTTCTGTTCACAGGTGTCCTGTCAACCGGTTCACAGGCATTGATGTCTGCATTGCAATCTCAGGGAAAAATGCTTTTTGGGCCACGCAGGATTTTTAACTGCAGTACCTTGAGTGGCCACTCCCCACCCCCCAAAAAAAAAAAAAAATCCTGCACTGCCATATTGGGAGTCTACTATCCAGTTCTTATAATACATCCATGGTTAGTGATCACAAGTGGCGAGAGGACAGCACATGTTAAACAGCGGGTGGGAAGGGTGTCCGCGGTCGGACGTCGTAGCCAGGTGAGAGTTGGACGCCTCCTGTCGCTGTCATTGTCGGCTCCCAGCTGCGAGCCCCATTGCTTGCTTGATTGCTGTCTAAGTGTGTGGTGACCGCTTGGGCCTTGCGGCTCTCCGCCCCTCACATTCTGATGGTTTGCAAACATGCCGAGCCACGAGAGTAATGATAGATTATTGAGGGGAACCGCACACTCGCCACTCTGCCTTCACTCCCCACCGGCAGGGGCGCTCAGGATGGGAGGACATGAGCCATCAAACAGCGTTATTACCTATGGGGCCACAGTGCACAGCCGGGAAGATATAATGAATACGCTCGCCCTCTGTGGTAAATAATCACGCTTTTCCACGCCTATGGCGAACATAAAGGGAACAGTGGCAACCTGTTAGTCTTACTGAGACCCTGAGATATATTATTGGGCCGATAGAAATGTGCATTCATCTATATATAAATATATGTATATATATATATACATACACACATATATATATATGATCACCTTTGTTGTTCAAATTTGATGCATTGGGTTGTTTTTTGTTATTGTTGCTGTAAATAAAATGCCTCATTTTCCAGTGTTAATGTTTTAGTCCTGCAGCGTTTCTTCCCATCTCTGCATCCTATAAGTGTAACAGTCTCTGATAGGAATGTATTTCAATGGTCTTTTTATGGGTGCGACACAAGAATATTAAATCTTGCATATATGATATGGGTAAGCCTTTGTAAAATGAAACGACCAAACATTTCTATTTAATGAATCTCAAAAGAGATAATCTGGCAAATTGTGACTGATTTTAAGTGCAGCCAGTTTGTTAGCGTCCTCAGCAGAAACCACTTGCTCTTCAAGCCAGACACACTTCAGTCAGGACAACCTAGAAAAATGACAAAGGGAGGACTAAATGCTAAGTGAAAGGCGGCGAAGCTCATTGAAAAAACAAAAAGCATCAGGACATCTTATGGAGAATGCTGCTGCTCTGTATTTTCTCTTTAAGATGTATTTTGTCAAAATGGGACTTTGTAAAGTCAAACAGTCCCTTTCTTTTGGCCGCTCTTTTCAAAAGGTCACAGCTTGCGAACTTTGGTTCATCAAAAAGCAAATCACACTTTTATAAAAGCAATTGTTGAGAGTTTGTATGTGGAATGATTAAGTAACGAAAACGTTGAACTGAGAATCCTCTCCTTTGGCTCAGCTTGTTCAGAAAGGAAAGGCGCCACTTGTTGCTTTGTATTCTGAGAGAATATTACCATGATTGCTTTTGGTGTGGGCCAAAGAAACAAAAAACAAACAAACATTGTTTTGTAAGAGTGGACAACTACCTAAAGGAGAAATGTGAAATTGCATCAGCAAAGGCCACTGATATTTCCTTCTGGATATATATCACCATCTAGAATATTAATTGACCACAGAGCAGAAAAGGCCTCAGGTGAAACAAAGTAAAAAAATATATGTATGTATTTTGATAAACATTTTCAGAGTGGAGAATGTCGAAGTGAATCGTCTCTCGTCACCCTGCTTGGCTTCGGCTCTCAGTGAATTCCACAACTCAAGCTGAGTTTGCTGCTCTTAGCCGACAAAAAGAGAGACTGGGCATGCGTTTAATGCATTCAGCAGGATTTGTTGACACACTGAAATATTATGCGGGTGCAGCACTATTCGCTTCATTTTTTATTTTTTTTTGCTTTTTCTTTGGTTAGGTCTACACATTTTTTTATTTTTAAACTGCAACTTACAGAGAATATTTTACGGTGCAAAATATGGATCACTGACTATCAAAAGCTCTCATCCAGAAGCGGGAGGCCAGGAGCGCAGAGACATCAAATAAACATGAGATAAAGTTTCTCCCAGTTGAGAATGAAGTGGTTTACATTTGCACATTTTAGGAATCTTTTACAATGTAGATGTGGTTATTTGACCAGAGCAGGGCTGAGACAGAGGTCTTTTAGCTGAGGCTGTTCCTTATAATCTCCTGCCTTCTGTCTCATCGTCCCCTGGCTTGCTGGCACTGATGCTTTCCGGGTGAGTATTTCATCCCTCTCTGTCTCCCTCCCTCTGTCATAATCACTGCTCTTTATGATCGGTTTGCCCTCTCTGCCCTTTCAAGATGCGGCATGTAATGAGGGCTCTGGAGGACTGCGTGAGTGGGCTATTTAGCCATTCAGACAAGATCAGCTCACACATCCCACGCTCTTTAGCTCCACTCCTCACCAACACCGCTCAGCTGAGCGTGGTGATTGTTTGTCTCGCTCGCAAGGTCACGCCGTTTCACACAGCCCAAGCAGCCCAGACATTCAAAATTCATGTCCCTTTCTTTCTTTCTTTCTTTCTTTCCTTTTTAAAAGTGTCTGCTCAGTACATGCGAGGCCGCCCGTATGACCCATCCGGCGCCAAAATGCATTAATCTGCAAAACATCTTAATTCTGAAATGCAGATCTACTTGCAACGACAGTGTATCATCACAACAAGGCAGTGGGGAAGAAAGCACATTATCTCGTATTGCCTCAAGCTCTTATCTTGCTTTGCAGCTGTACCGCCGATGTTTCAAGGCCAAAGTCTCACAGACACGTCTGGAAAACCTCGGCGCTGATTACTTTTTTTTCCAGCCAAGCTGAATGTGATCACAACAAGCAGGATCCATGAAAGGGGTTAAGATTTGAGGACAGGGAAAAGCTGCTGCGGGCTTGTAAACAACAATGGCTGTTAGTGCGCATGCTTAAATAGCAGCTTTTAATTTGAACTGGACAACAGTTAATAATGGATGGAAAATCAAAGGCTGGCTCTCAGCAGGGCCGACGTGGGACTCATTTTCAGCTCTGGAGTTTAATGAATCAGACCAGCCCACTGTGGTTCATCATCTGTTATCTTTCTATTATCCCATTTGTAGCTCACTCCAGAATCTTCCAGCAAGCAACTTTGACTTTAGTGAACAACTAGCCGATGGTCAGTTGACACAAAAGTGGAATTACATCATCAAATACCTTGGGGAATTATTTTGATGATATACAAGGTGAGATATTTTGAAGCGATCAATCTATCTGTCTAATTCTCAGTTTTCAAGATTCCAATCGACACAAAGTTTGTGTTTTGTTTTTGTTTTTGTTTTTAAATCATGAATTTACTCATGATTTCTGAAGGGAAATATTTTTGTTAATGTCACTTCATTTATCTTAAAAAGAAAGCAGGCCAGTTGATAATTGGCATGGCACATTATTATTATAATGTTGAAATAATGGTTCAATGGTTCAAACTCTGTCCCTCCGTCAGTGTCCTACTGCAACTTTACAGAACTACAAACTGCCACCAGTGATGAGAAGCTGGTTCATGATCGTGTGCTGTGTGTATCATTGTAAATGAGGCGGCACCTTCGATGGTTTTCCCTACAAACAGTGCATGAATGGATGGTTTAGAAGGAGCTCTGAGGAGTAGGTGAGCTTAAATGGTGCTATTTTAAGTAAGTCCATTCAGCATCATTGCTAAAACAGTCACAGTCAGCCGCTTCAAATAAAATCCTCCAAAAGCTCCTCAGCAATAAATAAACAGCATGGTTGCTGACATGCATCCAAACAAACCTAACCAAACATTATATGCAAAGCCTATATTTCCATTTATTCTCACTAAGCAGATTATGAACATAATTCATGTCACACATAAGTAATTCTCTAATCCACTTAATGTTTTAAGTCCTTTATTTTCTGTAAATCAACAAATCCTCTTGTTGTGGGCATTTTCTTAAAAGGATTTCACCACCTTTTGAAGTGGAACACATTTTCTTGCCCATGAGAAAAGTAATAGTGACATCAAGAGCAAGATTCCCATCAATCAGTCTCCTACACCATACAGTTTTATATTCAAGCTAAACTCTAAGTTATTGCAGTTACCAACAACACAGTTGCCCATACAAAGGTCTATGAAGCTGTCGCAGTCACTGGCTGCCTGAGCCAAAATCGGCAAAGGAACCATTTTTGTGGTTCCTGAATTTTTGTGAGGTGGATTCTACAGTCCTACAACTTCATGAAGAGACAAAGTGTTAGTTTTTGCAGTTTTGGGAATCTTTTCTATTCAAAATGCCAGACATAACGGAAAATTAATCTCCCAGGTGGTGATCACAATGAGATTTTCCACTGCTCCTGTTGAATCAGATCTGAAAAGTATAGACCTAATGATGTATCCTGATGATACAATTCAGCAGCAGTCAACATACGGGACAAAGGGGATCTAAGCCTGTACAGATAAGACACTCCTCGATGTTGGACTACCCAGTCCCAGCAGTACTTAGTGGTAAGTGGTAAGTAGTAAGATTTTTTTTTTACTTTTAACATTTCCTTCGTAACATTTGAAGTGTGATTTCTCTTATCTCCTCTCTCTTGAATTGCATCTGATTTATCCCCCCCCCCCCCAAAAAAAAAGAAAGAAAAAAAAAGTACCTACCCTATTTCTTCACGCACAGTCTTGCGACATTCTATGTTTCCTAGTGAACACGGCATTTCTCTCACAAACACATTTTACTCTGGGTCGGATGAAAGAAACAGAAACACCGCGAACTCCACTAAACCTAGTTATATAATCATGTGACAAGCAGCAGGCACCGAAAACGTTTAGAGGCGTGTGTGTATGACGAGAAGGAAACGAAATTCATGTTGCGGACGTGCGTGGCTCGCTTCCTGGCTAAGCACCGCCCATTGCCGCCGCTCGACCTATGGCGGCTCGTTGTTGGCGGCCACGCGCTCAGGACGTGGCCGCGCCCCCCTACTCGTGGACTTCCGTGTCAACATGGCGGCATCCATGGCATCACAAGCTGCTGCGAGAGGACTGAGGACAGCCACCTCAAAGAACTTGTTTCTGGACAAACTCAAGGTACTTTCGGGCGTCGTGTCACCGCGAAGACCATTCGCTTGACGTGACTGTTTCTGCCCGCCCGTGTGTGTCGTCGCTGCACCGTGGAGCCGTGAAATGGTTGCGACGTATCCAGCAGGTCAGCGTGTGTCCGTCCAGGGACCTTTTGCATAAAGTCGAGTGCGGATTTAACGGTGTCGTAAAAGCCAGTAATCGTGGCGCGTTTGAAGAAAACGGAAGCAAAAACTTGACATTGTACACGACCGTATCGGAATGGCGAACTTCCGTAATGCACGAGTTTAATACTTTAACCTTCACTGCATGTTTCTGTGTGTTTTTGCGTCAATCTTTCACGACGACACGCACAGCAGGGGACATATTCGAGGATACGTTTCTGAACATTGCCTGCAGGGCGACACGTGTCAGCTCAAAGTTCTTGACTCCATCCCCCCATTTCCCCATCCCCCCTTTCAGATAAGATCAGATGGAGAGGGTTCACCTTTGCACTTTGCTCCCCTGGCAGTGTCAGGATTCACGTGAAACACTGAACAAAATGTGCCTCATGGTGAAGTAAGCAAGTAGGGTGGCCGCGGGCGTATGTGCTATCACTCCTTTTGCAAACAGAAATTAGAATTGAGTGAAGTAGCACAGGACACAAGTTAAGAAAGTCAACCAGTCAACCCCATCCCTCATCTACACACCCCCTCCAAACACACACACACACACACACACACACACACACACACCGCTGTATTGATCAGCCCCTGCTTGCATGAAGATGTGAGAGAGAGCAGGATAACTTAGCTTGTGTAACTTAAAGGGACCTTGCTTTGGTTGGTCCCTATAATTAGTTTTACTGGTTGATGTAAAATGTATGTTTGTATACAATGTACAGGCCTTGCAAAACAAGTTTTTTTTTTTTTTTTTTCCCCTCACTCAGCCTGAAGAGGCTGTTTTGGCTCTCTTTCCTCCTACCTACCCTACTGAGCAAATGTTCTTGAATGATGGAGTTATACAGGCAAACACAAATCCACACTGCAGGCTCTGGAAATCCAGATGCATTGTTTTTCACTTATTTATTGGATGTTGTTACAAATATGTGTTTTTAGATTTAAACTTTTTTGTTACTATCAGTGCGTATCACTTTTGGGTTGTTTGAAATGTTAAATCCTGGATTGTTAGGTCCTGTCAGGAAAACGGGAGCCGAAGCCTGTTGATAGAATAAACATTGATACTATAAACAGCTGGACTGTTTTCGTTATGTTGCTTGGATGCATTTTGTCCTGCTGCATTTGAAAGGACATGGTTTAAACTCTGAAGGACAAATCTGTTTTTGTGTATTTGTTACATGAGCTCAGTGGTTTCCATCATAAATTGCTTTTCATAGAGTAGTTGCATGGACTTTTGAACAGAAATGAAGTGGTGGCTTCTCTTACGTGAAGTGGAAACTTTGAAAGCAAGTTGTGTTCTTTGCCAGAGAGTGCATGGCATTTTGCCCTAGAAAGACTTAGCTGCAGACTATCTTAAAATCCATAATGGTTGGAAAAAAATGTTCCATCAGTTGGTCAATTTCCTCTGCTGCACACTGAAACAGACCTCTTTAATGCAGCTTGCACACACCAAGTCTTTTGCACTGTGACGCTTTAATGCAGCATTAAAGTTTATTGCCCCTCTCTAATAGGTTGACAAATCAATCCACATTGTTTGGAGGACGTCCAGAGTCTTGTCACTATTGTCGTCTGCAAAAACTTAAGCACCTCTCGCAGGTGCTGCAGTTCAGCATTCCTGTCCCTCCACGCGGCTTCCCTCTTTTACTCCCTCCTCACCTCCCCAGGCCCAGTTTTAAGAGTAATGATGAGATATTTTCTCTGTTCTGATGCACAGTATCAGAGGCTGAGCTGATTGGCAGCCCAGTATCTCCACAATAGACTCACATCTGCACCGACGACGTGTCAGCTGAGGTGGAGAATTCAATTTGTGATGATTTGTCAGCCACAACGCAGGGGACATCACAATATCCAGGTGGTTAGAGTCCAGGATGCTCTTAAAGACGGAGTCGGATGTCGAGGTTTTTTTTCCCCTCCCCTCCATCTCTTGCCCCTCACTTTCTCTCGCTCTCTCTCATAAATCACATCTACCGAATTCTTGTCTGCGCAGCGAGATAATCCTCAGGCTGTTTTTCACTGTCGCTGCACAGCGGTGAATCTGTAAACGTTTTTTTTTTTTGTGTGTGTGTGCGCGCGCCTGTGTGTGTAAGGTGTGCCTGCTTAGTAATAAGCCGGCAGTGTCGGAGCGCAGCGTGGTTTGAAGGGAAATGCTTGGAGAAGAGGTGGCTCGTTGAGACTGGATTCTGAATATTTTACAGGGGGGGTGAGGGGGGGATTGGGCTGCGGGGGTGGGGGGCTCTGCCTGCACCGGCTTCTTCTGCTGGATCTTCAAACAACGGGCGGCTTCCCCATCTGTCTCAGCGAGAACACATTTACATTTCCTCCCCGCGAGGGACACTGCGGGATGAAGTTAGCTCTAACTGGATTTGAATATCACTTCACCAAGGTTAATAGCCATTTCTGTTGCCGGCGAGCTGCTTAGGCACTTTCAATAATTTAGAAGGGCTGCAGTCATTAGGGGACGTCGGTAGCCTGTGAAAACCGGGGAAGGCAGTGAGTCGGTGTTGCGCGTGTGTCAGCTGGCCGTTGTTTGGGTAATGGGGGGAGAACTGCGGGAGTGAGTCTGGAAATTAGTCGTGAAAATGGCGCGGGCGGAAGGCTGGGAGGCTGTAATTCGTTAGACCGGAGCGACGTGCTCGAAAATTATGATCCGCCGTCATGCAACCTTATTCATCATCTTTGAAACCGGAACTTGAAACACACAAGTTTGATGGGGAGTTCATAATTGAATTTGCCTGGGGCTGCCGCCGTGCACTTACTTTTTGGGGGGGGCAGGGCGGGTGGGGAGGTGGGTGAGGCGTGAACTTTAAGAGGGTCACAGTCACAACCTGATGATGATCAAGTTCTCTGCAAAGTTGTGCAGTCGTGCGCACGCCGTTGCCAGAGCGACACCCGACGCTTCTCACAAAATCTGAAGCTATCACTTAAGATAATAAAACTGTTGTTGTGTGCGCCTTCGCCAGTAAACTGCTGGAAAAAACATATGAAAAAGACGAGCCGCTTACAAGTTTTAAATTAGGAAAACATGCATGTTGCCATGGCGATGATCGTTGAAACACTTAATTTTATACAGCACCGATGCCGTTTGGCTCTAGGTTTGCCGCTAATGTGGACCCTGGAGAGTTCGAGTCGACGATGCAGATACTGAGGGGGAAAAAAGAGATAATCATTATTTCCTTTTTTTTTTTTTTTCCCTTGTCCGGTCCGGCCATAATGACAAGCAGAAGTGTCTCTGAATGTCTATGATGGCTGACAGATTTTATTCTCAGAGGTAGATCTTGAGAGTGTGAGCCACGTGGGTGGTTTCAGGAGCTACCTCTTTAGTGGTTTTATTATAATGTTCTTGGTGACATTCTGGCCATGACCGGACTGAGGGGGATAGATAGGGAGGTGAGTAGAGGGGAAATGAGTGTGTGGGGGGGGAGGGGGAGGGGGGATGATGAGATGATGAGGGGATAGAGAGAGAGGAGTAGAGGAGGCAACTGGCAACAATATACAATTGTGTTAAGAGAGAACAAAACAGATCGTAAATATGCATAGCTAATTGTCAGATAGTACATATATACCCATACAAACATACATGCGAGTTCATTCAGTGATGTTAATAATAATAGCGATGATAATAATAGCAACGTTAATAGTAATAATAATAATAATAATAGTAATAATAATAATAATAATAATAATGTTGATAGTAATAATAACGATGATAATAATCTACTCATGGATCAATAAGACAATAAGCTATGCAATAGTGTACAACAGTGTACCCGCGCTTGTGAATATTTGTGTGTGTGTGCGTGTGTGCGGGTGTATGTGTATATTTGCATGTGTGTATACTTGTGTGTATGTGCATGTTTGCATCTGTGTATACGTGTGTGTGTGTGTGTGTGTGTGTGTGTGTGTGTATGGATGTGGTGGTGTGTGTATGGATGTGGTGGTGTGTGTACCTGAATGTAGGGGTGGGTGTGTTTAAGTACGTCACTGGAAGTAGGCTGCCAATTAGTCAAATAATCATTATTTCCATTCTAGCGACGCGGCATTATGAAACAAAATCCACGTCACTGCAGCTCATAGACTGATGTTAACCTGACATAGCTGCCTTGAAAATATAGTTTGCCAATTATTTCAACAGAGCTCATTTTAATGCCCTCTAAAAACATTCAATTTTCCTTCCATTCCTTTTAACCGTCACAGTGACTTTCCATCCCTAAAGTGGCTGATTACTAACCTCGGCCACTGTCCTCTTCATGGGTGGTGGCCGTCTGGGTCCAAGGCCCCGAGCGTGGGCGGATGACACATTGAATATCAATAATTGCAGTTCGACTGGTTTCTGTGTGATAATTATATCCACATTTGGCATGTTTATATTCAGATTTGTCAATGTTTTGCAGCCCGAATGTATGAGAGTGTTTCGTTTTGAATTTGATGCTGTATAAGACTTTGCAAAGTCATTGCCGGTGAGACGACACAACAGATAACATCAAGGCTTTAATATTACTTTCTTCATCTCAGGTCATTTGCTTGTTGTCCATCATTAAAAAAAAGTATTTAGCTTAACAGATTTCCATCATACTGTGCAAGCCAAGTTAAATAATCGCACAGGGTCCAGGTTTAGCACAGTTGCAAATACTTTATTGCCTCCCCTTCCACTTTGTTGTCTAATCCTTAAGACTCCACAGCTTTGAACATGATTCCATACACCTTCTCTTAATAACTATGCTAATTACTGAAATCCCTATCTGCAGAGACACAACAGTCGTTTTTTCACCCTCTCCGAGGCCTGTCTGCAGGAGATTAGACGTGCCCTGTCTACCTGCCAATGATGCAAATCGTACTGATCTTAATCCTGGAGCCATGCTCTACCGCTCCCACGTCTGCATCTGTACTCCTCCTGTATTACTATCGCTCTCTCTTTTCGCTCCCGTATTCCCAGCTGATGGGTTCCATTCCCCATGCCATTCCTTAAACGTAAACACAAACACAGCGTTTGATGGGCCGAGGGCAAAACAGCTGCCTGCGAGTGTGGAAACGCTGAGGTTAGGAACGAACACGGGCAGGAGGCCTCGAGGGCGACCAAAGACGAGATTTGCGGATGTAATGAAGGAGGACTTGAAGTTAGTCGGTTTGATAGAAGAGGATGCGGTGGGTGGGGTTAGATGGAGGCATGTGATTGGCTGTGGCCAGTGGCCAGTGGCCACCCCTGTAGAGGACAGACAGAAGAAGAAGTAGAGCAGCAGTTTACATGTTAGTGTTTCATGCAACTTTAAAGCTCCAGCAAGTCAACCTCATGATATTGTGTTTCTTGCTTAAACAACAAAAATAAACCAGAGTTTCCTTTCATCGGCTGACTAGTGGGACAGATTCATAGAGTTGATCAACTGGAGACGATGCGAGAAAAAACACCTTTGCTTGATGTAATTGGTGGTTGGCAAATTTGTGAATATTAAATAAGATTATGTGGCTCCAGGCTACTAAGTCTTTAGCTACTTAGTAGCAAAACAAAACAAAAAAAACAGAAGGCTCCTTAGTTTACATCTGCTTTGGAAATACAACGGTTTCATGTAGAAGCTGCCATATTTGTGTTCAACCAAATGGCAAAATGCTTTGAAGCCTTTGTTTCTGCCATTACTTCCAGTACAAGTCTGTCAGGATGAAAAGATGAACTCTGGTCATGAGGTGCTGCGGACCTTTTTATTTTCAAATGAAAGGAGGAAACACTCCAGCGTTGGCCCACTAATGCTCCGTGAGGCGTTTTTGTGCCACACGGCCGCCTTTAAGTGAAAACTTGCCCCTGCTTCACGCTGGCCTGTTTATGCAGAAAATTCAAATCAACTCTGCTCCTCTGCGTCCCCATTTTTCACACTGTGTGTCACCTCTCTCGCTGCCTACCACACTGCATGTCTAATTGCAAGACAGCTCATATTTATGGTGCTCGGCTAAGTAGCTGCCACTTCATCTGCAGAAAAACATTTCTGTTGCAATCAGTGGAGCGATAATCTGGGAAGCTGCTCCGAGAGTTGCTCCCCTCTGATTCAATCTCGGCTGTCACGGAACTGGACACTATAACCCCCCCGCCCCCCCTTTGAATTCTTCCCGGGTGAATGGCTAAATGGATTGCAAAAAAAGGAAAAGAAAGATTGAGTTCATAACCTGAATGGGAACAAATCAATTACACAGAATTGGTGAACTGGCAATCTGTTAATTTCTTAAACATTTTATATTGCCCCTGAAGGAGCATTCTGGTTAATTAACTCTGCAGTCATTTGTCGCCACTAATAAGGGAGTGTCATTTCAAAGGGGTGAGGTTCTGGCCATGACGAGTAATGAGGATTTTAACCTCACCAGACATCTGGGGATACCGCTGCATAATGTTCAATGCCCCCGTTAGACTGCGTTTTAAGCCTATTGTTGTTAAAAAAAAAAAAAAAAAAGTACTAGTATTGCCGATAAATAAAAATATTTGTAATGTTATTTTAGATGCAGGCTCCTCAAGCAGGATAAAGGAGTTTTATTAGATTTTCATTTCAAACACAATCAAGTTCAATCACATTTACTTTTTCTGGAAATCTAATAACCGCAGCAAAACACCAAACTTTTTCTTTCTTCAACTATAAGATGTCAGAACGCCAGTGGGTTATAATAAAATATTTTAAATAAAATTGAGGCAAAATGGTATATTGCATCGTCATGAATAAACCGTCTTGGAGCTGCAGTTTGGTGGGAAAAAAACAAGCTGTCTCTTTTTAGCAACCAAAACAGTGATTGTCCTGATGTCAGTCTGGAATGAAATGATGCGTCGTCGTGCCAGACAATTATCTAATCTCCAACCAGTTTAATTAAAACACAGGAACAAGTAATAGTGCAATCTTTAAAAACTGTACTAGACAATCCACTCAGAACAGCAGTTCTAGATGCAGTGATTTCACTGAGCGTGGACACATCCTGCGCTGCTTCCTGACGCCACACACTTGAGGAGCAGTTGGGGGGAAAATAGTCGCCTGCCTTTAAAGCTTTGGATCAGGCGTCGCGTCCTTGATTGTTTTGGAGGACAGATCAGGCTCACAATTGAGCTTTATTCTCTTGTGTGTGTGGACACCTTGAGACAGATTAACCTTTTCATCCAAATCCACTCATCTTCCTTTGTGGACAGTAAAATGACTTTAATGTAAAAAGTGCTACTATTTAATGTAGAAAGTGTAGTTCACACTGTCTTTGTTCGTTCATGCGACAGAACCATCATCTTTTCTGGTGATGGTTATTTTTTCTTTGTATCCAAATCAAGGCAGTTCATTCACGGTTGGAAGTTTCAGTAAAACAAGAAAAAAAAAAGTCATCAAAACAATATCTAGCGGTCAATTGAAGGAGAGTCACAGTCGGGAGGATGTTGAGGTTCTCCAACAGGATTTCAGAGGCGTCTTTGAACGTCCGGGTGATTGGAGCTTCCCTTCCTCGACTTGAAGGAGTGTCATCCAGGCCACATCAATACAGATTTGCAAGTTCCTTTTGTTATAAATGTGCTTTGTTCTCTTTCGTTTAACAAAAAAAAACTAATGAACATTTAAAAAGTTACATAAGTTACATAAAATTAAAACTTAAGTTTTAATTTTATCAATAAATTAATTAGTTCATTCAGTTTTCTCTGGGTTACTCTGACCTGCGAGTTCATTGGCTGCTGCAGAAGACATTGGTATGGATTCTTGGTGGACACCGCTTTATCCTGACCGGCTTTAGTGCGAGGCAGTTTAACCACAGCAATGCATAATGATTTGCTGCTCATTAGATTCTAATATGGCTGCAAAAACAAAACCTCTCCGTAGTTTATAGCACAGTTCACAGCGTCCCAGACCACCAGGGTTGAATTTCACATCTTCAGCCCCTGCGTCCGTGCAAGGAGGTCCTTTTTCTTGACCTGCCGCGTCAGCACTCGGAGCTGGAGTGGCAGATTAACGAGCGGCAGCGCAGCATTGACATTGGCCGCTGTTTATGGCCGTGATCAAAGGTGATTGCCAGCTTTGTAACCTTCCCCTGTAAATTGAGGATTATGGCCCTAATAAATTTCCGAGCGAACCAGAGGCACTCTGTCAGACGGTGACATTTTGACATTGGTCCACTGTCTGGTGGTTATAAAGACAAGCGCTTCACGTTCGCCGCAGGACATTGGCTCCCTTAGTTTAGCGGGGGGGGGGGAAAACACATGACAAAGAGGTTGCATGTCATGAAGTGACTTTGGGAAGTATCAAGATCAAATGTCCCCCCCGACTGTAGTGACACTTCCCTCAACAAGTGCGCTTTGACATTGGGCACTGTGCACTCCACCACGCACACACGCACACACACACACACACACACACAAGACTTCCCAATCTTTCGCCTCCTTTCAGATCCTCGCCTAGCATGACACCAGTTGTGAATACTGTATGAACTTGCCAAACAAGTGTTTTTTGGATGTGGAATGACTTCACCAAGATTTTATCCTTCAATGCCACTCACTGGCTGCGACAAGGACTTTGCAGTCTGAGACAGCTGCTGCCAAAGCGCCGTCTGTCCTCACCGTGTCTTTGCAGAAGAGCACAGCGACTCTGCGTGCTCTGAAGGGATTGGCGACCTCCTGACGCAGTCCCAGGGCTTCTTAGGAACCGCCTCCTCCGCCTTCTCAGCAGCATTTCATCAACATCAAGCAAAATAACTTTCACAGTTCATGTTTAGAAGCCAGTTTTTTGTGGGCTGCTTCTCCAGGCTTTGATAAGCCGGGTCTTTCTTTCTTTATTGAGGTCTATCCAAATAGTGATTTGCAAATTGCAAACATACATTTGTTGATCGTTTGGGAATTTCCTCTGCTTTTCACTCTCTCAGGTTCTTGCCAGTACCAGGTACTTGGTAAAGAGTCCAGTGAGTGTTTACTGCTTCGAGGTTGGAGGTGTCGTGCATTCAGAGATGCTGTTCTGAAGACGCTGGTTCTAACCAGTGGTTACTTGACTTGCTACCACCTTTCTATGGTCTCATATTGAGTCGGCCCATTTTGACCTATTATACCACTGACATCAACCAAAGGATTTTCCTCCATGCAGCTGCCTCTTGCTGGATAGTTACTCTTTTAAACCCCAGAGATGGTTGTTCAGTGCCTTCATTTTTTCCTCCTTAAAAAGAAATCCATAGTTAATGTAAAAAAACAAAAAACAAAATACATTTCTGGATGTCTATATGTATGTGTATGTATGCATTAGTGAAGGTATTTTTGTTTTGATTGGCCTCAGCCGTTTGTTGCCAAATTGGAAATGAATAGGAAAGAAAACTAAATTGACTAATTTGAATGTCTGTATCTCTTTATTTAGTAATAATACACTTAATATAGGTCAGGAAAAAGCTCCCTCAATCCCTAAATATTTCATCACTTTCTTTATTAACCTGGAGGTGAATATATACTGATATGCATATTGCCATTAACCGCACTCATTGCGTTTTTCACAGGCTGTGTAGGAGTGAGTGATGTACTCTAAACAAAACAATAATGGAGCCCTTCCAGGAATTTTCTAATATAGCAAAACCCCCAAGCTGATAGCGTGGCTCTGTGTTGTAAATTTGCATCCATCGAAGTTGATTGAGCAAACAGATGCCGACTGATGGATCCATTTGTATCCACGCGCCGCGTCTCCGCGAAGGCCGGCGTACTTGGATTCGTTTTCTGTGGTTCTATGGCAAACAAATGGAGAGTAAATGAGCACTATCCCATAAACGTCTACTCTATTTACCCTGATTTTATCTCATCCGCCCTGTGTATTAATAGAGTGTATAGCTGTTTACCATTGTCACTCGTCTCTTTTGTCACCGTGCCCTACTTCTCATCGCTCGGATGCATTCGCGTGAGAAATCTTGAGTGCTTTTGTGTGTATGGAAGTTTTCTGTGAATATTGATGTCATCTTGGTCTTAATGTCAGAGCATTACGACTTTGTTTGGATTTGTTTAAGTGTGTCTTCTCCAGTGTGCTCAACATGCATGTGTGTGTGTGCGTGCGCCAGAGTTGTGGTAGATAGGTAGGAGCACTGGGTAGACTTCTCTCTCTCTGGAGTGCTGTTGATGATAATTAGTGTGGAGAGTGTGTCCCGGGAGACGGCCGTCCAAGCCTCCTGCTTGTCCGCCTGCCCGCGGCCGTTCAGGCATCTGCCTCACTGTGCTCGCTGCCGCTCGGAGTGGATGTGGAACACGCACGTTATATATCCTTTAAGTATATATTTTGGTCAGAAAAGGTTCTGTATAGCTGGGAGTGGCCGAGCGTTGAGCTCTGCTCACGAGTAGGTTGAAGGGGATACAAGTATCACACTTTACAGGAGTGACTTGCACGATGCTATTGTAACTGTGCACGTTGTTGCAGATTGATCGACGGTATTATTCTGTAGGGAGAGTGGTGAGCCAGTGGAGGGTAGAATTGAGGGTCATAAATGTATTGTGTAGCAATGGTAAATTATAGTTGTTATCCTCTATTAATGGTCGTCATTGCTGAAATGGAATTTCACTCGTAACGTCACATTTTTTCAGTCTGAGCTGTCGAGAGTAAATAAAACACGAGTTCTGCGTCGTCAAGAATTTCTTTTAAGGAACGCACTGCTTATATGAATCATGCAAACTCTTATCTAACAGTATTTTGTCATAATTAATAACTCCGTTATTGCTGCGTCAAACCTTTGGCTATACACAGCTCATAAACTTTTAATGCGTTTTTTTTTTTTTTTTTGGTTGCAAAACTAGTTTCCCCATTTTTAATACAAACTGTTTATGAGTTGGAACGTTGCAGAAAGTGCCGTTGTTACTTCTCCATTCTCTTCTGCCCAAGGAGACTGTCAGTGCCTGGGGGAACACCTGCAGCCCCACAAGACTTTCCCGGTTATCAGCACCTCTTTTGGGGAAGTTTGCATAGTTGCTTTTTTTCGCGCTGATCCACGCTGCTCGGCGCTATGGGTTAGGAAGGAAGTTTGGTTCAAATACAAAGGGTTTGTAAATGGTAACCTGTTAACCTTTGATGTGACGTCTGCATTCTCGTAAATTAATTGCACCTCTTCAGTGGAAAACAAATATGAATCCTGGTGAATCGGGGAGTTAAACTAATGTGCGCTCGATTACAGTCACGCGCTTTACACTTTGTTAAAGGCTCATTGACACTGGTGGAAAAAAACAGCAAATTTAGAAGTCGTATGAGCCAAAATTCAACCCCGTGTATCTGACTTGTCAAGGCCTGGTGTGATATGATGAGACCGGCCGTTGAAAAGCCGTTTAACCCGGATCTGTAACAGGATCCGCTCACCGTTTTCTCCCGTAAACCGTAGACTCAAAAGATTGACGGGCGGAGACACGCGCCCAGGCAGCACCACTGATTCTCCCACGGCAAACGGTTAGAATCGCCGGGGAGTTGGATGTTTTGGAAGAGGAAGCCCTGCAGGCACCTGACAGCAGCCAAATGAGCCCGCAAAACAGAGAGGAAAACTTACTCTGCAGCTTGTTAGCTTGTTAAGGTCATGGGATACGCTCCGGCTACAGCAGACAGGTCCATTTAGTCTTTTCCTCCCCAGATAGTTTTTGTTCTTTCTTCTCCTTTATTTTGAAGTTTCAGTCCTGTATGTATTGAAATTTTTTCAAGTCATCCTGCTGGCTTTGTCACGATAAGACATTTTGCTGAACGATATATTGTCCCAGAAATTATTGTGATTTCAACAATACAATTGTCAATGTCGTTTTTAGATCGATTTCCCATTGATATAATAATATAGCATAATCATGCATGTACACTAACTCAGTGCTAATTCAACTGTCAAATTAAAATCTATTGAAGAAAATGTATGCATCCTAACTAAATAAAAACATAAAACAAGAAAAAGCATTAAAAAAAAAATGTGCTGTCTGCAAATAGAAATTACAGGGGCCGTCAGAACTAACAAGTTCCTTCTTATATGTTGTACAAAATTGATTTATTGACTATTGTGACAGGCCTTCTTCCTGCCCTGCCTCCAGACTCCTGCAGCCTCAGTGGGTTACAATTGGAAGCGCAGTATGTTCAGCGGCTGAAGCCCATAAAAAGGCATGGCGCTGTGGACGAGGCTGCAGTCCTGACCCGTGTCTGGCCCTCATTACAGTTTTCCAGTTCTGCGAGAGAAGAGGCCGGCGTGGAGCGATGTCTATTGTTCTGCTGCAAAACAACCTATTTTATCCTTAATGAAGTCTCGCAGCAGCTTCTCGGGAGAGCCGTGGCGCTGAAAGCATGCTAATACACTGTGCTGTGGCACGGGGAGAGTTTGCTTTGGCATGAATTGTGATTTACCAGTCAAGTGGGTTTTTTTTTTTTTTTTTTTTTTTTTTTTGTTCTCAGTCGAGGCCCACTGATGATTGGCTTAGTTTTTAAGAGGGTGGAAAACAGGGCTTTGGCTCAGCGGCTCCCTATTAGAGTGGCCATGTCAGGCTAATTAGCCTCCAATCAGTCCCGACAATGAAGGGTTAGTTGGGGTTGCATTTGGCTGCCTCATCAAGAGATGTTAAACCAAAACACTCCTTTACAAGCCCACCCCCCACTCCCTGCCTCCTGTGTTTCTATTCTTTTCCACTCATGAATGATGGAGTGATCCACAGAGAGAAGGATGGGAAAAAAAAAGATTTGCGTGGCACACCATCCTGAAGCTCTTGAATACAAACAAGGCCTAAAAAACGCAAACACAGCGTGCATGCGTGAAGTGTTCGCCGCCTTGTCACATGTTTCATGTTCCAGTTGCAACCGTGGGTGTCATCGTTCAGTTCTTGGCCTATCTGTGTTTGTGAAATATTATCAGATATTAATGGTAGACTGGAAAATAGCAGGAAATGGTGTTGCTAATTAATGCCAATACTGAGCTTTTTGGTTACGTAGGTCACACTAAACAGCAGTGTCCAAGTAAAGATGTGGACACTGCATCCGCTGTCGCTATTCCTTGACATTGGAAGCATTGGACAGAATACACAAACAACACCGAAAGAACCGAAAAACAAAAAGAGTAGAACCCTTGTAGAAACATTATTCTTCTTACTTCTGGTTGTAGTGTCATAAAATAATATTTGTCTTATCATTTCCTCTCAAATATGCTCCAATCACACCCAATATTTCTCTTCTCTCTTCTCTCTGATGCCCGTGTACTTGACATTTTAATCCTGTTCCTGATAACAATAAAGAGAGAGGCAGAGTCTGGACTGGTGTTGCAGATGGAAGAGATTGGACAAGAACAGAGTAGCGCCTTGGCTCTGTTGTCGCTTCAAACCAAATGATTTAGCCATTAATATTTTTTCGTATCCCCCTGTGTCATGTTCCATTCTTTTAGGTTTGAACCCTGAGAGGCGCTCGGTGGAAAAAACAACCTGCGCGTTAAAACGTTGTTAAAACTGACTGACATGTCATTAACATGCGCGTATGGGAGTTGTTTCCTTTTGACGATCCAGCTATCCTCATTTCTAAATGCGTGTCGGATGCACGCACACACAAGGTACAAGGTAGTTGCAGCATCGTGCACTGGTGCAGAGACTCAAATCTGGGACATATCCTTGTCACCTATTCATTTACAAAAAAGAAAAAAAAAAGAAAAACACAAAACAATATGTTTTTAATAGCACCAACAGCTGGAGCTGACAGCCTGTGTCTGACAGCTCCACCCTGTCTGCAGCCTGGATTTAAAAAGAGGGAAAGAGAGTTGAGAGGTAATTCAAGAAAGGTGGAGTTGGAAATCCTTCGCTTGCACTCCAGGTCCAGGGTTTGGAGCCTATCCCAACATTGCCTGGAGAGGAAGGCACCCTGGACGAGTCACAAGTTTATTTCTAGGCCACATAGATTCACATCAAAATTAAAATTTAGTGTTTTCATCAACTAATCTGCATGAGGGAGGTAGCTTCAGTACCTGCAGAGAACCAACAGACACAGGGGAAACCACACAGAAAGGCCCCCGACCTTCTCATTGAAAGTGTCGGCCCACAAATGAACATGTAAGCAGGACAAAAAAAAGAATCAAATGTATGAATCTACCAGTACATCAGTAGTCTGAACAGGAATGCCGGATATTCGCAGGCATTGTGGATCGTGTGTCAATGAAATTTCGAGTTGCCGCTGCGAACCCCCAGGGTTAGTGAAGGGTTTGCTCTTTCTCCTCGCTTTGAACATGCATATTGTCTGCTTCTGTCCCTCAAGCCCTGCAGAATGTATGATGAACGCACTCGCTGCTCTCTCATATCACCACCAGCCTGTTCTGGAATGCAACAGTTAGCCGGCTTTATCTGGATCGCACTATATCTTTCACTTAAAAATCCCTGCCCAGAACAGTCCAACCTAAAAATGTCAGTTACTCTCAAATAATATTATGTTCGACCTTAGGTATGCTTTGGGAAGCCAGAGCTTTTAATTGTGACTTTGTTTTCTTTATGTCAGTCGATACTACCCTGCTGCTGCTACTGCTACTGCTGCTGCTGCTGCTGCTGCTGCTGCTGTGGCTGGTCTCTACTCGCGTCCTTGTTGTGTATGCAGCCACTGAATCTGAATTGGGCATTAGGATCTGTTGCCAAATCCGTCCGAAGTGGTGCGGATGTTTGATATACATTGCACGAGTCCAGTGCACTGGCAGCAAGCACACAGCCTTTGAGGGACAATAAGGTCTATAAGGCTCTCTATACGACACTGCGCAACCATATGAGCGGACAGCCTCTCCTGCGACACTGCGTTCACCGCCTCGCAAGCCCTCCGCACTCAATTCCCCGTGTCCCTCTGCTCCCTCTTTCCCTCCAGTGCACCTGGTTGAGTCCCAGGAGATGGCTGAATCTGCAAGAGTACCAAAGCAAGAAGCTGATGCAGGAGAGCGGCGTGGCCGTCCAGCGTTTCTACGTGGCTGACACAGCTTCCGAGGCCCTGGAGGCTGCCAAGAGGCTCAGTGAGTAAAGGCCTTGCGCGCATGTACACACACACACACACACACACACACACACACACACACACACACACACACACACACACACACACACACACACGCGCACACACACCGAAAAAGGTCATGCACTTCATCATTATCCAGTCTGCTTTATGGCACCTTGAAATTGTAGGAATTTACCAATGACCCAAGAAACATCCAATGAATGACGATGGCACCTGTTAGTTTTACCGGCACTTGTTTTTTGCTACCCAATTTTCAACTCTTTACGCAACAATTTCCTTTAATCTTCAGAGTAATAAAGTCCATTTGGCCTCTCGGCAGGCTGACCTTTTTGCATTAACAGGTTTGGAATGCAACACGATGTTCCCAGACTTCTGACAGTAGCTGTGTAACTCTGTATTCATTCTTGTTCTTGTTGTTTTTATATTTTGCGTGTTGTCCTTTTTGGCTGGAACATGATGGCGTCTTGATGGGAGGGAGACTAAATATTATTCTGAAAAAAAAAAAAAGTCTATTTATTATTTATTTGTTTTTCTTTCCACATCGACTCTTTGCTAACAAGGTGGCTGCAGGCGTCCTGCAAGCTGTCACGTCACTGCTGCTGCTGCTGTTTAATTGCACTCTTGTAATCGTACTGCTGTTGCCTAACACTCAATTTGTGCCGCCTGATTCTATGGTTTTGCTACATGATGTGCAAATGGCTGTGGCTAATCAGGGTTGAAGTTTTATCAAGTTTAATCTTGTCTTGATGCCGTATGATTATGTGCTGCAGCCCGCGCCTCACCGACTCTACGGCTGTGCCTGTTTGGTTTTTCATCATTAAGTCATCCGTGCTAATTTGTTGCACAACCTCTTGTGTTGAGCTTCGTGATTTGCGTGCATAATCTTTCTCTTTTTTTTGTGCTTTATTTAATTTTAATTATCGGAAAGAAGTGAGACTGTCGCCTCCCTGCCGGCTTCCTTATAAATTCTTGCGTGCAGTCGAAATAAAAGAATTTTATTTCATCGCGGATCTTCACAAAATAGACCGTCTTCGCATGAACAAAGACGTTTTTACGCAAATTAGTATGCACCCACACATAACTTACTCTGACACCCGCTACCTTCTCTGCTCCACTTTCTTCCCACACACAAAATTGGCGAAGACACACAGTGTAGATTTCCACCCTCGGCTTTATATTTTATTCAGTGTCCGCTGCCAATGACTGCAGTAGCTTTCTGATGGCGCATTCATGTTGGCTGTCAAGCGGCAAGGTGCCACTCTACGTGTGAGTCTGCGCTGGCGCACCCCATGAGCCTCGCTACCGGGCCTGGTTACCATTCAAAGAAAGATAAACTGAATAGGAGAAAACAAAAAAAGAGCAATCTGGTCTGTATTTTTACACTAGTATGTGTCTTAACAAGCACATATTTGCAGGGCCCATATAGCAAATGAGAGCGAAGCCAGAGGATTTTATACCAAAGAGTCGGAGCCTTCAAATTGGATGGATCAAAACGAAGCAATGGGATGTCACCCGTTTGTTTAGAAATTAAAGCCGACTGGAAGAAAAATTATGAAAAACGGTTGCTTGAAAGCATGCTGCAGGTTTTTGACACCACCCACAGCTGGGTTGTGGCTCCACCCTCTGAGACTGCCTTTGTTTTTTTTCCTCTTGCAAACATGTGTGATGTCCAACAAAGCATCGGTGCGAACCTAAATATGCTGTTTTTCTGGCAACCTCAAGAGTGTTTGGCTAGTTCCTGGGCTGTGAGGCTACTTACTGGAAAAAAGGGAACATTGGTATAGTAAAAACTTTCACAGCAGCAATTTGGGTTGTTGTTGTTGTTGTTGTTGTTATTATTACTTAGTTGAATTGGACTGTGACTATTTCAATAATGAAAGCCCTTTCAAGTAAAGCTACTTCCGCTGAAAGAGGTGCCAAAGCAAAATTTTGCTTCTGCAGCAGTAACTTGCGGGTGACTTAGTGAAACAACCTCTTTATTCCCGCAGCGTGCTTAAGAACTGCTTTATACTCTCATCTCTGTGCACTAAGCTTTCACAACCGTCTACTTTGTGAGAGAGAGTGTGCGTGCGCTTGTGTGTAAGTTTCTTTTGTACCCCGACTAGCGCTGGCATACTTTTTTAGCACATGCAAGGCAGCATCTGATGCTTTTTTTTTCTTTTTCTTCAACTACATACTTTTCATGTTTTTACGCGATCGTGCCGCGGCCCACACACGGGCCAAGCCCGGTCAACCATGAAAAGGGTTGGAGGGCTCGAGGAAGGAGATCAGCAACCCTTCCAGTTTGAATCTGCCAGGCTGAAATACAAACCGAAGCCACGTTCGCACTTCACATTCTCAGCCAGGCAAAGACATTTCACCACAGATTCACAGACGTCTTTCTTTTGCTTCATACCTCACAAAAAAAAGATCCGCTGGCAGATTTGGGCTGCAGATGGCAAAGACGTTTTGCAGTTGGAGGAATCGGCATCACCGTCTGTGTTTGACACCTCGCATTATGCTGCAAGTGATATGTAAGAAACAACCATGGTGGGAATAAAACAAAACAGTATGTTTGCTCACTCATGCAGGTGGGAATTTGCCTCCGGCTCCTCTGATGCTTTTAGTAGACCACCATTAAAACATTTGGCAGTCAATAAATAGACTGATAAACACAAAGTGCCTGTGTGTTAACGTGAGCTTGTTTTCACCAATACACAAACATTTAAAACTCTTAAGCCCCCCCACTTAACCCTAAAGTGGATAAACAGTTGACGGTTCAATTGCAGCTACGCCATGTAGAACGTCCTGTCACTCATTTCCTGTGCAGTGGAGTGCTGTAACTTGACTAAAGTGGGCTGCAGCGGAGATTAATTTGCCCAATTATGACCAAGTAGTAGTGCAGTGCTCAGCACTGTTGTCTCACCACAAGAGGGTTCTGGGTTTGATTCCCGGGGCCTGGGGCCTTTTTTTGTGGAGTTTGCATGTTTTTTGATCTTTATTTATGTTCTCAGTTGTCCTAATGTTGTTAGTGAGCTGCTGCTTCTTTAAACACAGAGTGCTTCAGGTGTTCTCCTTCTTCTTCCGCCTTCGGGGAGTAAACTTGCGACGCCACACCAGGCCTGGCATCGTTTCCAGTGTCTATGTGTAAACAGAAATTTTTCTGACGGCTTCGGGTAAACTTTTCTTTTCAAGAGCGTTTTTGAAAATGTGCACTTTCAAAAAAATCTGTTCCTGTGTAAACGGCCCCTACAATAAAAAAAAAAAGAAAAAGAAATGGCCATTTACTACTGATTCCCTTTAAGTCCAGTGACATCTCCCAGTGTGAGTTTGCTCTTTGGCAGATGGATGACTCAATACTCGCTAATGGCTAATGGAAAGCCGGCCTCGGAATTTTTGTGGCTCCATGCCGGTGGCGCCGTGTGGCGAGTTACCAGAGAAATCCAAGGATTTGTACCGTCGGTCCCAGTGGGACGCGGCGAATGGCACGGCAGCTCCTGCTGTTTGTCCGAAAAACCACCGACCCAGATCTGGACGCTCAACCCCGAGCTTTTAATCTTCCCGTTGTGTGTGTGCATCTGTGTTGGTGACAGCCGAAGCATCGTGCTGCACTTTTGGAAAAAATGAACTTTTGGCCCTGAAGTTGCGTTGCGTAACTTTTCTCAGTCATCAAGTATTTTCTTTTTTTTGCTTTCGGAAAAAATTGGTGTTTATATTATGTTCAAGTGTAAATGGTCTGCATGAGGCCTCTTGTTTCCTCCCTCCTCATTATCTCTCTGTCTTCTTTTATGCAAATAGGAGAAATATATTTTTATTCCGGAACACTGTTTTCAGGTTTCTGCAGTGTCTCTATTTCCACACAATCCACGACGTGCCTCTGGGTGGGGGGGTGGTGGTGGTGGAAGCCCTCAAAGCTACAGTCAGAGCCGCATCCCAAAACACTCAACCCATTAAAAACATATATTGTCAACTGTGTTACGAGCCATTTCGCTCGGTGCCTCATTAGGCTCAACAAACAAGCAAAGTAAAGAATGAGAGAGAGACGGAGAGAGTGCTCTTAAGAGAGTACTTTTGCTCGCTCATTAATAAGAAATAGCAGCCATTGCTTAAAATAAGCATTTTGTCGACTGATGAAAGGCTTTGTAATAAAGGTAAGTGTTGAGCCAAGACGCCTCATCAATCCACTGCAACCAGGAAAAGACATTGTCCTCGAGTTTCACTGTGATGCACACACAATGTTAACAAATGCAAAACTACTTTGTGGCCATTGGGGCCTCATTCGTTCACATCAACGGAACATAAACAGGCTTTGTATAAAGCTTCATATGCACATCCGTCCACTTCCTATCTGCCTTTTCCCTGAACTCGGTGTTGAGGTGCCTGCTGGACGGTGTCAACGCCGGGCTACACAGGGAGACAAACAGCCGTGCACGCTCGCCACCGTGGTGTGACTGTGCCAATTAGCCAAGCAGGCATGACTCCAGGCTGTGGGAGGAAGCCGGAGCACCTGGAGAGAACCCACACACACACGGGGGAGAACATGCAAACCCCCGACAGAAAGACTCCCAACCTGGGAATCGAACCCCTGACCTCCTCACTGTGAGGTATCAGTGAGCAACGCTGCCGCCCACATATACACATACGTACATACAGCCATACATACATAAATACATACATATGTATGCACTGTATGCATGTAACTTTACCTCAAGACTGAATTGCTCTTTCTTCTGCATTCATGTAGGCAAATACATTACAGATGCCAGATTAGATATTCAGATGTATGCAGGCGCACCAGGTTTACACCATCTATTCACAGGGATATGCAGCGGACACGCACGACCGTGCATGGTTCCGTGCAAGATCAGATTGCTATCTACCAGTTTTAAAATTGTCCTATAATGAATACAGATTCCTCCTCAGTCTTCAGAGCACCATAGGCACCCAACTCCGGGTGTGCACGTGCGCCGAAACACCTGTGCCCCGCTCCGGCGAAAAGAGAATGCGATTACACAGTCCACTTTGTGTGTCGCCACCTGCCTGACAGATGCATCTGTTGAACAAATCTTGATGGATTTACAGTCTGAATTCTAAATCAAAAGCACATTCTCGCTCCCCGGCTCGCCTTCGCTAGCGAGGGGGGGCCCCCGCGTCGCGTCTGCCGTGTCTCGCACCTCAGCCGGCAATCACTCATTGACAAGGCTGCACTCGGAAGGAGGCATCGCTCCGGATTGTTATCCTCGCCGTGTGCGGAGCGGCGGTGATGAATGGGAACGAAATGCCCCCCGTGTTTATGAACATCTCATATCGGCGGTGCCGGAATGCCTCGTCCTTCCGTGCCATTGTGATCCCCCCCAACTTTTCTTCGAGGGGAAAAAAAAAAAAATTGTGCTGCAGTGCCACTTTTTCCGTGTCTCTGGGTATTTGCTCTATCCATCTCACCGTCCCGAGTTTTTGGAGTTAAATTTTTTTCTTTCACTTCCCACCTCAGTCTCATTACCTACCACTCTCTCTCTCTCTCTCTCTCTCTCTGTCGCTCTCTCTCTCAATCTGTTTGTTTTTTTTCACATCTTTGTTCTCGGCGATGCCTAGCTGCCAGAATGATAATTATCAGCAGTGGGAAGCGTTTTTAATTTATTTAACTGGGTGATGAATATTCAGCGTAAACAGCAGTTTTCATGCATGGCTGTCAAGTCTCACGTGTGCTTATTAAAGGGATTGGTTCATTTGATATGTGGGCTCACTGAATAATAGCAAGCCTCCTTGACATTAACTCACTGATGAGGCAGGTGTGTGTGTGTGGATGTATGTGTGTGTGTGTGTTTGCAGGCGCTGTTATGTCAGAGCGATTTGTGTGAGAGGACACGCTCGTCTTATAAGAATTCACTCCATCAATTTCAGCGCGCGGCCTGCTTCAGACTGTCAAGAACGTCGTTTGCTGAGGGGAAACATCTGTTACAGCCTTAAAAAAAAGTAAACATTTTCTTGCTATACGTGTGTTTGTTTGGTTTTTTTTTTAGGTAGCAGAGGCCTCTGGTTTAGTTACCTGGGGATATTCGGAATCTCTTAAAGGAGAAGTAAATGAGACTTGCACTGTGCGTCACATGATGTGTAAATAAAAATAGCTTGAGGCCAAACAGCACTGTTGTTTCACTGATCCTAACGTGATGTTTCTCTGTCTGCTCATCCAGTTGCTTGCTCGCTGCGGCGGCTCAGACCCCCTCTGTGCCCATGGCTTGTCATCTGTGCATATATTCACGCAACGCTAGCAGCACTTTCTAGTTTAATTTAAGATTCATTAAGTGAATACAACGGGGAGGGTGAAATAAAGCCCATTCATGTGGGTATGGAGATGAATGCTTTGCTCTTGTTTTTTTGCACCATATCCGAGTCTTGCCGGTTCCTTGTGTCCACTGTTGTTTGATCAGATTTTTGTGTTGTAACTTTAATCAGCAACTACACACAAATGATTTTGTCTAGTTTGAATGCTAATTGTCTTGAAAAATGGATGACACAAAAGCAGGTCAAGACGAAAACCAAACATCCCAGGAAAGGGTTTAGACCTGAGAAAGGCCTTCTTTTTGCACGCTCAAGTGTAAATGAACAAGAGTGTTTGTACCAGGCCGGTAGTTGGTGGTGACATTGACAACTTGACACCGGTGAGTTCTTCAAAAATGTGTCTTGTCATCTCACAATGTCATCCTTTCATGTAGTTTGCAAAAACGTCAATAACAAAGTATAACACTAAGGCCAGGACCAAAAGGCAACACACATCCATCAGACTAAACTGCATGACATTAGATCATGGCTGTGTGTAAACCAAGCACGAACCCTACAGCCCTCTTGTAGCCCAAATGCTTTTATTCCTCTTTAAATAATTTTACGACGGCTGGAGACTCAGTACCTCAGTCTTTTGAGTTTGGGGACTGCAGGACTTTGGAAACTTTCACACCAATCAAGATCAACAGGTGGGTGGTTGAGACAAACGAAACAGCAGTGGCGCACTGACTGAGCCCGGCAGTGTTGTTGGCCACTGGCTGCTGCTCACGCTAAAACCCGCTCTCCATCGGTGCTATTAGATAATAGCATTGATCATGGCATGGCTGTGAAGTCGACAAAATTGTTGACTTTACAGCCTCACGCCGTGCTGCAATACAACTGTTCACACCCAATGTGCCTTTAAATTGCAATACCCCCCCTCCAACAGTTCTGCTTCCTCTGGCAGCGTGCAGAGAAGCGTTTACACCACCGACGGGGCCCTGGCACTGGTGTATGACATCATCCAGAAAACACCATATGCTCCGTCACTAACCCAACACACTGCCTTGACTGCGCCATCTGTTGTAGGAATGCTGTTTTCCCAACATAAGCATCACATGCCGCTCCGAGGACCTGCATGATGCCTGCATCTTAGACAAGTTCCAACCTCACAGGTTGGACTGGGACACGCTAGGCTGTCTTTCCCCTGTTGACACAGTTACTTCCTGTGCCTTGGCGGATGATTCAGGCATGAAAGCTTATTAAGTGGGAAAGGGTCAGACATCCCGTGTCGGAAGTTCCCATCGCAAGTCTTTCCTTGTCCAATCAGAGCTCGTTGTGGCCCACTGCTGCTTGGGAAAGACCTCCGTCAGGGACCAGCCTGTCCCAGGGAAGGTTCCCATGAGGCAATACTCATTTATCAAGCGGCCACCCCGCCCCCCTTCGTGCTTCGTAATAACCCTCTGACTGTAAAGTTGGAACAGCGCCACCTCACCCTACTATGAATATAATGGCTGAAAGAATTTTTGAAATTTGGTCAAAACGGTCTTGATAGGAATGTATTCAAATCTAAATTTAAAATGCACAAACAATTCTGAACTTGAACATGAGCAAACACACACTTACAGATGTGTATACTTAAAGACAGAACACATCACACTGCACACACAAAAACACAACACTATTTGTTCTATTCATTTCAGCTGCCTTTTCCCCACGTATGAAATGTGCCCTGGGATTTTGCACCCTTTGACCTAAAGCGTTCCTCTGCCGGACAGCTTCACAAATCAAACAGATATCTTCTGACCACGTCGTGGGCGTCGAGAAGTGATGTGTTACTGCGGCACATTAGCGTCACTCATGCTTCAGTTCTTCTTTTTATGTCACCGTGTCCCCGGCAATTGCACAATGATAAAGTCATTACGCGAATAATACTGGCCCCTAAATTGCATGTTTTATTAAGGCCATTACATGCTCCATTGCCTTGTGAATTCGTCTGAAGCAATGCAGTGATTTTGATTTTCCTTACACTTGATCTCCCGTTGCCTTTTCCTCTTCCTCTTTTTTCCTCTTCCTCTTTGTCGTGATTATTCGTGCCGTGATTAGATGTGTACGCAAACCATTTCTTTCAATGTCATTGCAACCGTTCTTCGATCTTGTAGATTCTCTGGCTTTAACCAAAGCCCATCTTAGTTTTTTTCACCTCCATGCATGTGTTCCATCCAACGGAATGTCTCTGTCTTAACCTTAAAAGTAAATCCAGACACTTCAACTGGTAATCACTTAAAAAGGAACAGTTCTTGGCTTGGTGGAAATATTCTCAACTAGACAGCAATGATAGACATGGCACTGAGTGAGGAGGACGCAGCATTTTTCTAGATCTTTAAAATGCAAGTTGCTAAACTTTGTTTGAATAGCCCGCCCCTCGGTCAATGATTGACGGATCAGCGAGGAAAAAAAAACAACATTATTTTCTTTTCCTTTTTCAGAGCTGTTCTTGACATTATGGTCTCGTGGGACCTGCTTCACCGCTGCCTAGTGGGGACAGACACGTATACATTAACTGTCAAACATGGTGGAAACATGTAACATGGCGAGACCTCTCCTCAATGCCCATCCCCTCCCTCCTCATTCGCCATCCCCACTAGAGTCGCCTCGCCTCGTGCGCACTCCAGCACTTCAAGAGCCTTTTAAGACCACTTTCATCTTCCCCTTCAAAAAAAAAATAAAGCCGGGTCTCCGGTGAAAAGCGCTGACAATAGCAGTTAGCGGCGTAGTTGGCTCAGCCAATGGCCCCTTCCTTTCGCCTCGGTCTCTATCTGAAGTAGCGAGGGATGAGACGACCCTCTCGCAGCTTTGTCGGGATCCACTGTTGGTGCACCAGCTGGAGCCCCACGTCTTCTTTCTCTGTGGCCCCTGTCCACTCAGACACCGAGGCAGCTGCTCATCTGCTCAGGCAAAATTGATTTCTGCAACGGGGCGCTTGAACTTCAAAAGAATATGCAAATGGCCGAGTTTGTGACCGGGAATCTTGATGCTTCCCGAAGGACCCGACGTGATATCAAGCTGTCTGAAACAAAAGAAGCAAACTTTGCTTTTAACCCTTAAATGTTTTTACACAATATCGTTGTCAGAGCAAATGAGATGACCAAGTTGTAAGAGGAGACAGTTTGGAGTTGTTTTGAGGGAATCTAGTGTATTTCAAATTAGAAACACACACATGTTGAGTCCTTAAGACAACAGCGACCGCCATCTCAGACAACTGCGTATTGTTCCCTGTGAACTTTCATTTATTTGTGGCAACGTACTCTGCAGAGAACTAATGACCATAGGCCTAAAACAGCATGTTTGTGCTCCAGAGATTTCCAAACCTGCAACCTTGTTGCTGAGAGGCGACGGTGTCAAAAACACCGTGCCAGCAACATGGATGTTTTTAAGATGGAGTTGAGAGTAACTTCATGCACGTTTTGCATTACACAGTAGTTGCTTATAGTTGATACGGACCCTCCACCACTGAAGCTTGATTCTTGTGTAAACATTGCTGTGGTGTTGCCACCGGTTCCTGAAAGTATGTGCTGCATTCTCCCATGCATTACTTTGACTATTTAATATAAGGGAAAATTTAAAGACAAAACAAAACTTCTTGCTGCTGCCCACTCTGGTGACCCTTTTCTTTTCCTTGCTCTTCTCGTCCTCAATTCATCGCCCTTAATTTTTCCCCCTCAACAGTATTTCAGTCTGTTGTTGCCCTGTTGCAACACCACTCCACCGATGTATTGCTTCCTCTGTCTCTGTCACTTGTGATCAACGTCGCTGGTCGCGCCGCGCCCCCAAACTCCGGTATCAAAAAAAGAAAAGAAAAAAGTAAAGAAAATGGACAAAACAAACGGGTCGTGCGGCAGCAGGACCTTCGGTGTCCTCGTTTGCCACTTTGATCACATTTCAGAGGAAATAAAAAAAAACACCCACGGGGAGTCGGCCAGGGGAAGCTGCAGGTATTTTTACCCGCACCACCTTCACTGCCTGCGGGGGCCTCTGATGATGGACAGAAGAGCTGTCAGGCGGGCCGCCCTCTCGCAGAGAAAGACAGATGTTAGTCTTCAGTTTTCTGTGGCCGTCAAGACGGCGGCCCCCAGAAGAGTTGTAAGTAAAAAAAAAAGAAAAAAAAAAAACGAGGGCAGCAGCGTGGCCTCCTTGCAGCCGCATTAGCTCCCGACTGAAGGTTTGCACTCTCCTCTTCTTCAGGCAAGCATTGGTCTGGCTCTCACTCATGCCTGGCCAGACAAAAAAAAACCAAAAAAAAAAAAACCTATGCATCACAAATTGTCTTAACAGCTGTAAATAGGCTTTGCAGAGCAAAGGCATCCTGTCCCTCAAAGAGCTGATTTCCGTAAGCAGCTTAGCGTCGCCACCTCCTCATTACGCACCCCTAACCTGTTGGCGTTGTGGAAATTATTCCTTGCACATCCATCCTTCTCCTCAATGAGGATCAAACTAATGTGCCGGTGCAAGTAAACACGTCGGGCGTGTTGGTGTGGTGCGATGCAACAACATGATTGTGCGTTTTTTTTTTTTTTGTTGTTGCCGCCGCCGTCGTCTCTGCTCCACTGTTGTTTTTTTTTTGGATCTCTGGCCATTAGGTGCGCTTCATTAATCACGGAGTGGAAATTGCCTCGCAAGCACTTTGCTGTCCGGCCGGTGCGTTTAAACCAGCTGATGTTGGTCATTTCTTTTAGAGAAGTTTTAGTCATTAAAGTTTAAAAAAACACACACCTTTTTAATAATGATATAGAAGCACCTTTGTTTTGCACACTTGTCACTAATTTAAAGCACTGAGAACACACTGCCTTTCAGTTGTGGTCCCGGTAAACGGAGTCACAACGTTTCTGGGGGGAAAAAAAGGTTTTTTGTTTTTACCAAGAAATTACATTGTTTTTTTTCTGCCATGCATGAAACCAAACTGCGTCATCACAGGCATCGGCACTGTGCCGCTCTGTATCACGATGAAAAAGTGAGCCGGGGGTTTGCGGTGACCTCTCCGTCATTGAGAGGCGACCGGGGCCATTTCAGGATGTCATTAAGAGTGCTGTCTGTCTGAAATCCAGGTGGACCTGGACTCTAATGAGGACTCGGCTGTCATGCAAGCCGTGACTGGAGGAGGTGTCACATAAAGGTGTCACCGTCAGCCCCGGACAGTGACATTCTCCTCCACTGTGCGGCATCGAGACGGCATCATTAGAGGCAGCGGCGGACACGCGGACGCTGCTTAAGCAGACAGGACAGTGGGATCGTAACGATATATGTAGTTGCTATGTACACGGAGGTCAAAATGTTCCTTGTCTTTGATTTGAAGCTTCCAAATTTTTGGCCCTCGTTACGCCAGTTTTAACATTTCGTTTGACATTTATGCCAGTGGCGAGGAAAAAAAATGTTTTATTTAAATTTTTTTCAGGGGGAGGGTTGATCTTATCTAAGCAGGTATTTGGTTTTAAGATGTCTAAGGTCGTCACATACTGAGGTTGCTGCGTTTTTATTTTATTTTTTTTTCATATTTTCATATCTCTCCTTTGCGGTTCATCTGCCATTACTGCATGAATATAGAACAATTTTCCGTCTGACCTTTTCCTCCGCCTGACAGAATCGGAGATGGTGAAAGTTTATGGAAAGCTGAAACTTGTCCAAGAATAATAGCAGTGTTGGCGCTGCGCTCGGCTCGGCTCCGACACGCAAGAAGTCGCCGCATCGCACGCCATCGCACGCGACCTCTTCCACTGACCGCTTCCGCCGTTTCAAAGTGTAATTGAAACATAATGTGTCAGACAGGCTATCACAGCAGACATTACGCTGCGTTAAAGGGCGCCCTCCGTTGACCTTTTCGGCAGTGCATGCAGGCGGGCGACAGATCAGACCTGCACAGATCAGGCAGCTGTTTTCTTTTTTTTGGGTGTCGGATACGTGTTTCACTCTCACATTGAAGTTTCCTCTGTTTTCAATTCATAATGTTTGGAAATGGAAAAACCCACCAGCGCTCCCTTTTCCTTTTACGCCAGTTGCATGCAAATGTTGATGCTCAGATTTTTTTTTTGTGCTTTCAACCAACTTTAGAAGCACATTTAAACAAATCCTTTTGTTTAACATTTCATGCTCCTTGTACACGGTACATCCGTCCATTGGGCTGCAGGCGACCCTCAGGTGCGCTACACCCAGGAGGTGTTGCTTCACGTTGGGCACAGATGCTGTAGGTTCAGAAGTCTCTCATCTCTTTTTCGCATCCGTGGGCATCCATCCATAGGAACGCTCGAGCTCTCAGCGGCGTTTGATCGTAGCCCCTTGCCCGTGTCTTGTGTCTCTGTTTTCTCCTCCCTCCCCCGAGGTTGATTAGTCACCTCCGTTTAGCCTCCACAGCACTTGCGTCGCGGCGGCGGCGGCGCCAAGATCCAGCTTGATCCACCTCCTCCCTCGATGCAGACGGTAGCCGAGCCTCTTCTCTCTTTGGACTGAGGAACAGCCTGCATCTGTCCCTCACCAGCCAACGTCCCCCCTCGCGGCTCAGCCTCGGAGGCTCAATTAAATATCAGCCCGCGCGGCTGTATGGCACAGCGGTGGGAGGGGGCGAATCAAGAAAGTGCAGTTTTAAAAGTGCACCCGAGGTTGAGCGCGGCGACGTCCTCCTGCCAGCTGCCGTCACTGGCAAGCGGACTGGGAGTTGATTTGCACTCATTACTGGGAAACGAGTGAGGCCTCAGGATGATGACCACATTACTGTGATAGCATGCGATGCATGCGCGCGCGTGTGCGGAGGAGATGTTGTGCGATGTTCATCTCTCTTCGCCCGTGTCCCCGAGATATAGAAAATAAAGTGGGATGAAAATCTCTCTCTCTCTCTCTGCCTGTTCTGAATGGGCCACGTATGATCCAAATGGAAGCAGAGAAGGGATTATGCAATGTGCCTCCCCCACAAAAAGCCTTTTTTTGGTTCGAGTAATAACCCCCCCGCCACACCTTTTTTTTTTTTCTATGGTCTTTTCTGGTTACTCTTAAGCACACGTGTACACTGGATGTGCCGTATGGGCAGCGCTGCATTAGTGTGACCTTTTGGGCGTGTAAATTTAATATTTCACTCGTCCGCTGCAGGAACGTCCAGCCTTCGGTCGCACTCGCTGCCGCTTTTTACTCATTAGGTTCATTAATGCACCGTTCTCTCCCAAGATTCTCTGTTCGACATAAAACGCGCCTTGCGACTGATTTTTTTCTCTCTCTCTTTCCCTCTGCTCCTTCTTCTCCTTTTTCCATCCACTCCCCCCGCTATCCCTTTTGCTCTCGTTAGGGACCAACCTTATTCCGCCAGTGGCCGTCTCGTGTCTGTCACACTGGCCAGCTTAATGGCAGCTCTGCTCTTTACCATGCAGCGTGTTCGCTCTGATCTTTGAGGACATCATTATCCTTGCCGTGTATTTCTGCAGAGAGTAGTCTTTCTGTGCTAATAGTAAAGAAAAGAAAAGAAAAGGATGTTATTCATTTTCCCCTTCTGATTCATTCTTTTTCTTGCATCTAAAGCTGAGAATAGCATATATGTTTTTTTGATCTCGCAGTCCTTAGGATGTAATGGGAAGGATGTTAGCGCACATTAAATCATGTTTGCTTTGTAGTCCCCTCCTCTCTCTCCCAACCCGAATCTTTCCCTACTCCTGTTTATATAGGCCGATGCTGCTGCAATGTCTTGTTTGCCTCCTAACAAGCAGCTTTGCTATCAATTACTAAAATACAGCCAAGGAGGAACACCTGTCTCCTTCTCACCCCATTACCTCGCTGGGAACATTACAAACCTTTTAATATATTTAGTATATGTCTGCTTTGACTATTTTTTTCTTTTCCGAGGCGCCTATTAATGTGCCAATACTCTTCTCAACACGTCAAACAATGCAAGCCTCCCCTTAGGAAAAAAAAGAAAGAATCAGACTTCTTCTATTGTTCTCCAGCTTGTTCCTTTTTTTCCCTCTGCCTTTAAAGCAAGAAAGTCATTTCCTCTGCGCCGTCCCCCTCCGCTGCACATGCCCGCAGGACACACTATTTCATCTTGCTTTGAACTCTTTTAAATTTGGCACAGAAGCAGTTTTTTATTAACATATTTATTCATTTATGACTCCTCTCAAAATCCTTTGCATATGAGCACAGCCTTTAGTCTCTCTTACTCGGCCCCTGTCACTCTCTGCAGCGCCGGTGTCGCTAATGCGGCGTTTGTTTTGCCACTTTTTTTTTTTTTTTTTTTTTTTTTTTTTTTTTTTACTTGAAGCACACCAGACGTTTGGCAAGTGCATGGCACTGAGGCTGGATTGCTCGACTCCTGAAATCTCGCTCATTCACGTTGCCAACTTCTATCAGGGCAGGCGCTTCCAGCCGGTCTTCATTTCTTACAAATGCCGCAACCAATCAACTTCTTTTAATGGGTAAAGATGAGAGCAGGAAGTGACTGCGCTTTGAAAAACAACAAAAGAAGAAGTAGCAAGTAGGAAGAAGCTACTATGAGTTGTAAACAGCGGCTGCTGCTGCAGAGATTACCGTGGATGCTTTTATAGCAGCAGGTTTACCACAGCTGGATGGAATTTTCACATTAAAAGGAAGCAGAGGAAGAAAAAACAGGACCTAACACCTTTCTACTTCAGTGCTGATTGGCTCTGGCAGTAGTTCAGCGACACACCAAATAGCAACTACTTAAGTCAACGATGCGCTGCTAATGTTGTCGCTCACACCGTCGGGGAGCCTCCTGCTCTTCCATCCTGCTTAAGGTGACAAATCTGATTGGCCCGCCCGAACGTGATAGACTCGAGTTTCGCCCGTGTCGGCTCTTTTCCAAAAAAGCTTTCCACGGTCAATTTTACTAAATGAACACGCAGGATTGGTCCAGAGGAAGAGCTCTGCCTGCTGTGCCAGGTACCTGACTGGCACCTCTCTGCACATTCATCACGCCGCTGATAAAGTTTTTGCCGGGAATGGACTCGCTCCTGAGTTGCCAAGGTCAAAATGTGCTGATGGATCTTTCCCGCTCTCGGAACATCCTCTTTCCACCCTGATGGCATCCACCTGTCAATCGCCTTACTCCCTCCATTCAGATAATAATAACCCAGCCTGCAACCGTCTTTTAAGTGTCCTCGCCCCATTTGAATATAGGGAGATTGTGTGTGCGGGATTGCAGGGCAGACAGCTCGGCGGCCTCCTGATGTGCCAGTTCCCGCAAGGTGACAGTGACAGCGAAGGGGAGGCAGGATGGACCGTGTATAATTGGAGCGGGGTCATTTTCCCCACCAGTTGTGCACTTGCTGCCAGCAGCGATACACACTAGGGAAGTCCCTTCATGCTGCTGAGTGAACCGTGACAGTCGCAGTGGTTTTTCCTGGTTTGAAATATATTGGGGCCAGGCATATTTAACTGGTATGCATCACTGTTTTAGTGCAGTCACTCAACTTTGTTTTGTAAAACGCTAAATTGGATGCTCAGCGCTTTGCAGAATCAAAGAAAAAGGAAAAAAAAAGAGATGGGGATGGAAATGGAGAAGTAGAAATAGGATTGAATAGGGAAGTAGAACTAGCAAGTATTGTATAACAGCAACAGTTTTTGCTGTAATTTATAGAGGTATTTGTGATGAAGTGCATTTTCCTGAGCCTAAATGTAAAAAAATGATTGCCGCAGGTTTATTGATCTGAACATCTGATCATCTTTACTAAATCTTGACAAACTTGGACTTTGGTCTTTGGTCTTATAAATGTACAGAAAACTATGCTGTACGTCCGATTTGATAATAATACAAAAGTAATGGCAGCTCAAATCGACAATCGATAACAACTGTTATGATAAAACGTCATCAGCAGCGCCGTCGAAGCAAGACTGGTTTAGAAACTAAAGGCAAAGAAATCAACGCCGAGAATGAATTGTTCATTTGTGAACAAACATCCGCTGTATGCCAATAGTCCCTTTTTTCTTCACCCAACATTTTATGGAAACAAATGAGTTGCTATAGGATTCGTTCCTGCCATACACACACACACGCACACACATACACACACACACACACACACACACTGTGCAAATCTCACTCTCCTCTGGTGTGTCGGCTTAATTTATCGCCAGGTATTCCGCACATTCCTCCTTTTTTTCCTCCCTCCATTAATCCAATCAGACAGATAAGAGGACCTTTCTCTCTCTGAACCTATATATCTCTTTCTCTCTCTCTCTCTCTCGCTGTCTTTCAGATGCCAGGGAAATTGTGCTCAAAGCTCAGATTCTGGCCGGCGGCAGAGGCAAGGGTGTGTTCGACAGCGGCCTTAAAGGTGGAGTGCACTTAACTAAGGAGTAAGTATGCCCCGACGTGCACTAAGAGCACACTGAGAAATACTGAAGGACAAAGACAGTATTTGTCAGACCACAGTGGTTTTTTGAAGTACAGAGGCTTGGGGAAAAAAAAAGGAAGTCTTTCCCAGGGCGCACAGTTTATGGGATTTGTGCAGGAAATAAACAGTTTTTCGGTCTTCCGGGGTCTTGTTCTCAAATAACTACGCTCAATTAAATGTGGAAGAAGTGATTTTCTTTTTTCTTTTTTTTTTGGACCAACAGAAGCCTTAATGCGCCATAGTGAGTTTTCCTCCTTCGCTATGATTGGATTTGGTCCTGCTGCCGAGTTTTATTTCGTTGTACCGCAGGATTACAAAGTGTGATGTTGTATTTCCCTGGCGTAATATCACGCACTTATCTCATGCATTTTTCAGAAGGCTAAACAAAAAAGGCAGGAAATAGGAATTATGTGCCCAGGCAGCACAGTTTCCATGCTGTCTTTTTAGTGAAGGTACCTGCCACTTGCTGCTGCCCTAAAAGGCAAAAAGTGATTTATGACAAGCGTCCCAGACATGTATCACCGCCACCCTACTTCAGGCTTCAGAAACTTTTTCAAACTGAGATATGCTGAAGATCTTTGTCCCCAGACTGCGACACGAGTGCACAGTTCACCTTCCTCTCATCTATCACAGGATGAGTGCAACCCCACCGGCTCCCTTTTTATTCACACACCAAAAAAAAAAAAAAGAGCAAAAAACGGAGCGCGATCGCAGACGCAGTCCTGGCACACGGCCAGCGTCGAAACAGAGACGCTGAGAGGAGATTCATCCGCGGCGACGTGTTAAACCAGAGAGTCTCCTAAAGCCCTGCTGCTCTGACAGAATAGGGAACAATAATTCCCAGAAAGTGCTGAGGCAATTTCCCTTTCATCTAAGCAGAGATAAAGAAATACATATTCATTAGTCGCTTAACCTCCTTTTCATTTTTTTTTTTTTGTTTAAATTCACAAGGTGATCGTTTCCTAAATGAAGAGTGTTGCTGTTCACGTTTAACCTGTGCTACTGTCTCTCCAAGTCCTGCAGTGGTTGGGGAACTGGCCCAGAAGATGCTGGGGTACAGCCTGACCACCAAGCAGACGCCCCAAGAAGGAGTGAAAGTAAAAACGGTAAGGTACTGAACCAAGCTGAGAAAAAAAAAAATCTACATCTGGATTTTTCTTCCTTTTGGTCAAATGTAAACCAGAATATCTTGAAATATCTGACGGCAAAACCACCCTGAGAAGAAGATTCATAAAACATGGCTTTCATTTTTTTTCTCTTCCTTTTTGGGCCCTTTGTACCCACATGATTTTATTTTAGCCAAGTGGTTTGTTGCCGCCACCACAGGGGAGTAGTAGAAAAATGGTTGGTTTTAATTTTTTGCACACGGCTCGTCGTGTTAATCTTCATGCAGAGTCAATACATGAACATAAAATCTGTAAATTTGCAGCATCGATTCACGCAACTTTTCATGTTGCTGCGGGTTTATGCCGGCCGGTGTTAAAGCTCACCCGCTAAATTAGGGTCTGCTTTTAAATTCTGCGCTGAACTGCTTTTACCATTTCACCATTTGCCACTAACGCAGAGCAATATATTTTTCCCCTGCTGGTGAGCAGCGTGCGGTCCCTGCGTAAAAACTGACATTTTCCAGGTGATGACGCCTTCTTACTCTGTAGCCTGTGTTTGCATAGCCGGCTTTACCCAATCTATCAGTCCCCGCTGTTCCCTCCTGGAGTCACTGTACGCGACACTCAGGTCCTGATGGGTGACATTTCTAATTTTATGTCACAAATAAACACAACTGAACCACAACCTGGTTCTTCCTCCGAAATGTAAGTCAGACATTGGCTGTCCATTTTGCCGATGAGGCCTTCACCCTCATCACGCATCAGGAAAGTCAGTGCAAAATAGGGAGCTTAGTGTTTTGATAGACTTTCTGTCACGTTCTTACTGGAGAGATAATTACAGATAATCAAGGCTGCGTACGTTAAAGACGTGCAGAGAAGGAACGAGACTGACACCTCAGGGAAAGAACATGTTGGATTTTGAAACAGTGGTCGGTATGTACGTTCAGATGGAGACGTTTGAACAGGGGGGGTTTCTGCCGTCTCTGCTAATAGGCGGGGTTGGGAAGGCTATCCGTCTTCATTTGGCGGGCAAAGGGCTGAAAACGGATCCTAATATCTCCGTTTTCCAACAGACTCTTCACTCAGAATCACTGCAGCCCATTAACCACGTCAGAACTGCTGGGTTTAAATTATTTCAGACCTCTTTTTTTCCCTCTCCCCCTTTTTGCTTCGCCAGTGGAGCACCCTGCTTTTATTTGCACCCCCCCATCTGAACTCTGAAGAGCACGGTCCAATCTATACGCCTAGCCTTTCCAGTATGCATGCGGCGCGTAGGAATTCCTCCTAGAGCCATGCTTCACAGTGTGCCACCCAATGTACCCTGCTTATTTGCCTGTGTAATTGTGTTCAGCAGCGTGGAATATTGGCTAACGTATAAGGATTGCCAAAAGCAAGGGAAAAATGTCTAGAAAATCAAATGTCAGTCTGCGTTACGTGCTGCCGTCGGGACAACTTTATGTGAGTTACAAAGCCCGCCCCGCCTCTCTCTCTCTGCCTCCGCCGTGCCGCGGCCAGGTGATGGTGGCCGAGGCCCTGGACATCAGCCGGGAGACCTACTTCGCCATCCTGATGGATCGCTCCTGCAACGGCCCCGTCATGGTTGGAAGCCCGCAGGGAGGGATGGACATCGAGGAAGTGGCTGCCACCAACCCCGAGCTCATCTTCAAGGTACGTCGAACCCGTAGGCAGAGCCTCATGCTGAAGACACTAATCAGACATGAAGCAGCCGTTTACTTGTTTGATTCTGGTATGATGTGTTCCTCCGTGGCCACTGAGCACTTTGAAATCAATAAATCGCAAATGTCTACACCAAGCGTTTGCGTTGTGTGTAGGACCTGACAGGTTTCAGTTCCTACACTTTATTTTCCCCTATGGGGAAAATTCTTTGCATTGTGCACGAGGATTATACATATAGATCAAACCAGACACATTAAACTATACGGGTACAAAAGAAGAAAGAAACAACCTAAGAAGACAGTCAACGAGTGCGTCTACACAGTCTGGTGTCATGAGGAGCAGTACAGCACGGGACAGGAAGTGACCACAGAAACTATTTATTTTAAAAATATGATTTAAGAAAAACAAGCCAGAACAGCTGATCACATTTCATTCCAGCGCCAGCAAGAGTTGCAGTACGTACCACTTGCAAGTGATCAGAAGCTAGTGATGCCACGTTAGTCGCATCGTTTAAGTATTGAATAGAAACAGTTATGCAGATCAACAGTATGTGATGTGAGTTCACTACCTGTAAGGATAATACACAACCAGCTAAATTCGGATGCAGACGAGATGCTGACAGGGGCTAAAATGCATTCCTGTCTTTTGTTGTCCTCCTCACATTTTGCTTTGATAAATCCATAAATCTTACAGATCATATTCAATATAAATCCCACATCGCTGCTGTTGCTCTTGTGTGCTGTGAGTTTTCAAACCTCTAGTCTTGCTGCAGAAGTCTCCCTTTCCTCCCTCGCTGCAGAGCCATGATGATATTGATTCAATCACTTAAGGCAGCTCAGCTCATCACCGGATTAATTGATGCGGAAACACTTCCACACCCATATTAAGACATTTTTGAGGAATCTCGACTCTTTGAGGATCGTGTTGCTGAAGCGCCCGACTTAACAAAATGAAAAATTCCATAATGTGAAAAGTGATTGGATTAGGTGGGTGGGTGATTGGTCCTCTGAGGTGTGTGTTTTCTTTTGCGCGACTTGAGACTGACTCCTCTCCCCTCCCACATCCTTGCTCTGTGATTCTTCTCTGTAATTGACAGAAAGTGTCATGTAAATGAGGCCAGGACTGGATTACCCAGCGGGTCTTCCAGATGGAACCCTGCGATCATGTTTTTCCTCTAACTCGATCAAACTCATCGTCCCTGTGCCGACTCATTGCGCTGTGGCAGCTGAATGCATGCGGCGACACGGCGCCGGCGAACGTGAACAATCGGGCAACAAACAGGCGGCCGTCTGCGGTTCTTTTCCCCCCGCCCTGCTTCTGGTCACATTTTACACAATGTCGTTGTAACATTTGCTGTCTTGGCATTGCAGAGAAAGCTGAGTACAGCTGCAGACTCGGATTCATTCGGCACGTGCAATAACGAAGCCGTGTACATCTCTCGCTTCCAATTGTCAGTTTAATTTGCCGTCACTTGCCGTGTCCACAGTGTTACTCCAGAGTTTTATCCTTGTGCCTGCACGGTGGGATAGTTCTGCTCTTGTTTTCCCTCTCACTCCAGTGCATTTGTTGTTTTAATCATGTTCATCTTTTGCCACAAATAGTTTCAGAGAATCATAGTAAAGTGAGTACCATGACTTAGGGGTAAAGTCATCGGCTGGGAGGTTGTGGGTTCCATCCCCGCCAAACAAGGACCCTAAACAACGCTGCCGTTGACCCTGGAAAGTTGTGTTAGACTATAAGTGGCATGGAAAACTCATAAGTGTATTTGAAAGTCTAACATTTTGAAAGTCTCCCCTTTCTGCGACACAACCACCCCCCGCGTGCTCCCCCACCACAACTTTATTATGGCTTTTGCCAGATTGCAGTGATTGCCGTCGTAATTGCCGTCCTTCTTGGGCTCCCTGGGCCTTTTCTTGCAACTCACTCCGTTTTCCTTCCCTCTGTTTGTCTCCACCCCGCCGCTGGATCTCGCAGGAAGTAATCGACATATTCGAAGGCATGCGCGACGACCAGGCGCTCCGCATGGCAGCTAATTTGGGTTTCAAAGGGCCTCTGCAGAGACAGGTAATGTATGCACCTGGGGCTTCAAACTGGATGCGGAGAAGAGGCAGCGGGGATCTGAGGGGCCACAAACACACACTCACTGTCGCAGCCGCAGAGTTTCCACCGAGGCGGGTTTTTGAAGTGTCATTGCTCGAGACTGCACCACCGAGTCGGTTTTTGTTTTTTTCTCTCTTTGTCACACAATGGGACGTGCCAGCATGTCAGAGCTGTCGCTATTAATAGTAACAACATTTGATGGATCTTAAATCTCAAGGGAGGAAAAGTCTCCTCCAAGCATGCACAATCATTTCACACAAGTCCAAATTCTGTACTTATGTTAGTTTAGACTGTGCTGAGGTGCCCGCCCTTGTTTTCGACTGCTAGAAGGGTTCAAGGATGTTTTCTAATGCACACATGCACAGTTTTAACGCAGAGAGACTCACACTTATGTGAAAAGAAACTTCAACAACTGTTAAGATGGTGAAACGCCGACCTGCGTTTGATGGCTGCGGCTGCTCTGAGCTCAACCACCAGGTGATTCCTGTTCCTCTGTGGGCCTTGCAGGCTGCAGACCAGATTAAGAGGCTCTATGATCTGTTCCTGAAAGTCGACGCCACTCAAGTCGAAGTCAATCCGCTTGGAGAGACTCCCGAAGGACAAGGTACTTTGTGTGTTTTTGTGTGTGTGTGTGTGTGTATGTGTGTTGAATTCACTTGATAATAACTTTGATGAAGCTTTGCCCGTTTGATCACATGCATCTGGATTAAATTACCTTGCAAGGCAGCCTCATAGTCAGATTTCAGCTTTTATAATAGGCTTGAAATAGAAAATAGAAATTGCCACCATTAGACTGAAGTTGAATCAGGACTTGTCATGATTGGTATAAAAAAAAAAAACTGGGAGTCATGGCACCACCTGTTTCAGTTCAGTACTGGAAGGCATCGTCACCTTGTCTTTCTGAAAAACTAAAACCATTTATGTTGTGTGACATTAAAACAAAGCCAAAATTGCCCTGTTCATTGTGTCAAAAATAATTTCCCTTTTATTTAAAGTTGCGTTAGTGTTTCATCTCGTCACTAAAGCTGAGCTTTTTTCTGCTGTACTCAAGAGCAGCAGGGAAACTCTCTTATCTCAAACTCCATCCGCTCTTTTGTCGCCTGTTCTTCCTTGTGTACACCTTTGTATTTCCTTATAATGTTCTTGTTTTCGCACCCTTGGAACATTCTTTGTAGTCAAAATCACAAAGACAGATGCAGTAATGGATAAATCATGAAACAGAATGCTTTATCAACTCTTTTTTATATATATATATATATTTTTTTTTTCCCCCTGACTGCACCACTTAAATTTGTTTGGCTGCAGCAGAGTTGGACGGTGTTTAGCAACTGTGGAGGGACTTCCTGTTCAACGACAAGATGTGCGGAGTCAAATCCTGTCGACCTGTAAATGGGTCTTTCTGCCTCTGGGACAGTTACTTGTACCCAGTGCAGTTAAATAACACTCACATCAGCGTTGGGACTTCTGCTTGATGCAGTGTCACTCCATAAGGTTACCGCTGCGCCCTTGTTTCCTGTTCAACTTTAAAGAACTCATATTATATCAACTTGTTACTTTTCATCTGGCGCAATCTGCACAAATAATTGCACCTTCTGTTTGTCCTGGTGCTTGAACTGATGCTCAATTGAACCTTTAACATGTTTGTAAGGAGACAAGAAAAACCTAAACAAAGTGGTCTCAGACTGCGGAGCCAAAACCCTGCTGGTGTTTTGCTCACTAACTTTTTAAGAGGGGCAAGTGCCTTTTGTGACTTCACAAAGGGCTGTTTGCAAAACAAGGGACATTAAAGCTCATCTTAGTACAGTTTATACAGATATATTCCGTTTTTACCATAAATGGAAAACCTTAAATTTGCAGAGATTTATTCTTGTTGGCCTTTTAAATCTTTAAATTTTATTCAAGCACCCTTCTGTTGTCACCAAAACAGCTGTGAGTCGTTCTGTCGAGACATATTACAGGTCTCTGCTAATGCTCTGTGGCTTTGATGTTATTTTGTCTGAACAAAAAAAAAAAAACGAGACTCTTGTTCCAAGTATGCTTTATCAAAGATTGACAAGAGACCCGTGTTGTTCTATGATGTTTTATGAATATTAATATAATCATGCTTTCCTGGCAGTAGATTTTTTTTAGGAGGCGGTACAAGCTTCCCTCTCCCACCAGTAGGAGGAAAGAGGTTAACACCGAAATTAAAGAGGTCTGTGATAGTTGAAAGACTGAGATTCAGCTCACGCTTTGTCGGTATGATTCAGAGAGCAGATAATGATGTTGGTTTCTGGAACTAAAACGAATCCCATTTGGCCTCGGGACTCCTGGCAATTCAGCTCCCTGGCGAAGGTCTGAGGACGAGCAGAGATGGACTGATGAATGTGACCGAAAAATTGTCGTGCCGGTTCCCAGAAATACCAGAGATCCAACTGTATGTCTTATCAAAGCTGAGAAGCGTGTGTGTACATCTAAGCAGGTGCTTTTTAAGCAAACATGCAGCAGGTAGAAGTTTCACATATCAGAACAAAATGTAACAAAAAAGTCATAAACTAACACAGGAAGTGCAGATTCCGGGCAGCAGCAGAATTAGAAAAGCGAGCGCGTTGCAGGTGATGATTTATTTGTGTCAGGCTGCCACAAATAAATGAATGAGCGGGAATATTCATAAGACTGACACATTATTATGTTGCGGCAGTCGCAGCACCGGCAGCCTGACAGTGTTTTGAGTCAAGTGAAACTAATGAGGTCGACTTCATTACGTTTGGACGTTTTAACTTGACTCTTTGTTTCGTTGCTTTCAGTCTAAATGCTAAGACGAGCTAACAAACCAACGGTGCCAAATGTGCGTGATTTACTGCACGTCCATTAATTCACATTTTAGTTCAGAAAACCTCCATATGCTGGTTTCTCTGAAAACCAATGAGAAGTCACAGCTGACGCTTGTCCTCTTTTTTCTAAATGTATCAAAAGCAACAGAGGTCATCTTCATTATTGCTGTCCGATGAGATGGAGAGAGGGACGGATACCAATTCTGTTTCTTTTTACCTCATCCTCAATCAAGTAATGATTACACACACACACGTAACAGAACCAATATCTGGGAAAAGAATGTTGAACAGCTCCTTTAAAGCGGAGCCACTCGGGAAGTGTCGCGTTGCTCCCATGCTGTTTTTCTCCAGGTAGCTTTACTTTGAAACGCGTCGCCTTTGAAGTGTCGCAACGAAATGTCCACTCACTAAAACGCTTTATCCCTCCGAGGCAGCGTCTCCAATCCCATCGCCTTCATGGAGCCGGCCGCTGAAATAATTAAGACTAGTGTGCCTGTGGGACACGCCGCTCGCTTCATTAACTCCCCGCTTTTAGAAACGACGCTAAGTTCTCTTTTAATGTGCAAACTCCTCCGTCGCACCTCTTTATCGCAGTTCGCCGTGCTTGTCTGCCTGACGCCTGTGCTCTTCCCCACTCCGCTCCCAACAGTGGTTTGCTTTGACGCCAAAATCAATTTCGACGACAACGCCGAGTTCCGTCAGAAAACAGTGTTCGCCATGGACGACATGAGCGAGAGCGACCCCCTGGAGACCGAGGCGGCTAAGTGGGACCTGAAGTACATCGGCCTCGACGGAAACATCGCCTGCTTTGGTACAAAGACAAATTCAAAGAGATTTTTTGTGTTGTTTTTGTTTCTTTGTTTACCTCACATACTTAAAGACAAGTATTTATGGATCCCGGTGTTAAGAGAGCATAACCTCGGAAGTCACGCATGTCATGACCTCCTGCCTTTAGTTACACATCAAGTGGGAAACATCGTTGACCCCAACTGAGAGGTGCTTAGCCCAAGGATCAAGTCATGCTTTGATCTGTTATCAGATTGGTTTTATTACTTGAGACTGATTGGTTTGTAAAGACGAAGCATTGTTTGTGTATGAGAGGGCTACCCTACAGATTTTATATGTGTGAAGAGGCTGGAGCTGCGACTTTGGAGATGCTCATGTTGGCTTTGAGAGCTCACTCAGGTGGCCCCGGTGCCTTACAGACTCCACACATTTCCTTTGCTTTAAATGTATTCCTTTGCAATCAAGTCAACGGAGATTCCATCAACATGTACACATCTTCGCTGCATACGAAACCACGCTTGACGAAAAGGGAAGACGGCCCGGACTTTTTCTCCATGCACTCCACATTACATGCAGCTTGCTGAGGACTCCGGGAGGAGTGCCGCCGTAACCAATGTGTTCTAATTAGCCATAATCCGCATAGAAACTCTCCAGTGAGCCAGATTGTTAGCGCTCTCATTAAAGGGCCCCCATCTCTTGTCGTAAATCAAAGCTTTTACAGTGTGCAAGCGGCCCTAACAGGTGCTCGCACATCTTACCCAGTAGCCTCGTAAAATACATTAGATGTCTGTCGCCGGCGGACCCTCCACTCCTCCCCTCCCCCCCTTGCTGATAAGACGCAGACAACAAAAACACGACCCTATGGAGCGTCCTCGACCCGCCAGCCTCTCTCTTAAAGTAGCAGCGGCCCTTAAATGCCCTGCTGCTTCCTGTGAGAGGCAGCTGTTAAGAAAAAAAGAAAGAAAGACTTTCCCTTTTTTTTTTATTAAGTTCTGAGCAGGGGAGCTTGCCAGAGCTCGTGCACAGTTTGGCCAAACCAAATGGGGCGAGACATTTTTGTGTTCTCGGTTCAGCAGGGTTCCCACGAAACCTCAAAGTTAACTAAACAGTGACACAGGCTGGCAAAGGAGTGGGGAGAGAAACTGCTCCACCACCCATTTAATCAAAGAGAATGTTTCAGTTAGGTCATTTTTTTGTGTGTGTATGTTCTGTTTTATGCCACTTAAAGCATCGAACGTCTCTGATTAGAGGATTTCCAGCCAGGCTCTTTGAGCCCGACATTCTTTTTAGGCAGTTGCTCCTCTTTGGCTGATAATGCACCGCTTGAATTCCTTTGTGGGAGTTCCTTTCATTCCATCTCCACTCTCCTTTAGTGGCTGCAGTGTTATTTTTTTTTTTTTTTTAGCTTTATTTCACAACAACAACAAAAAATGATGAGGTTGCCACGCTTTGATCAGAGGAATTTTTTTCCCCCGACTAGGTCGATAAAGTCACCGTAACCTCACGCCTGTCCCATTTTGATCCGTTCTCTCAAACCGAATGTGTAGGATCAATTCCGCTGTCTGAAATGTTGTTCCCAAACATCTTCAGTGTTCAAGTGCTGATGCCAGCCATGAACTCCAGCGTTGCCCGAACTCCGAACGAACTCTGATGAAAGAAACTCATCATCGCGTCCTAGTGAAAGGAATCCTGGAGACATGAAGACATGCTCCTCTGAAGACAAAGACCTGATGGTCTCTAATATCTTATAATTCAGTCTAATGGACCACAGATGTTCCTTGTTGTCTGTTTGTTCTTCCGATTAATCAGCTCAGAGGTGGATCTCTTCCTGTTTTGGCGCCGTCATCATGTTAATGTCCTCTCCTCCCAGTGAACGGAGCCGGTTTGGCCATGGCCACGTGCGACATCATCGACCTGCACGGAGGGAAGCCGGCCAACTTCCTGGACCTCGGCGGAGGCGTCAAAGAGCGGCAGGTGTACGAGGCCTTCAAGCTGCTCACCGCTGACCCCAAAGTAAGTGCAGCAACCGAATCCTTGAGCCAAGCAATTTGAGTCTCTACCGACGCGACAGACATGCGTGTCTGTCTGGCAGCGGCGGGCGGGACATCCAGTGCAACCCATCCACCTCGTGCACGCTTTGTCACCATGGCAACGAGGTTCGTTAGAATACAGACCTTTTACCTAATGTGACCGCATTCAACTCGGAGAAAACGGGAGGCAACAACATGGCACCGCAGTCGTCTTTTCTTTTTCTTTTCACACACACAGCAAACTTCTGCACTTTGAGACTTAAATCACAAGTGCGCGCGCGCACATTTGGTCACAAATTTCCATCTTAAAACAAACGACTTGCAGAAGGAAGTCTTGCAGCTCGGGATGAGTGGCAGCTCGGGTTGCGATCTCGCTCCATGTTCGGAAAGCTAATAACTCCAAAGCAAACATCGTGAGCCTTGTATCGATGTGGCGCCGCCGAATGTGTGTTGACACTCATCACGCTGCTAATTCCCCCGCCGCCGGCGCTCCCACATCTTTTCTCTCTGAGCTCCGGTTCGCCGCCGTGTTTGCATTGCCGGCGAGGGTTACATGCGCTGCAGCGAAAAAGCCCCCCTCCCTTGTCTTAATTGCACATACTGTTTTCATCTTGACGGCAGGCACTTTCAAAAAAAAAAAAGCTTCTTCTTATATATCTTTCTTTTTAAAGAAGAAATGTCTCTATTTTTCACTGTTGACAACTTCTGCTCTTGCTCTCCAGTTCACATTAGTAATCTGTAATTTATGTAGAGGTTGCTTATACCTCGGGAGATCAAGTCAAACAGAGGGAGACAGCAAGAGACAACAGGGCCGCCCGCGCAAGTCCAAAGATAAAAGAAGAAATGAGTTGAGCAGGACTGTTATTGTGGAAGGTCTTATACATCAGTTGGTTAAGCCCAAGCATTTTGATTGGACAGGAAGGCATCCCACAGTGTTGTGGGTGCAGTAGAACAGTAGCTTTTCCTTCTTCCACGTTCATGTTCGGCTGCGGCATCACAGGTCTTCTCTCTAATGTTGAGTCTGAATCAGATTTTTCTTTTTTGCCTTTGTTTGCGTTTTTTTTCGACTGGGTCGATTCTTCAGCAAGCACAGTGGCTGCACCACAGGGAGTGTCAATAGCTGCGTTTCCATGACAGTTGTTCGCAAAATAAAAATATTTCTAAAATTTTGACAAAGTACAATTAAGATTGCGATAAGCCGTAATTCTCGTAAAATCACGCGGGACGAGAGATTTTCCAAGTTTAGGTTTTTCCATGACCAGTTTTCTATTGCGATATTTAGGTTCTGCGCAATTCTTGGGGGCCATGGAAACGCAGCTATTGACAGTAAAACATGAAGCAATTTTAATTCGTAGTGTTTCTTAGGCTTGATTTTATGAGCATTTTAATGCACTGGGCTCATGGTTCAAAGCAATACCCACATACACCAGTAGAGGGCCTTGCCCATTAATATGAGGCATCTTCATATGTTGCAGCAATTATTTATGTTTAACAAATTGACATACATATTCCCAAGACATCAGGTCTGGAAACCCTGTGGACTGAAGTCTAAAGCAGTCACAGTGATGTCGGGAGCTGTCCAGGGTGCTGAATTTACTAGCAGACACTCTACAGCGGTGAATGACAACGTTGCCTCTTTGCAGCGCAACATGATTTTTTAAAAAATGTTTCTGGAAGCATCGGGAGCCGTTCTGAACGAGCACTGCTTCATAATTCTATTACTGACACGGTCCAGCAATAAATATTAAACAAAATCTGCCTATCTGGAAATGTGCTGCATAAAAATCAGTGCTATAGGAGAAAAAAATCAAAGACGTGTCATTGTCTCCTGGCCTTGGTGCTGTCGATTAGCATTGATTCCTGGAACTCTGTATTAATGCCCGTCTAACCATATAAAATAATTAAAACATTCAATTGACAGGGCCTCCTTCTCCTCCTCTTCCTCCTCATCCTCCTCCTGTTCCCTCTCCTCCACACGCCTTGTGTTCCTCTATTTCTGTTTTAGACTGATGTACCAGATCAGGATTCCAGATGGGGGTTTTAAGCCCTGCTGTCTGTTGGTCCTGTTGCCATGTACGGCAGAACAGGACTGACATTAAACTGGCTCGGAAGCCCCATTAGCATTTCTACCAGGGAAGCTGCTCTGATCTGCCCTGGGAATATTAATCATTTCACAATAAGGAAGAGGGAGCTGCTCATTTGCATTTTTTGTGGGGTGTGGTGTGGAGGGGTCGGTTTCCCGCCTCTCTGCCTCTCTCTCAAATGGCACCACCTGACTGCCGTATCTTCAGACATCCAGACAGGAAGCAGCCTTTGGCTCTGCAAACATGACACGCCCCGATTTTGTGTCTTTTTAAGTAAAAGAGAGACACCTGTTCTTCGTCATTTGCATTAAAAATTCAAAAAGCCAACGCTAATGGCCTACTAATGACAAACCATTTTTATAAAGACCTGTTGCAGCGCCGGGGAAGAATCTCCAGAGAATTCTTCCGCATTGGTGTCACTTTTTTTTTAATCATTTAAGAGATGTTTGTGAACCGTCAGCGCTACCGCTTAAAATATGAGTTAGTAGCTCAAAGGTAAATCCGTTTCACGTTCTGCCGCATGGCTATGTGCATTTTTTTTCCATTCTACCCCGTGGGCAGAATATTGATTGAGCTGTTGCAGAACAAAATGCAAATGTGTTTCTGTTGGATGTCCATACAGTTTAGATATTAATAACCCTCTGTAGTGGCGCTGCACGTCGCTGCGAAAACAGCTTCTTTTTTTTTTGCCATTTCTGCGGTCTCTCCTGCTCTTTCCTCTCCCCTTATACTATCTAATCTCCCTCCCTCCCCCCCACCCTCCCACGCTCCCACACTCCCCTCCTCCCTCCGCCGTCCTTGCCTCCTTCCCCTTTCAGTCCCAGCTTTGATGTCTCGGGGCTCATTGTGCTGAGAGAAGAGTGGAAGCGATGGCAAATGTGCGGCCGCCACTGAATAGCCGAGACGACAGAGGCTCCCTTCTTCCTGTTTGCTCGCCACTTTAGTAACCCCCCCTCACAGTGTTCATTATCTTAAACATTATTATTCTGTGAAAGAACAGAGAGGAAGAAGCGCATGAAGTGGGCATACTCTGTGGGAGGGTTTCTGGAGGTGGGGGGGTGATATAACAGAAAGAAAAATCAAGATGAAATTATTCAGAAGAAAAAGAAGAAGAAGAAAGAAGAAAAAGCGGGAGTCAAGGCAGCGCGTGGCGCAGCTCAGCTGGTCGTATGAGACCATTCCGCTCTGTTTGAGTTTTCAGGCCGCGGCCTTTTAACGCAGATATATATTTATCTTTCACACCAAAATAAATAGCAGCACTTTCTTCATATCCACGTATAGAACAATTTGTGGACAGAATGACTGAATTTATTGAGGCTTCCCTTCGCCTCACCTATGGGCACTAAGCAGAAGCAGGCAGCAAACACCGACAGCCAAATAGCCTCCTTATTGCCTTGTGCCTGTGCGCTAAAGAAAAGTGGCAGATGGATGTTTTGTCCGACTCAAGGCTCAGGGCATTTTGCCGTATTTTTATTTTATTTTTTTATGGAACAGGATAAATTGAGTGACGTGTTTTTACAACATACTTTTGTTGCTGTCAGATATATGTGGAGGAGCCAGTATGTTGCTGATATTATAAAGATGATATTGATTTTGCCTAATTTCTTATGCAATTCTCGAACCGGTATAGAAAATCATAGTAACGAAATTTGCATCATATCCAAAACGTTTTGAATGACATTAGTCTGCTGGTCACATGAGTCGACTGACGCAATGAATCATCCTCTGGAAAACTCTTGTTTGCAGCTTCTCACAAAAACAAAAACTTTTCCATCTGGAACACTGTGTGAGACACATGTTTGGAAGGCGACTAAAACAAGGCAACCTCAGAGGGGTGGAGCCAACACCTGAATGCAGGAGCTCTCGCCGGTATGTGAGGTACGGCCGCTAGTCGAGTCCCAGAACTCGAAAGAAGCAAAGTGTGCCGTTCGCTGCTCACATGCATGTGCGTTGTTTTAACGCTCTCGTACATCCGCATCTCTCGGCGATCGGCTCGGTTGTGTACCTGAGGGCTTGTTTGCGCTGCCGCTCCACTTCACGTCGTTTGAGGCCAAGTGCACACATGTGCACGGTGCCAAGGCTCCACTTCTGGATTAAATCAGACACAGTTTTGGCACGCTGGCATTACTTCTACTGAGTTAATCCTCCTCTTGGCCGTCAACACAAACATGCGATTGGTGTGCTTTTGATGGCAGGACGGCACTTTTGTGAAACTCACCTGTGCGCCTGTGTGAATGTGTCACGCAAGCTGTCAACCTTCTGTCTTTGTGGGGTTATTGTGCATGCCCTCCAGTGGTGCCTCTGCCTATTTTAAACTCAAGCAGAACTACACATTACCTCTCTCTACATATATATATATATATATTTCTTCTCCTTCCAACTCAGTGTCTTTGCTTTCACTCACCTGCGCTCCAGTCCGCCCTCCATGGGGGGGACTCGTTACTACCTCTGCAGTCTGCTTCTGTTTTCCCGCCGTCTGTTTGCTGTGACTTAGCACCGCTCTCACGGAGACGCTCACCACTGACTTAACATTTCTAACGGCGCTCGGGTGGATCCTGCCAGTCGGGTTCGTTTCTCTCCTTTTTATTGCTGCACATCTCTGTCAGTCCGCTCTCTCGCCCCCTCTCGCCCTCCCTTCTTTTGTATCCCTCTTTTCTTCCTTGTAGCCTTTCATCTGGCTAAATCCTGTTAAAGTCAATGTGCGGAGCTCCCCCTCAGTTTCATACCCACCAGCTAAATCCTACAGGAGCCAAATGCAGCGGCTCTCTCATCCTCGCCGTGCCCGGGCCCCATATCTAATGTGCTCCGCGGTGCACACGGGAGGAGGATTCCATATTTTACAGGGCCTTGTCGTGGAGGTGCTGCAATGCATAAGTATGATGTATGTAGCTTAGTCATTTCGTCGCGTCGGGACGCAAAAACAGGCGGCAATGCATTCCGCCGCCGCCCTCCGGGGACCCTCTGCAACTTTTGAATCACGGGAGTCGGCTGCGACGTGAGTCACTCCGCAATTATGTCGGCGGCGGGTGCAACGAAATCACCTCCCTGAAAAGCGGCTAACCCCCCTGGGGTAGTGGGGGGGGGTAGGTACCTTACCTGTGTTATAAATGCCAATGCAGAGCCATCAAGCACAAGAGGGTATACGAGCTTCCACCCCCCCCAGTGATGGAGTTTGCTGCTGGCGCGCTGCATATTATACCGCTACTAAATAGGGGAGCTGCCGGGAACTGGGGGGGGGGGGGTTGTATTTAGTCCAGCGAGCACAGTGAGCCTGCCATGGTGAGGCTGGAGCTCCGAGAGCGTGAACATTGCTTTTACCAGCGGCGCAGCGCCGGGGTTGGAGTGCTTTAAGAGGCTCTCTGGGTGAAGTATATCTTCTCATGACTCGCACGCCATGTGGGTTCTTCTATTGGTTTGCCATTATAAAACAAAAGGTTGCACCTCAGCATGATGGGGTTGTGTTTTTTTTTTTTGTTGTTTTTTTCCCCTGAAGATTTGCTTACGCTGCATTGAATTCTCCTCCCTGTCACAGACATAGGGGGAGTTTTTTATTTATTTATTTATTTTTATCACAGACCCCTCCGTCGCGGTTCACTTATAACCGCCGTGGCGACCAGCAGGGCTTTGTTACAGGCGACCCCGAAGAGCACTGACCCTGTGTTGAAATACGTTCACTGTGTGCTAGATTTAATGGCCTGTGTCTGTGTGTAGACATTGGCATTACACAGTTGTGTGACTTTCATGTGCTCCTGCATTTTGTAATATGACTCGAGGCGGTGGGAAAACAGATTATTATTTTTTTTACGACTGTTTTTCCTGCTGTTTTTGCCCACAACAGCAAGTTGAGGTGAAGCTGGTTTCAGTAGGAGGTAAAAGCTATGAACAAACACTCCAGTTTATCAAGTCGGCAAAATATAAAATGCCACATTTGTGCAAATAGTACAAGAGCTAAAACACTTAATCCAATAATCGCCACAAATTAACAAAAAAAATATTTTTTTTTCTTAATTTCACTACTGCTAAACATTGGTTCCGCTGTTCAGATGCTTATTGTGATGCCTCCACAGATATTTTTGTATGTGTTTTTTTTTTTTACTTTATACTCTATACCTTTTGTATGAAACCAAAATGATATAAGCTGCTTCTGCAAAAGTTCTTTGTCCTTCTCAGGCATGGTTTTTCCATTTTTATAATTTCCAGCTATTTAAATAATCTTTGAAATCAAGATTAATCATTTGCAAAAACAATCAATGGTTGCAAGGTGTAAAACAAAATGAATATTTACATGATGGAGATGAGAGATTTTAGTCTTTTGACTTTTCAGAAACGTGTCGTCCCACAGTTCTTACAATGTTCATCCTCTATCTCGTTTGTCTTCGTTAAAGTTAATTTTGTGAAGGCCGGTGCTTATGGCTTGCTGATCTGGCCTCCTGGGATTTAAAGACTCTTCGGCCCACCGTCTCCCTGCGACGTGTCGGGGTTGGAGGGGCTCAGTGGGCTTCTACGGACTCGGCGGTTGTCTTCCTCTGCAGCGTCACAGGCCAACGCCATCATCCAGCCATCATGTGTGCCTTAATACTGCTGCATAAGTAATGATTTACCAATGTGGTCACCTTGGGTTGACATCCATTTGTCCTGTTTTGGTTCTGTCTTTTACGCACACACACGCATGCACAAGCGTGCACACGCGCACACACACACACAGAGTGAGGTCTCCTGGGTGTGTCTGATTGAGCTCTCTCCCGTCTGCCATTCCTCATCCGCAGGAAATCAATAGAGGATCTGCGATTGGAGCTCGGGCTAATTGAGCTCTGCTCTCTCTGTTTTCTTATTGCTGCCAAGAGCATTTTGTCATCGCAGCACCTGGTTCACACACGGCGGGACCAGAGGGAGCCGTCCAGCGATCAGATAGGGGCCCTTTCGGATGCCACGGGGAGGATGTCGGCGTGTGATTGAGCGACCTTGCGAAGCCGAACTCTCGGAGGAAGGCCAGGGCCGAGGCGGGCTTCATTTTGTCCTGGTGCGTGGCTGCTCTCGATGCGGCGACGGTGATGACGGGTTTTGGTTGTTGCAGTGGTGGTTTGCAGCGGCCAACGGATCTTTGGCTCTCTTAAGACTTTTCCCTCAACTCTTAAACTTTGTGTGTGAAGCAAATAACTCGATGCAACCGTTTACATTTAAGCAGGCAATGAAATAGTACAATGAAATAGTACATCCTAGGTCCCATTGTAACTCACTCTGGCTGCCTGCAAATGTGACTCTTCATATCTCAATGTTTTTATATTTCTTTCACCCTAACCAGTAACACCACATTAGCTGTATTTAGCTGAGTTTAGTTAAAACGGCTGCTTCCACGTGGACAAACACCAGGCATGAGGTGTCGTCATTAACCTGAAAATGTTGACATCACAAAGGGCTGATATCACGAACTCTGTTTCTGCCAGAGCAACGTCTAGTTTTCTTTTGACCGGCTGGAGACTCGTAACCGCAAGAAGTCAAGTCAAAAAAGTTTTGTGTAATATCAGAATCGCCGTTCTGAATCGCCGTCTTTTCCCGTCACTCGTCACGATCCTCTCCAGCATCGAGTGCGGCGCCATCAGTTTGCCGAGTCTCACTGTGTTTACACTTCACACATGGTCTCGACATATTTATGGGTCCGTAAAACCGGCGTAATGCCTGGTAATAAACGCGGGCGTGCCCCTCGCCAACCAGTATTATCCCGACAAACTGCTTTTTCACCCTCCGCTGTTCTAAATGAAGCCACCGTACATCCGCACCATCTGCTGCCGTCACTTCCCCCCTCATGGCCGCCAACAGCGGCGGCGGCAGCTCCCCCTCTGGTGGTGCCGATCGGGGGCCGGGCCACGTCGGGCGTTGGGAGACATTGCGGCAGAAGTCGGGGGGGCGACCGGACCGGCGGTTGAGAGGCGGGGGGGACTGTTAAACCTCCCTCATTTCATGCTCCCTTGGCTCTTATGTGCACACATGCTAGGGGATTATTGAAGGCCATTCAAACAGCCAGTTGATGAGATCATTCGCGCTTCCCCGGCCATGTATTGACACCACAAACACTGTGCCCTTTGCCGTCCTCCAAGACTAATAATGTCGGCGATATTTCTTTTTTTTTTTTAGCTTTTTTCCCCGTTAGTCAAGGTTAGGCCCCGCCTCAGTGAGACGCAGGTTAGCGTCGGTCCCAGCGGTGGGACGTTGGCAAGAATTCATTTAGCGGTTTAAAGAAGATCATGCTGCCGATCTTCATGTAACCCCCATGTACCAAATCCTTGATTTTTTTTCTCCTCCCTGGTTTTCACATCCTATACAGCAGTTTGAGTCGCATCATACGTCGGACTAGACCCTCGGATCAATACAGAGACATTAATCCCATGCTGGTGGCAGCCTGTCCTGCCAATAGACGTGATAGTTTGGTGTTTGCTGTTATAGAGTCACATAATATTTGAAAGTGAAGGGGGAAAATTCAGTGGGTCTGCGTGAGGGTCTCGTGGTGCTAAAACAGCAGCACGGATGTTTAAAAAGTACAGCCACACTTTAATTTAACCAAAACTCCTTCTAATGAGATTTCTGAAACGGGCTGGAAATAATGACACCCTTCCTCAGTCACTATTTATGCAGCGTGTCGGCTCCGCCACTGGCTGCTTCCAGCTCGGCCGCGGTCTCATAACAACTCGCATTAACCTTCTGATTTCAGTCAGATCAGCCGAGGCAGTTTCTCGCCCTGGAAATCCGTCCCCTTGTGTTTCTTCAAAGGTCAAAGGTCACGGCGGCATCTCCTTCCCACCAGCTTTCCCTTTTCCCTCCGCTTCCATAACACCCACGGCAAAACACATGTGAGAGCAGTAGTGGTGTTTCTTTAACCACTCCCACCCCAGTGGGCATATTATTTATTCATTTATTTATTCATTTTTCTTTTTCTTTTCACTCTGCTTTTCCCCAAGAAGGGAGATTAAAGAAGATGAACAGGTGGTGGTTGGTGGTGGTGTTGTTTCAAAGTTTCTCTTTGTTAGCTTCCTATTCACTTCCAAATGAACAGATCAAGATTTTTTTCTTTTTTGCCTCTTAAATCAAGGAACTTTTCTCTTCATAAGCTGATCACTTTGCAGTTGTATGATCCCATGAACAACAGGTTTCCTCCACATCACCCTAAAAAAAAAAAGACTACATCCCTGCACTTCTGGTCATTTTGTATGTTCTGTTTCCTGAGTCATTGTGTTAGAGGTATGCTGTGTGCTTTGTGTGGCGAGACATGCCGGCAGCGCAACACAGAGATTATTGTCTGCGTAATTGGCTTTTCTGGGCCTGATTTGATACGAGCCGCTCGTCTGATCCGCACGATTCTTTATTATCGAGCATAATGGAATGACATAGAGGCTCGCGTCAAACGTCTGCCTCGCGCCGTCTCCAGAGAAATCATATCTGTAATTTTTTTCTTCCCGGTGCCAAGTCGAGATACAAAGCAGTGCATCCCTGTTAGTATGGGGGACGGGGGGGGGGCGGAGAAAAGGAGGGGGGAAAGTGCACTGGTCAGGAGCAGACGTATTAGCGTGACGCGTCGCCTGCAAATTATACCGAAATTAGCTGAGCTGTCACAAAAATGGAATGTTTTTCCCTTTCATTTAAATTGCAGCCAGTGTGCGTGAATGTCAACAATCAGAAATGTGCCAGGATCTGCTCCGCTGGTGTTCAACCATTATGTGCCGCCTCCGGTTTCCCGTATCCGGCTTCTGTTTTGTCCCTGCAATCCTGACAATTGACAGCCGGGAGGGGGGAGGGGGGAGGTTGGTGGTATCAGATTTTACTTGTTCACTTCCCAGAATACAGTCCGAGCTGACGTGATGGAGTGGTGCCGCTGTGGCCCGTCCTCTTCTACATGCAGCAGAATGGTGCAGCAGCTCAGCCAACATCAGCTCCTGCCAGAGGGACACTGGTGCTGGTGCTGGTGGTGGGGGGGGGGGATTCACATCTTTATTAAATGACTGATTCGTTTGGAACAATAATGGCCAAAAGGGTTCAAATTAATTAATTATTTCATCCTTTAAAATTAATACGAGAAAAGAGTGGCGCTGTGTTTCTTTTGTAGATTTATTTTTATTTTGCCTCCAAGAGGTTTTAGTTTTTTTTCTACTATTAAAAGGGGGAAAAAGTCATTAATTGACAAAAACTGACACCCAAAAAAGGGAAGCATCTGATCTTGAAAACAATAAACGTTACAACAATAATCTTTGAAATCAAAGCTTCTGTCTGATGTAAAAGTAAAAGGCCTCATTTATTGGTTTTCTCCTCTCTGCTTTGAAATTGAACCTGCAGCGTCTTTATCGTCTGCAGCAACTCACCCTGGGTGCCTTGTCCCTCCTCCGTTCCTCCGCATCCTCTTCCGTCCGCTTGTCTTTTTGTGTTTCATAGTTTTCCCACCAATTGCTGCGACTGTTAACAGCCCTCTTACATCCCGTGTTTTATTTTTCCTCTTCCCCCGTTTCCTGAAACTGCGTGCAGTCAAATGTGTCAATGGGGAGAATAAGAGATTGGACGAGATGCCTGAACAGAAGCGGAAGATAAGGACGAGGGGAGCGAAAGTGGGAAGGAGGTGATGTGGGGGTGGTAACTTGATGGAGAGAGCAGCAGGACAGGGATGTGGGGAGAGAGGGAGAGAGAGAGAGAGAGAGGAGGGAGCTCTCTGCCTCCTCTCTGGTGATTACATTGTCCATCAGGCCGCAGGACGGCCTGCATCAGCCCCCAGGATTGATGTTTGACAGAATAATTAGAAAACTGTCTCAGTCTGTAATCGCTGGAGCTCATCTCGCCCGAGACCACTTCCATCCCGGCTGGCCGAGCACACGCACACACGCAACCGCACGTGAACACACAGCGGGCCGGCGTCAGAAGCCATCTGTGGCTAACCTGCTGGACGGGACGCTGGCTTGGTAGAGCGGTGAGACAGTGCATGGGGGAGGGCAGGGAGGGAGGGAGCGATGGGGGCTGGTCCTGTTTATTCTGGAAGGGCTAAAAGTGTTTATCTGCAGAGGTGGGCGGAGTGGACGCCTGGCAGAGTTGCACGCTGATTTCTTTTTTTTTCTTTTTTTAAATTGTGGCCGGTTTTATTGAGCGGAAAGACGAGGTTGGGGGGCGGGGGGGTAGAGCGGTGATCTAAGAGGAGTTGCAGAGAGTTCCACCTCAGCAGGTGGCGGCAGAGCGAGCGAGCGGCACCTGACCGCAGGTTGACTCGCGAGGGGCTGCTCTGGTGCAGCCGAGTGGGAAGCTGCAGTATGTGGACATCACCGTTGATGATGTAGAACTGCTGAACCACGTAGCGCACATTTGCATGAAGGGAACTCTTGTCACAATACAGTTCTGACTAGAGGGTCTTTTTCTATTTTGATTGTAAGAAATGTATTTTGCATTTCTGTGGTGGAGCACGTTTCGGTTCATGAGTTTCTGGCTGTTAGACTGACCTGTGGACGGATGTCGTGCAACATGCATCATGTATTATTAAATATCAACTGTTTATTTACCTGTCTCAAATCACTTTTTACAAATTTACAATTTCTTGACACCACACATTTACCCATGGTATGATGAGCACAATTCACTTTACATTTGTTCTTGTTTTGTTAGCAACACAATTTTCCTCGAGCCGGGTAATTAACTCCCAGAATTGAAGCTTGACTTCTCAGTGCAGCAGATTCACTTACCGGAATATTTACTCTCCCTGCCTTTTTTTTTCTTTTAAACTTGGAAATTGTTTATTCTGTTCTGTAAAGGTTTTTACTCGGTGAAAGCAGCAATGGGTGTTTTTTCGAAGGCCATTAATATTGATGTGCTCTTGACAAATCCTTTACTATATTTTAATGTCTGCTCCCAAATTCACCTCCAGCTGTACTTCCCCTCCATTTTCCCTCTTCTGCATAGCAAATCACCACTGCTCTGTCAACGCGTTTCATCATCGGCCTGTGTTATGGCGTTCTAGTGTATAACTCATTTCACACTTACTATTTTGTGCCCACGAGTCTTTTAGTTATTAACAACAGCAGGTGATGAATGCCTGAGAGAGGTAAAGTGTTGGAAAATCCCCGGTGAAACTAATGAGCTCATATTACATTGATTCCGACGATTCTGCTCACGAACTGTGCGACCGGGTAGAGTATTTACACCAGAGACAAATTAGTGGACCTTTTCTCAATGATGGTCAATAGATTGAGTGTAAACACTGAAGAAAACTGTCAACCACTTTATTAATGGTGGATGTTGTGGTGGTGTACGCCCATCAGGGGAGGGGTGGTTTTATGCAACAAAAAAAAACATACATTTTAAGTCTGAGTCTTTTAAGTTGTTGAGTCTTAAAGGTCCAGTGTGTTAAATTTGGCCTGATTTATGATTTTAGGTTGATAAAGCTGAACATACTGCCCATAAATACATTAATAAAAGTGTATGCTTGCAGTACAATAAAAAATCTTTTGTTTTCCGACCTTTAGACCTTTCTCATATATATTTAAGAATATACATAAAGCAATAAGGTCTTGCCCTTTTATTTAGGAAAGCCCGCCTGACAGTCCCCTAAAAAAGAATTGCGCTGTCAGCCAGGCCTCCTCAAAAGTTTTGCACACTGTACCTTTATGTGTCTGTTAATTCTCAAACACATCAGGGCAGTTTTAGTCGCCAGGATATCTTCCATTTCAACTGAGAGCTGAGGGTTGATACTGGGCCAGACCCACACACCCTCTCCCACTCTGGCAAAACCATGTTTGGTTTTTAATTAAATCTTAAATCTTGACTGCACGTGGCAAGCTGTGTTGCCTCACCGGGACTGCACCGTGGCACTTGCTTCGCTTTAAAACCCTCGACAGGAAGTCGGGAAGAGATAAATTAGCAAACGCCTGAGCTCTTAATTGGGATAACGCCCTCGGCCGGCGGGTCAAAGGTCATCCTATTTGTCAACCTTGTGCTCCTCGCCTGACGAGAAGCAAGCCCCCGGACGAGGCCTCCATCGATCCGGAGTCTCCTCGGCTCCTCCGATCCCTCCCGGGACTCTTATTGGTTCCTCTGATCCCTCTAATACCCCAGCAAACCCTTAATGGCTCATTGATATGCTGCTCTGTTCTCCGGAGCTCCATCATAAAGTCTGCGGGGCCAAAGTGTCAGCCTTGGAGAGCCCCACCAACCGCCCCCAACCATTTTTTTCCCTTGACGGACAACTAAGAGTTTCGCTTGTCTGCATGTGTGTGAGAGAGGAACCACTCTGTCATTTGATTTGCCAGGATTTTGTGTATCGCCACTTCCCACCTGAGAGCGCAGCAAGAGAGTTTAGGAGCCCCAATCAGGGCACACAGCCGTTTCTGCCTTGTTTGGAAAGGAAGCCCGGCTGGTTCACATCTGTTTTGACCAGGTTTGGTTGTTTCTGGCAATTTAACAAACTCTTAACCAGACCTCACGGAGCCCCCCAGAGGGCCTGACTGTGCGTCGGGGGGGAGGCAGCCAGAGGAGAGAGAGAGAGAGCGGAGTGAGCTGATTCCATCAGTCCGCTAGATTAATCATTTAGAGCAGAGTAGCATTCAAAACAGCCGCCACCGCTGTGGCTCCAGCGAAGACGAGGGCAACGGACAAATTGTGGGCTTGTGAAATTGGGCACTTAGACTTACACAGACTTGAAAGAACCAGGGAGGTTGGGAGGAGTGCAAATTCCAAAGAAAGATTTTACACAATTAGCGCTCGGTGTTGCCGCCTCATTGACTCTCATACTAAACATCCATTTCCAGAAGGAAAAAAACAACAAAAAGCAACAAGTTCTCTTCTGTATTGAGTAAGCCTCCCTCCCCACACACACAGACAGACACACACAGACAGACACACACAGCAGCACACCAGTCCACAGTCATCTCTCTCTCTCTCTCTCTCTCTCTCTCTCTCTCTCTCTCTCTCTCTCTGTCCCTCTCTCTCCCTCTCTCCCTCTCTCTCTCTCTCTCTCCCTCGTGTGGAGGTAAATCTTTCTCTTCTCAGTGTGTTGACGCACCTGTAATTTTTTTCTCCCTCAGTCGTTTTCCACTTGTGGCTCACAGTCATCAGTCAGTCAATAGAATTTTTTCAGAAGAGAAACTTACTCTTCTGAGCAATTGCTCAAAATGAATCAATGTGCGAGATGATTACATGGTATTTTATCCAAATGAAGGAAAGTTATGGCCTCTTACTTGAAAGATTGTGAGGACATTTTGTTGGAATCTTCAACCATTTTTTTTTTTTTTCACTTTACATTGTGGTTGATGCACTGCACCTGTGATAAATGACCAGTTCCTGGCATTGATGATTTTACATCAAATATACTCAGACTTACAAGATATGTTTTGGGCGCAGTGTGTAAACATTAAGTCAGACTGTGTCAGAACTGATGGTTAAACCTGTAATTTGGTCATTCCGTGACATTCCATTGACAGAGTGGGAGTGAATCGAAGTGCCTCTTGAAAGGTCAACCTTAAACCTGCTGGTCGTTCCTGAAATGCTGTTAAGATGTTCAGCCATTAGTGCGAGGTATTGAGGAGAAGGGGGGGGGGAGGGGGGTCGGGGTGCTTGCATGTTTATACATGCAAATGTTTCAGCAAAGTGGGTCAAAATAAATAGATAAATGAAATAAAACCAAAAGAAGTCTGGCCGGGGCAGTGATTTGCCTTGCAGAGCAACACCCATCTGCCCTTTCCAAGGCTCATTGGCTCCCCAGATCAGGTGCAATCTGAACTGGAATCATTTGGATAATTGACCTTCTGCGTGCATGCATTAGAATAAATTAATTCTGATTGGCCGTGTAGCATTAGGAACAAAGTGGCAAAATGTTGACTCTTTTATATGCAGCCGCTGTTTTTCTTGTACCCCCGACCCGCTGAGGTGATTATAAATGCCACAGTCCCGACTGTCGCGGCACTTAGTGTGCTTGGAAGGAAAAAAGAGAAAGAAAAACAACGATTCTGGGTTTTTGAGCAAAGTGGAAAACAGCACAGCCGGACAGGAAGACGCATATGCAACGCTTTAGGTGAAGTGAAATGTGTGTTGTTCCATCGTACTGAGGGAGGCGTTTTGCCGGTGTAGGTTGGATTTTCTGTAGGAATCTATTTATCTGCGCACAGGTAAACATGCTGAGGCAAAAGTACCGGCGGCCGTCTCCTGCGGCTTCCTGTCCTCTCCTCATCCCTCCTCCATCTCCATAAGTGACCTTGCTATTCCGGTAAAAGTGCTGGTACCGTGTGTGTGTGTGTGTGTGTGTGTGTGTGTGTGTGTGTGTGTGTGTGTGTGTGTGTGTGTGTGTGTGTGTGTGTGTGTGTGTGTGTGTGTGTGTGTGTGCGCGCGCACCCGCCCTGTATGTCTCACTGTTGCCTGATGGACAGCCATTAACCCTTGGCAAAGAGGTTGAGGAATATTTATGTCTGCCTGTCAGCGGTGACACGACACCCCGTGGCTATGAATAATATTCCTGCTGCGCCAGCGGCTCCAATTGTTGCAACCAATTCACAGCTTTTGCGTGGCTTGTGTGAGTGTGTGTGCTGCTCTTTGTGTGCATATATGTGTGTGTGTGTGTGTGTGTGGGTTCAGGAGCATTGTGATACCCTGAGGTGAGCAGCAGGAGACGAGTCGTACACAGTGAAGAAAAAAACCTTGAAGCTCTTTCACTCTCATTTCATCTGTTGTGTTTTTGTCTCTGATAATTTTTTCGGACTCATTGATCAGCTTGTCCGTATGAGGTTTCCTGAAAATAAAAATAATCAAGTTTACCGCATAAGTTTGCATTTGATGGCTGTGGGCTACTTCGATTCATCGACATTATTCATAGTTATTCACTAATAACACAGATAGATAGATGGACAAGTCGATCATGAGTTCCTACTTTTTTTTTGCAACCTTTGAGAGGCTTTTTTTTTTTTTACGCCGTGTGGTTAATTGGCAGTCCAGAAGAGAGGTGTTGCGCTAAAACCAAGAAAATCCCGCACATGTGCAATTACTCACTCTGAAAGTGTCAACCATCGCATGCACGACTCCTGCATTGTCTCTGAAATGCTGCTGCAAGCTGTCGCAACAGTAAAGGTTAGAGTGTTAAAGTTAAGGTGGATGTTAGTTGTTGGTTGATCGCTGTGGAATTTGTTGAAAGTGTTGAAAAGTTTGAAGCAGAGACGTTCCACACGCAGCCAGCCAGCCTCGAACCCAGCAAACAAAACACTCGCTGCAAGTAGAAAAACAAAGCAACTGGAAAATACATATTTTATCGCCAACAAAGCTTTAATTCAGCCGTACTCAACGTAACGCACAAATTTGGCACCGCTTGCTGAGGTTTTACGCTCTTGACTTGTTTCCAGCTCAGCTTATTGTTGTTGCCCGTTTATTGTCCTGTAAAAACTCATTAAACTAATTGGGGGAAATATATGAGACAGAAGGCAGTGATTCAAGTGATCCATAAAGAAAAGTTGCACTCTTAACTGCCCGTTGTTACTGAAACACATCAACGCAGAGAGAATTTAAGTCAAAACGAAGGAGGGAGTTTAAAGCAGCGCTCCGCCGCCGCCGCTGCGCTCTTTTTTCACCCTTTTTGTTTAATTAGCATGATTCATGCTGGCGACACCTGTCAGACATGTTTAGAAGCGTCTTAATGGGGATGTCTGGCAGCGAGTGGATCAGACGGCAAACGATTACAATCATTACACACCAGATGCCTGATCATTTTATCTCCCAACTGTCAACACCACCAGGCCCAGACTGAGACGGAGCCGCTCGGTCCGGACTCGGCGCTGATATCGCTAGTCTTTGTTGAGCTTGTACACCCTGTACAATTAAAAAATCTGTTTATTTTCAGATACTTCAGCAATTTAATTTGTGATCCACTAAAATGCCGACAAATAACCACCTCATTTTTAGCACCACATCTTCGTGACCGCCCATGTAACGGCCATATTACTGTACCGTGGAGCTGCAGCTGTCGATTGTTTTGTGATTGTTTTGATGTGTGTGATTGAATGATAGCTTAAATTGGCAACAAAAAAAAATGTGAAAGACTGAGACTGTCAATTTAAACTTGCAGATTAAAACTTGCACCTTAAACTGTGACACCTCAGACATGAGAGGCATGAAGTCCTGAAAGGTCCGGGCTCGGGCTCAGGATGGCGTTCCTGAGTCCTCAGGGTGAGACCTTGTCTCAACCAACCAGTAAAACTGTCTGTGTGTCTGTCTGTGTGTCAGTGGAGAGGTGTCTCTGCCGGCGTGGCGGCCAATCTTTGATATAATGCTCAGTCTGTCTCTCCACAGTCCCAAGAAGGGGCTGTCATGCTTCAGCAGGCCGGATAATTATTTCTCTCTTATCCCGGCTTGCCAGGGCCAATCCCAGCCATCAATAGAACCCAGGGAGCGGGACCACTTCCCATCACCTCTCTTCTCTGGCTCCTTTCTCTTCCATCTCTCTTCCTCTATCTCTCTCACTTTGTCTCACTCACCCACTTCAAGACCTCTTTTTCTCTTCTTTTCTTTTCTTCTTTCTCCCCCCCCCACCTCCTCAACCCCTCTCGGCCTGTCGCCGTGTCACTCTCACTTCCTTCCTTCCCTCCTGGATCTTCTCGGAATACATTTGCCCGGTGACGATGGCAGCGAGTCGGTGGGTCAGTCGGTCGGAGAGAAGCGCCGCCGCCGTCAGGAGTGAACACTTCATGAGAGATGCGGGTTGTTGCTTTCCCACACGCATGACGCCGAGCAGACGAAATTGCGCCGGTCCTTCCATCCGGCCCTCCTCGTCACTCCGCCTGCCTTGAATGTGGCCGCATTCGCATCAACTGCTGTTCCAAGACACTCACAGCCCAGTTTGAAAGGCTCTGTTGTCAGTGTGTTTTTATTCCTGCGGTGATGCGAGTCCGCTGTGGAGCCAAGGTTCTTTTTCCTTTCTTTCTTTCTTTTCCTTTTGTGAAAGATGTGGGAAAAGTGCTCCGCAGTGGTAATAGGATGTGGCTACAGTAATTGCTTCCTTTGTTCCAGGTGAGTTATGTTTCCACTAATTCAATTCATTTTCCATCGGCGTCGGCTGACCCGTGACTCAAAACAAGTTTTGGTTACTTCAGCGTGATACCGGAGAGCTCGGTGCAGGTGTGAGAACCACCTCACTCAACCAAACCCAACTTTTCCATCATAATTTGCTTGAATTCCGGGGTCGTTTCCCTGTGTTTGCGTTATTGCTTGTGGCCTCGGGACGAGACAGACGTGCGACAACACAAAAGAGGCGTCTCTGTGTCGCCGGCAAAGTTTGAGCCTGTCGCCTCCCTGCTTATGGTGCTTTCAGGGTAAAGCGCCAGGCATGATGTAATCGCAGGAAATGCGAGCGTCGCATCGCTCAGTCATAATTAGCTCGTATGGAAGGCGCGGCATTATGTGACGTGATTGCCTCCAGTGACGTCTCGTGTGTTTGCGTCTGTACCTTGACTTTGTATGTATTTCTTTGTGCTTGGTGTGAATGGAAGTGTGGAAATTAGGTGTGCGCAGGTCGGAAAGTTTGAATGAATGAATGAATTTTGTTATTGTGTCATCCCTTTCAGGATTATAACACACCACCAAAAACCACATGAAATTATAACATTCACTTCCTGTAGATGACGCCACAATTCACCATAGGTTAGTTAACACATGAGTAAAGTGAATAAAATAAAAACAACAGACTTAATATCTCACCTAAATGTTTGTTCTCTTAGCCCAGGCTTTCTCTAAATATTCGGCAAGGGCGAAGACCTTGTCATCAAAAAGACATTTTAGTCTGTCTGCATCATTCAGCCACATCAAATCAACAGTTTCACACCTGTCAAACAATTTCTGATGCAATTCAGGGTACAAAGGGCAATAAAACACAAAGTGGAACTCATTCTCAACATCGAAGTAGACACACAGTAGTCACTGCTTTTTGGACATTAATCAAGTTTCAAATGGACACATGGACAGTGATTTTACTTTTATTTCTTAGAGACTAACCTTGACAATGGTCTTTTAATATCGTAGCTTGGAGCCTGAACAAATGTGCACAGATGGACGGAGAAATTTAACACACGTGGTGATTTTTCGCGTCTCGGATTAGAGAAACAAACTAAGCGTCTCTCACCGCCGGGCAGCAGGAGCCGAGCCGGCCTTGATTCGGAAGCTGTGCATGTTAACCTGTGGCCCCGGGGCAGAGCAAGCGGCCCTCAGCAGATCGAAAGCAAATAAACAAGTCCTGCCAAAAGAGGCGGCGACGGTGCAGCCTGTCTCCAGCAGATAAGACGGAACAATGGCCCTTAATAGGCCACCGAGAGACGCGCGGCCGTCACCAGCCCTGGCCGCTCCCCGCTCCTATCTGCTCGCCGGCTAACAAAGGAAACAAGATGCTCTCCCTTTTCTTTCTTCCCCTGCTGAGAGATTAGCCGTGCTTAACAGGGGCACGGGCATGAAAATGTGTATTTGAGTGATAATTCGGCAACGCATGCAAAACTTGTGACAAGGAGCCTCACGGAAAGAAGATGAATACAACTGCTTTCCATCCCCGTCCCCCTCCTCCCCCCACCTCGCCGTGAGGGAAATCTTGGAGGAGAAAAGTACTCGGTGTTTGTTTACTGTGTTATCAGCCTCCGGAATGAGTATGAAGATGCTCCTCGCGCGTCTTGCAGTTTTCCAGCGTTTCTTTGGAGTTTGTTTTTTTTTGGCCTTTGCAGCTTTTTTTGCCCCCTGAAATACAACATTGAGATTTGAAATAAGTCGTTTCCAAGCCATGTGAAGGGACAAGAGTCCTAAGGTGCATGAGCCATGTCTCGGTGCTACTACTGCTACTGAAGTAGGCCTAACAGCAAAGGACTGCAAGCAGGAAAGCAGATTCCTCATGTTAAGGCACCTTTTTTTTTCGTTAAAGTTAGACACAAAAGCCTTGGCAGGGTTTGTTTTTTTTTACTTCGTCATCTTCTTCTTTTGAGGAGGTTGCCGGCAAGGATTCTGTTTAGAATCGATTCAGAATCGTTTCACAGTGCAAAACGCAGGCTGAAAGAAACACAAAGATCCTTTAACAAGAGCGAGCTGGCACGCTCGCCCTTTGCGCCGCCTTCTGATGAAAGAAATCCACCCCGCTGCCAAGTCGCTGACCTGAAATGAATGCCTTTTTTTTTTTTTTTTTTTTATGGACGCACAGCGGCTGCTCCTGCCTCTGTCACAGGAGCTTAAATGCGGTGGTGGAGTGTGATGATGGAGAATTTAGGGGATTGGCGGCTATCAGGGCCAGTGTGAGCCAGATCCTGCACCGCGGCAGTCGGAAGCGCAGAGATTGGCCCCCCTGAACTCGCTCCCTATTTTTATTTACTACAGAGCAGAGCGGCATTACGTCACCGTCAGGATGCAGCTGCTGCGTATCTATTGTGACAAGCACCAAAATATCTCTCCTCTACTGTTCCACTAAGCAAACACCAAGCAAGCACAGCCGATTCCAAATATCACAGCAGTGGGCTGCCTCGTCCAAGAAGTGCTGACCGTCGTTGACAGAAGAACCACAGGCAGAAGAAGCTGCCTTGAGATTAGTGTGGATGCAGTTCTTTCAACAGAGCTGAATGTAGAAGAAGAACATAAGAATTGAGTGCTTTTTCTCATTGGAAGGTTGGATTCTTCGAGGCCAGTGGCAGTGTCGCCTTGTGCACTGAGAGTCATTGAGCAGATCAGACTTAAGGTAGCAAATCTCATTTGTTCACTTTAATCGGGCAGGGAGACTCTGCCGCCGCTTTCTGTCGGCCCTCGACCAGGTCCAGGAGATGCAGGATGTTCCAGTCATGACAAGTGAATGTGCCGTCACATGGCAGAACCAAATAATAGAGGAAACTAAGATGCACTTTTCCCGCCCTCCAGCATCTCTGCGTGTTTTAATTTTAAAGCTGCATTCCCTGCGGGTGAGCCAGATCACATTATCTCTCTTCAAATTACAGCGATGAGGTTGTCGTGTGGGCGCGGACCCGGGATCCCAACTCGCAAATGGCAGGAGTGGGAGAGCTTCTGCGTCAAATGTGTTTCTCTCTTTGGCATTTAGTGGGGATTTGTTTTACATGACGACTCCTGAAGCTCACTTCTCACCCAAATTGGCAAAAATAAAAGGGGGAAAAAAGTCGAACTAAAACTTGCGGCTGGGTGCCGCCCCCGCTACCTGCTGCATCCAATATTTTTTCTAAAAATGCGTTTACTTGTGTGTCAGGCCACATAAATCATGTCCGATGTACCATTAATATACCTCGGTGTCAATAGTGGATGCATGAATGGAAGAAATATGGTTCTTCCCCGCAGAGGCCGAAGTGAAGAATTACGCTGCGGAGGGAGTAGAGAGAGTGGAGCCTCTACAGCCAGCTTCCACAAAGAAGGCGCCTAAATCTCTACTGCCCCCAAGTGGCCGCAGGACAACGCTGTGCACGCGTGTGCTTTTTTTTTAGACCCTCACCGCAAAGCCTGCAACACACAATTGGGTCTCCAACCGTCCTGAAACCCCGAGTTGATTGCTTGTCATTGAGTCATTAACATATTATGGAGTGCTGGCGCGCTGCCGGGACTAATTCCAGCTTCCTGCGTCGTTACATGCACATCACCGCGTCACTGTTCTTGGCGGTGCAGCCACTGCAGGTCTGCACATTTATGATGAGATCGATCTTTCCTGTTGGAAGTAAAACTTGGCTTATCTGCGGTTACTGGGCAGTGTCAACCCCCACCCTCACCTCCGCATGTGCGCCTCTGTCTGCACCCGACGGTGGTGCACGCTCGCAGCCCTGCGGCGGTGGCGTGATACAAACACATGCACAAGTGTGGTATAAACTGTAGACGGAGCTTCGCAGGCTGTCAGAGGAAACCCCTCCGCTACGGGTCTGCGGAGCGTCGAGCCGCTATCGTTTCACACCTCCCACTCTCCATCTCTCCATCCCTCCCTCCCCCCACTTCCTCTCTCCCCCACCCCCCACCCCCCGACCGTCTGCCTCTCGACCGTCTGCAGCCCTTTGCACGGAAAAAACACCGGTCATCAAAACAGGCTGTGTTGCTCATGCAGTTTCTTTTGTTTGTTTGTTTGTTTTTTTCGCCCCGCTCCCACCGCTCCATTCTTGTCGGGGGAGCAGCAGTGGATGTTTCCTGCGTGTGCGTCTGGAGGCCGCAAACGCTCACACGTCACTGCGTAAACGGCGGCCGGCTTTGCCTGGGCGATAAGGCAGCGTGAGATTGTGGATGTAATTGACGCTCGCCAGTCAATACTTGGGTTATGAAGGGGTCGACATCTGGAGCAGAGTGCAATATATTAATAGCCCTACAGAAGGAAATGAACATAAACGGCTCCAATTAATCCCTGGACTTGTCCTTTTTAATGCGGCGGCCACTTTACATTAGACAGCCTCTCTGACCGTGCAAAGCGGGGAAAAGAAAGATCACTGATCGCGATAAGGACTCGTCTCGCCGCGAAGAACGTCGCTATTTCCCGCAAGCAGTGCCTTTTTGAAATGAACTGCCGATGTTATCGGAGTCGTCTGGGATTGGATTAGCATTTTTAACCAGAAAGAGCAGGTTATCAGCCAGCTGGGGTCTGAGAACGAGCCGACAGTGTACGAAGTGCTAAGCTAAATTTCACTCATTACGTCTTCGTCAAAACCCGACAATACTGCACATATATTTGGCTATGCATTTACATAGAGCTCATTTTCAGCATATGGTCAAAGCAAACGTGAATCGAAGCAAAAAAAAAACAGACATTCAACAAATGAAGGATTCTTAAAGTGAGAAAGCCAATTAATGAAAGAGATGATATGTAGAGAGCTCACTGACATCTGATTGGTCCGTATGATCCACCTTTACGGAGAGCTTGGTGCCCGCCAGCCACTGGATATCGGCCGATAATGAGCTGATCAGCTGAACGTCCCCAATTATTCTCATTGCAACCAGCAGTTACTGTAACTTCCTGTTTTGTTTTTTCCCCCACATCTACAATGTGTTTTTCTCGCCAGTGTTTTTTTTGTTTGTGCATTTTTTTCCCCTTCTATTTTGCACGTCCTTCGTGTCATCCACAACACAACGCACCTAATCAGCATGAAGCGGCACTCTGTGTTGACCTAACAGCATGCTCAGTGTCTGCGCACGCCACCGCCGCGTTACTGCCCACGTCTCTGTTTGTGTCAGCGCTCTCGCCGGCGCTCTCGCCGGCGCTCTCGCCGGCGCTCTCGCCTCTCCAGAAGGAGATATTCATTTGGATTGCGCACAGAGGACAATCCCGCGGCTGTCGCTCTGATAGCGATCCAAGCCCTTGATCTTCTCTTCCCATAAACATCATTAGCCCACACCGAAAACATATACACGTTCACCGCAGCTGCACACGCACAAGCACGCGCACACACACACACACACACAAGCTGCTCATCCAAATCGGCGCTAACAGATTAGCAGTGATTATAAACAAACATGGGGGATTAATCCTGTGTACCCGCGGTCTACTTTCTTAGCGAGTTAGCCGGGGTAATTACCAAGTGGTAGATTGTTAGTGTAATCACACGCGCGCACGCACGGGCACACAAAACAATCTGCCTTGCTTCGATGCCCCGCAATATTACTTTTTTCGAGCTCATTTTCTAAGAAAGTTGGCGATATCTTGGGTGGCTGGGTGGAGGAGGGAAGGTGCGAGACTATTCTGGAAATAAATTGGCTTTCAAAATTCAAAAGTGAGATGATATTAGCAGCAGGTATAACAATCACATTGTGTTAAAAGGCCAAATGTGAAGGCTCACCTGCCTGCCCGGCCTGCTGCACGAGTCACTCATCGCTGTATTGCAACAGTTCACATGCAACAACAGTAGCTGCGTTTGCATGACCCCCTAGAACTGCGTAAAACCTAAATATCACGATAAAAAAATGGTAATGGAAATGCTTAAACTTTTAAAATGTGCCTAAAAGGTTTTGACGCTCTCATGAGGTGGTTTTTCAGACGTATCCATATAGAGGTATATCGCAAAAGTGTCATGGAAACACTTTCTTCGCATGGAAAAACAGCTACTGACAGCAGTCACCTGGCTATACGAGAAACTAGTTAGCTGACTGCTTGCTTTGTGGTTTGGGCAACAGAGGCAACGCAGACCAAAAAAAAAGACGTCATCTGGGAAGTCAAACAGATGTTTGTTTGTTTTTTCACGAGCAGGTGCCGGGCAGGCAACCAAAGTTATCTGTTCTCATACCAGACCAGCGGAGGGCGCTGTTATCGGTGGGGTGCTGCACTCACAATTTATAATACGTCCTAAAAATATTTTTTCAATTTTCAGCTGTTTTTAGGTTCAGAGCGTTGCATTTTCTATTATTTGACTTCATTTTACTCGTGGTTCTCTCCCGCTGCTTCACTTTCACCCACCAACAATGTGTCGGTTCATTCTGCTTCCAGCCGCGTAAAGCCTTCAGCCCGCTAAACAACTGTGCACCGAGATTGCACAGAAGGCAGCTTTCATTAGTGTTGCTGCGCGTCCTGGTGGCGAGAGTTTAAACTTTGAAGCGGCAGAGCTTGTTTCCTGCTCCCAAACATCCCAGAACGTCTGCGTGGAAAAAAACACTGTAGAGGGTTTAAGGGTTTTTTTTCCGTTGGCGGCCGACCGTTTTGTGCTTGAGGGGAACCTCCCATCCGGAACAAATAGACGATATAAACCTACATCCTCTGCACAAAACCTCTTACAATTGCACTGAATGTCTGAGTGAATGAAGTGTTCCCACTTTTCGTTGACTTTCAACACACACACATGCACACACACACAGATTTGTTCTTTGCAACCTGGTTTCACTTTTTTACTTTTTTCTCCTCTTCTTTTCTTGAACAGGTTGAGGCGATCCTCGTCAACATCTTTGGTGGGATTGTCAACTGTGCCATCATCGCCAACGGCATCACCAAGGCCTGCAGGGAGCTGGAGCTGAAGGTGCCCCTGGTGGTCCGGCTAGAAGGTGCACGCACATCCTCTCGCGTACAAAACAAACACAACGCAGTCGGGCGTTTCAGGTGTGTCCAGGCTAAAGCAGCTGAGGCCGAGCGCGTTGTCTCTTGCTCCTCAGAATGATGGACATCACTGATCTCAGTCTATCCATCTGTCCTGGGTGTGAAATGCTTAATCTTAGCAGAGACTCGTGACGCTGTAGAGCGACACTGACCTTCAAGTTAACATTTCAAACCAAAGCATAGACCTTTCGCTGGTTGCTGAACAGTGCACATCCCGAGGCGGAGGCCGCCTGCCGCGTCTCTCCTGCTCCTCAGTGCGAAACCTATTCCAATGGGGGGTTTTTTTTCAACTTTACACCAGTGACGCTTCACCTCGTGTCTCCTTTAGCCACGCCCTTCATTATCCCCCAACCAGAACAGCACTGAGGCTCCTGAGCTCTGATTGGCTCACCTTTCACCTGCCCCATGCACACTTCTCACTGCATGTCGTTCCACACACTGCTCATTTGTGTTGCACCTCATGTCAGGCTGTATAAGGTCTGTGTAGAAATTCACCCTGCAGTAAAGTCTGGACATTTTGAGCCTGAATTTGTCATTTCTTTTTCACATTTAAAAAAACAAACAAAACACAGAAAACCTAATTAGACTAGAAAACTTTATTCAAGGTTAATGCTAATCTTGCACAATCCATTAGTTTTTTGTTTTTTTTATTACTTCATTGACCCAAACAACAAAAAGTAAATAAAAAAGGAGTGTGTTGTTGCCTGAATGTGCTATTTTATTTTTTGTAAACTCAAATATATTTTTTGTATTTTAGTTTATTATTGTTTTTAAAGCTACTACTAACCCGCAGCCACTCGAGCGAAGCCATGTAAATCAGAGTGATTCCTAAACAGAGCCAGCGCAGAAGGTCGGTGCCGGTTCGCTCCGACCGCGTCTCTCTAGCCGGTGTCTAATCCGAGCTTTAGCCACGGGTCATTACATCCTGGGCCGCCGTCTTGTGGAGAAGATTGCTTCAGAACCAATCGGCTCAGGCCGCCGCCGCCGGGCCGGCCACAGAGCAGCGAGGAGCGACGGCCTGCCTGCCTGCCTGCCTGCCTGCCTGCCTGCCTGCCTGCCGCTCTTCAGCGGGATCAGAGTGGATTAACTGGCGCAATTCTTAATTGGGGAGGCTCTCTTGAAAAGGACTGAGTTGATATTATTGCTGGAGATTTATATATTCCCGCGTGTGGGGCGGAAAGGAAGGAAGGACGCTGATGGAGGCGATTCAGTAAACAGTTTCTTTATTTATTTTTTGAAAAAACCTTGTTTATTTTGGGTTTGTCGAGAGTCCGGCTGAATTGCGGCGCCTTTCCGTCGTCCTCGGAGGGAGGGGCCGCGACGCGTGTCATCGCCAAACAAAAATAGACCCCCTTCAATGAACACAAATACTTCACCGCCCCCTCTGGCTGCAGTGTAAACACAGACATATTGCTCTTTGAGAGTGCTGTCTGCCACAGTCGGAAGGGGGAGAGCGAGAGAAGGAGAGAAAAGAAATCCCATTTAATAGCCCTGAGAGTCCTGGGAGGAGGTGACTGCATTCGCTTAACCGTGTCCCCCCGGCCTATTGATTCACGGAGCCATTCCCCAACTGTCTGTAAAACAGCCCAGGCTGTTTTCTCCCCTCAAAAAGAGTTCTGGCCATTTTCTCCCATTTAATTAAAAAGAGATGCAAGGCCCCACAGTACGGCTGGGATGGCCTTTCCACTGCTGACAGTGTCATTATGGCTTTAATAGCCATCTGCTGCAGCTGAACACACACACACACACACACATACACATACGCAGTAACACGCGGCGACGCACATAAAAACACACACACACCAATTTGCGGTTCGCTCCTGCGTTTCTTTAACCCCCAACATTTGCGTGGACAAAGAGCCGAGTTTGAATTATGAATCGACGGCCGACGCTTCCT
>NW_027466218.1:3010000-3110000 GCF_046127955.1 Nelusetta ayraudi
CACCAGCGGTGTTGACTGAGACCTCCTCCTGTCAGAGGAACCAACCGCCTGCCTGATAGATTATCTGTCGGTCCGTCTGAGAGGAGGCCCAGGCTGGCAGGATGAACTGCAGCGGAGCACAGCAGCGTCTCCCTCCTCAAACTGCACCTCTGCCCCCTGCTGTCCAGGAGGAGGAGGACAGGACAGAGTCCACTCTGGATGTAAGTAGGAAATGAAACACTCCAATAATGATAATAATAAGTCAAGTCAAAGGTTGTTGGTTTTTTTTCGCACTTTTAACACAACCTCAGTCAAACAAAGTATTGTACAGTTAATTAGAAATAGAATAGATAGAGTAGATTAAAAAAGGCATAAGCATACACAAATACAATAATAAATACAACAAAGTGGTAAAGCAAGGAAGAGGAAAAGCTCAATTTAAGAACAAAATTAGAAAAAGAACAAAATAAACAAAATATAGAAAGAGCCAGGATCACTCGCCTAGCAGGGACTGCTAACAAAAACATGTTAGGATTAAATCCTAGCGGCGTGTGTCTAATATTCCAGCCACTTTCAAATCTTTATTTGTCCTCCTGGACTCTAGGGGAGCAGTTTCACGTTATTAGCTATTCTGACGACTCTTTCAGATCTGCAGCTCACACTGGTGTTGGTTTACTTTCTGTTTGACCTGGGAACAGGGGGGAAAAAAAGACGATTACAGACTGGCGGAGCTTGGATTGGAGTGTCGTCACTAACTAGGAAGATGTATCGGTACCCTATGTGACATCATCAAAAGCTAATTTCCATAATTTAGCATTTCAGCACCGGAAAGAAGGGTTAAGAATGGTCTTCATGTCTGCTGTCTTCACTGACAGGCTGCAGGCCTGACGTGTTGTCAGGACGCATTTATGAAAGGATTTTTTTTTCCCCGAGCAATATGGGACCATTAAAACCACAAGCCTTGACACAACTAGAAAATCAAATTAAGCACAATAGTTGACCAACTGCTGTATTATATTTCAGTCCCTGGAGTCATCCCAAAGACAGACAGACGGACGGCGACTCAGGTCTGCGCCTCCTCCAGGCGGCCGGGCCGGGCCGAGCCGTAGAAATGGGCTGAAGGGTTCGATAATTGCCTTATTTCATGCTCTTCCTTCCGAGTGTCAGAAATATCCCCGCTGATGGATTGGACGGAGGAATTTAAGGCTTGTTAAGAGGGGGGAGAAGGAGGGGGCTTCTCGGGCCCCCGCTCCCCGATATTGTTTAATTCAGTGTCAAGCCGGAGGTCACGACAAAATGTGCACACTGATTTACTGGGCGAAATTAGTGCCGCTCCGTCATATAAATATAGATGAGGGAGGGGAAGAAGCTTTGGAGGTCAGCCTGAAGACGTCTGTCCTGGAGCCGGGCTGCTTTTAACTGGGCTAATACCTCCGGAAGCGACGGAGGAGGGCGGTGTTAGTGTTGGTGTTGTGTTAAAAACATCAATTTGTTTGAACTGCCTCTTTAATTAGTCAGAATTATGATGCCGCAGCAGTTTCCCCTTTTCTTCCAGCGTGGCAATATCACAGCAGTCGTTCTCTCTCTCTTTCATGAGGGGTTTGAATTGATGTCAAAGCTGTAATTGCCACTTTACAAAAAGCCGCCTTCCCTGTTTAGCAGCGCAACAAGAGAGCCGGCGTGCGGGGAAGAGCGCTTCCTCTCAGACAACAGGGTCAAGGCCACGTCTGGGGGAAGTATTGGATATTTATTGAGTCTCTGCCTGGGAAGCGACGCCTATGAACATATTAGTTCATCATAAAGTAAGAGTGGAGGGGAGGGGGAGGGGAGGGGCGCCTACAGCCATTTCAGCTCCATCTTCAGGGCCCTCACTTTACCCACAGTGCAGTAGTGTAGCAGTACTTGAGATTGGTCTTGGTCTCCAGACCACTTTCTGAGGGTCTCGTCTCAGACTTGGAGGCATTTTAACCCGGTCTGGTCTCGGTCTCGGACTGAGCAGACTCTGGATTTTTGATCACTGCCGGTCAAGACTCAGCCAACACTGCAATGACACGATAATAACAGAAAATAATCCAGCTGCTGCTGTTTTACGCTCTGTTTGTGACGCCCAGAGTGGCACAGCTTCTTATTCCTAGTTTATTTATTTTTAGGTTTTATGAAGAAAAGTGTTTTTTTGGAAAAAAAAAAAAAAAAAAGACACCTTGCTGAAAAGAGATGTTGCTGTTCCATTTATTTTTTTCTGTTTTGTTGTCATTTTTCCTTGACATAAAAAGTCTCGGACTTGTCTTGGTCTCGATACTCTCGATAATGTCTTGGTCTCGGTTGACGCGGTTCTGACTACAGCAATACTTTGCCCACAGTGCACCTCTGCATGCAGGAGAGAGAGTGTGTGAGACTGTCAGGTCGCTGACACCTGCTTCCTTGTGGGACTTGTGAACATGTGTTGTTGTGTTAGTTCTTCAGAGCCTTAAATAAGAGACAGGAAGCACTTTGCTTCCTCCACACCTTCAGGATCCATCAGCGTCTGGCTTTTTTTCTCCCCACCCCACCCCCCCACCCCGCCCCCCCTGTCTTTTTCTCATCAAAGAAATATAAAATGAAAGGAGAAAGCGCAACCGCCCGTATTGTTTTACCTCACGGCATTGAGTTAAATTACACCCACGTTGGCAGCTTTCTCACGAAGAAGACGCGACAGAGTATGAGAGGGGAAAAGAGGGGAAAAAACACGCGAGTAGCGGTTGTTGCTGCGCCGCCGTCCTGCTCGTCACAGGTTTGGCCTTGGCGCGCTGACGAGCGGTGAGGGAGAGAAAAAAAAATCCATTTCCTACCTGAAATGAATGTCAGTGAGTTCGCAAGCGAAGGACTTAACAATCGATGCGAATTATCCCGGCAGTCTGGAGAAACTGAGCATTAAAGATGCAATCAGCACCATGAGCCGAGTGTGACAGCCGCGTTCACAAGAACCTGTGTGTGTGTGTGTGTGTGTGTGTGTGTGTGTGTGTGTGTGTGTGTGTGTGTGTGTGTGTGTGTGTGTGTGTGTGTGTGTGTGTGTGTGTGTGTGTGTGTTTATATGAGAGCCAAAGTTTGAAGTCATGTTTGGAGGGCGGTCGTAATGTTGTTGATGATCCAGAGACCCTGAAACCCTCTCCCGTTGAAATTCTCTGCAAGTTTACTGAAAACCGGTGCGCCGCCGTATTGCCAGTCTGGTATCCAGTTCTTATAATACATCCATGGTTGTTGTTGCCCATTGGCGGCGGCAACACAGTCAGTTCTATCAGACCTGGACGACGCTTTCGCATTAAAGTAAAGAGCGAAGAACAAACTGCTGTAGCTCCTTTTTCTCTGTTTTCACTCTCAGCTGTGAGTTATCGCTTAGCTTTAAAGTTACAGTCTTCTTACCCACAGTGTCGTTTTTTTCTTATTGGTGTTGCCCACATTGTTTGTGAAAGAAATACAAAATGCCTCTGCGTTTTGACCAAACTATTTACCTATGTAACTCTTGTTATTTCTGCTGCGGCCACACGCTGCTTGTCTTCCCTTCCTGCCATCTGCGGGACCAAAAATAAAAGTGTGACACCTTCTTGGGAGTAGGGCCAAGGATGCAGGCAGGAAATTGAGGAAGACACTTCCTCTGGACCGGCAGCGGTTGTTTGTTCCCCCCCCCCCCCCCCCCTCCACGACGTCAGGGTGAAGGTGACTTTGGTGGTTGGCGACTGTAAGTGCTGGCGACGACTCGCCTGCTTTATTGTCTCCCGCTCGTGCGTCTCCTTCTCTCACCCACCCGAGAGGAAAAGTGGCCCGTCACCTGTGATCTCGACGCTCTGTTTGCCGCCGCTAACAGCTCACAGTCGCACCGGCTCACAGTCGCACCGGCTCACAGTCGCACGAGCTCACAGTCGCACCGGCTCACAGTCGCACCAGCTCACAGTCGCACCAGCTCGCCGCGAAGTGGTGCCCTTTTGGAAGCACGAGCTCCAGAGTAAACTAAAACTCAACTAAAAATAAACAGTCGGGTTTCCAAAAACTTCTCAAACTGTGTCTGCCCCACGGACTTAAAGTCACACGGCAGCGGCAACGGCGTGGACGAAGCCACTGAGCCGAGGGCTCGTTGTTGTGAATAGTTTCTCACCTGCAGCGGTTTTGCTGAGCTGACAGGCTGCTGGAGTTCACAGCTAAGCACACACACGCTGACCGTGTCGCACAACTGCCCACAACTTCCCTCTTCCTCTTTTTTCCCACAATCCTCAACTTCCTGTGCAGGATCTTGCAAATCCATCAATCAAAGCTGGCTGTTGCAAGTTTGAAATGTGCCTCAGTTTTTGTTTTTTGTCCTTATTTTCTTTTTCTTGAGGTAATTATGCCCATTTTCTGCCATATTGATGCTGCTGATGCTGCTCTTCAGTTGGAAGCAAGTCGGACACTGCGTTCAGGTGTTTTTGTTCTAAGATCCGGGGGATTTTTCTTCATAAAACGTCAAGTTTTCATTTGTTTTAGCACATACTCTCTGAAGTGGAGCAAGCAAAGGTGATGTTAAAAAAAAATAAAAAGTAACCTGCGCATAATGAGACCTTGAAAAGAACATTTTGCAACCCTCTGCAAAAAGAAAATGTGCCCGTCGGCCGTTTCTGTCCACTAGTCTGGAAACGAGGTTGTTGCGTGGTCAGGAGCTCGTGCTTGGCACTGGTTGCCAGGTTGAAAATAATAATAATCATAATCATCAGCATTATCATCAGATCAGAAATGCATACACAGACCACTGTAAAACTGCTTTTCCCGCATGTTTCCACTAAATGAAGGAGTATTTTCCATTCATTTTCTTCCAGTCATACCTTGCACGACTCAGGGTCGTGACCTCTGCATCCTTTTTGCCACTGTCCGCGTTGAGCGCGCAGCTGCGGACGGAGACGCAGGTTGCAGCCGTCTGCTGTGAAAAGTCAGCTGCATTCCAACAATGTTTCCAGCTCGTTGTAAAACCTCCATCACATGGGTCAATAGAGGGCAATGGGAGAAGAATAAATACCCACAAGCCTCTTCTTCAGCCTGCAAACACACACACACACACACACACACACACACACACACACACACAGGACTGCACTCTTCTGATTGCCTGTTAGAGTCTCAGCCACCTCGGCGACTGCAACCTTTGGCCAGCAAGACTTTCCTCCTCTTTTCTCTTTTTTCCTTTCTCCCGCAGTCGTGTCAGATACGCCGACACTAATGAATGCACGATGACGGCGGTTAGCGGGCCGAGCCGCCGTCCTGCCTCTGCACATTTCGCCGCGGGTCACTTCTGCCCGCCGAGGAGGAGAGAAACCGCGGAAACACAAACGGGTGCGGGTCACAAACCCATTTCCTCCGCCGGATTAAAGAGGCGCCTCAGAGGCGGGACGGCTTATTGAGTGCCATTCTAGGGCTCCTCATGCAAATGGAGGTGTGATTAGGAGGGAGGTGGGGCCGGGGGGGGGGGGGGTGGTATCTGCTCACTACACCTCCAGACGGTCGAGTCGACTGCCAGACACACAAACCTGCCAGTGTGTCTTCCCTAAATTTACAAATGAACATGAAGAGATTTGATGCGCTTCCTGCCACAGTGTGAATCTTGCATCACTGTATTATGCGATTTTAGACGTTAAAAGAACGAATTGGACGTCAGATTTCACGAAAGATTATAACCAGTATCTTTTTGTCTAAAATGTTTTTCCGCGTTGGAGATTCAGGCAAGTGGAATATCAGCTTTCGGCATCATCTTCAGCTGGAAGGGTCGCTGTAAACAGAGGGCTAAACATGCTGCTAACTGCAGGTTTCTGGGGATAATTAATCATGCAAGGCTGCTCCACTGGAGTCTGCAGTGCATTTAATATTAAAAGGATTTGAAAATGATTGTAATATGGAAGATCAGTATCAGACACTTTACATTTATTTATTTATTTAACTTATTTAATTTTTTTTTTAAATTTGATTTAAGTCAACATAAGAATTAAAATAAAATCATTGTCTTATCACCAAAGCAATTGGGGGGGGGGGGACATGCAGGTGTTCAACCTAAATGTTCCACTTTTATTTCTGTTACTTTTTTTTGTGTCAATGCAGAATGTTTCTTGTCTTTGTCTTTGATTGGTGCATAAATGAGTGAGTAGTAATGATATCAGCAGAAGACCTGAACATTTGGATCAAAACGTGGTGGACAAGTTCCTGCACGGCGACGACATGGTCTGATCTTGGATCACCGTCTGAGCGGCTCCATGAGGAGGTGACATAAAGTTTGAGTGAGTTAAAGGAGCGGGCGGAGTCATTGTCACATTAAAGAGGAAAATGCAAAAAAAAATGGCAGGCATGAAAAGAAATGTTTTATTTTAGTGTTTCCTCTCTATGCTTAAATTATGCAAAACCAACTCAGCTCACAGTCCTCCTCCTCCTCTTTCTCCTCCTCCTCCTCCTCTTCCTCTTTAATCACCCCTCCTCATCCTCCTCTCCCTCCTCCACCTCCCCCCACCACCCCACCGCTCGGCTAGCACAGACACGACAGTCTGTGGTCCGCAGCTCAAGGATCATTTTAACATTGGTGACTGTGTGTGCGAGTGTGTGCGAATGCTGGGTGTGTTTGTGCATTGTGCTTTGTTTCGCCTCAGGATGCGACTCGGCCTTATCTGTATTCGCGCATATCTTTAGTATCTGCTCTGCCGTCCCTGATATCCTGATATCCTGATCGATGAAGAGAGGGATTAGCATGTCTCAGCCAATCAGATGACAGCAGCAGACGTGCCGTAGCCGCAGTGCAGTTTTACCCCAGAGTGACTAAAATATGATGAGGTTTGCATTGTCTGTGTTTTCTGGCAATATGTATCTGTTCTTGATACTCGTCACCTTGTTTCAGTCCCCTTCCAAACCAGTGAATTGTGCAACAAAGCATCAGTCTTTGGCAGGAGGCCGTAAACAGAGGGTTAAATGTGCTGCTGCTCTGGAGATCTGCAGAGTTTTTTGTTTGTTTGTTAGTTTTTATGCTTAGTGTGGCAAGGCGCAGAGGGCCCGGGCGGGCTTCGAACCCCCGACTCCCGGGTGGTAGCCATGCGCGCTTAACCATTGGGCCAATGGTTAAGCGCCCATGGCCCTTTGGTCAAGTTGCCAGGGCGCACGATCAATTGGAGGCATAGTGGCAGGCATAGTGGCAGGACCGCCACTGTCACATTAGTATTGCCAAGCCGGTTCACTCGTTGAAAAATGTGAATGGGAGACTTTCGGATTGAAAGTGAAAGGAAAAAGTCCAGTCACCTCCCGCTCAGAGTCGCCCAGAGACCAACGTGTCCGCGCGGCCGCCGCCTCGAGCACCGACGCCCCCCTGTGGAGACTTGAGTCGGTCGATGAGAACGTCACTGCGCCCTCCCCGCCGCCTGTCAGCTCGGCTGAGCCGAGGAGACGCTGACTGTGTTTTGCAGGGAAACTGCCTCGGTGATGTCGCGCTCGCTGCGCGCGCGGCGCTTTGCCGCCTCCTGCGCTGCTCGGCGACAGCTCGGCTGCCCACGCGGGACGGCTGCGCGGCTCCAGGTGCACCAGCGTGCGCGCCGTGCACAAACTTTCCAGGAGCTTTTTGCGATGTTCAGGTGTCAAAAATAAATATATAATAAACTGCAGAGACAAACAACAAGAACTCAAGGTGTGCGTCTATTATTTTTATTATTTTTTTTTTTTTAAATGTTTTCCCAAAAACCTCAGCATAAGGACAGTTATTTATTTATTTACAATAACGAAGTTTTCAGTTTTATGCAAAAAAAAAAAAAAAATCACTTTACCAACACTTTGTTAAAATATTCAAGTCCATCCTTTACTCTTTTCTTTTTCTTTTTTTTTTTACTCACTCTACTTTTCAAAATGGTCACTTTTGTGATGTCACAAAGGGCACCAACACACCCAATCAGGTGTTGGCTCTGTCCTCTTTTTTTTTTTTTTACACCCTTGCAGGCATGTGGAAGGTCAAGCAGTTTGTCAGTTTTAGCAGCGGGCTGCAAACAGAGGGCTTAATATACTGTTTAGTTTACAGTTAAATCATCCAAAATAAAAAACAGTACGTGACTTTGCGGGCTTTAAACAGTGCTGCCCACTGCTGCTGTGGCTTTAAACAGTGCTGCCCACTGCTGCTGTGATTTGAGCAGAAACATCACATCGCCTTTGTCTTTCTTTTAAAACCCCTTCGGCTTCGATCATCACTTCCTGTCAGGACACCCTGTGAGTCTGTTCTTCTCAATACCGTGACGTTCCTCCTCTGATAAATCGCAGTTTCATTTCCAAACCCTGTCAGAAATTCTTTCCTCGCCACCCTTCGTTTCCCTGCCGTCCTGCCGCAGTTTCACCGACACAAATACATCAAGAAATAACCAAAAAGAGGAGACGAGACTTTCAAAAAAAAAAAAAAAAAACCCAGCACACAACTCATCTCAAGCAGCCGAGCAGCTGTCACTTCTGCTGGCGGGAACACAAAGTGGCGGCGAGCTGGGACGTCCCTGCTGCCTCCTCCAACCCCCCCCCACCCCCCCACCACCACCACCACCACCACCACCCCCCCACCTGGAACCGTCGTCCTTGCCGCTCGCTGCTCAAGGACGCCTTGAAAACTCTGAGCTGATCAAAGTTCGATTATGTAGACGATGATCCTGAGGAGCGTCGAGCAGCAGCTGCTGAGGGGGGAGGTGTGTGTGTGTGTGTGTGTGTGTGTGTGTGTGTGTGTGTGTGTGTGTGTGTGTGTGTGTGTGTGTGTGTGTGTTTTAGGGAGAGAGAAAACAGTTACACGATTAAAAACCACGGCCTTCACTTCCGGCCCCAGATTACGCTGTGTTGTGTTGTTGGTTGTCGTCAGCGCCACCGAGTGGAAGGAAATTGGACTGCGTGTAAGATGATCCAATAACTGCTTCCTTTGTGTGTTGTCGCTTTAATTGTTGTGACTTTCAGCCGTAGTTTTAAATTCCTGGCTGTTTGAATTGTAAAAACATCTTCTCACTGGTTTTTCGCTTGTCTGGTGTCTCAGTAGCAGATTTTGTATTTCAGACTTTTGAAATGTTCTTGTCAAAAGTTTTCGTAGCCTTGGGAGTAAAAAACAAAATACATCAACTTACATAAACCACTGCCAGTATTCATTTAGAAAACAACAACAACAACAACAACAACAGCCAAGGATGCTTTGACTGTTTCTGTGCCTGGATTCCAGTCTTGGCCTGCGGGTCCACCACTGGTGGAGTGTCTGACCTGCGGTCAGGCGATCACCCGCCAGCCGCCCCCACTTGGGAACAAATTTGGCCACGAGGTTAAAAAAAAAAAAGATTGCAAAACTCTCCGACTGTGTAAAGTCACGCAGCATCGTGTTGGTGTTGAACTCCATCGTGACGAGTTTTATTGTTGGTTCACTTCAACTTTTCTTTTCATCTCATTCTGTTGACCTCCCGGCAGCCGAAGCACCGCAGCCTGACGGGATTTTTGGGATTTTAAAATGTATGCATCCGTCTTGCCAACGTCAAACACACATTTTATTGGCATTTAAACGTCACCGGACGTGACGTACGGGGTCACGTGAGCAGTTCACTTCAAGTGAAAAGGGCGCGTTATGTTTGGACGGAGGAGGAGACGGAATGTTTTTCACAAGTAATCAAAGAGAAAAATAAAACACAACCATCGCATCGAATCGCAATCTCACTTTGTGGAAATTATAGAAATTTTATTTATTTTGCGGAAAACTGATGGAAACGCAGCTCGTGTCGACAGCGACTTGTTGCTGCTTTCTCCAACGCTTGTTTCCTTCATTTCCTCAACACTGCGACTCCATTTATCTCCCACTTATGCAGCGCAGCTCTCACGCTTGACTCCCCTGAAGGTTTTTGCAGAAGACGAAGCTGCTGCTGCTGCTGCTGCTGCTGCTGCTGCTGAGCTCAGTATTCTGCTCTCAGGTTATTAATTACCACCCAGTTAGCTAAACAAATATGCTACATTGAGTGCCTAATTTCCCCGCCAAACTGCGGCAGATGGATGTGGCCTCGACTCGCGCTGGCTAAGCTAAGCGCTCGACTTGGGCGGAGAAATATCGCACGCCAGCAGCTTCCTCTCGGCCGTCTCGGCCTCGGCACATTAGTTAGCCGGTGAACCCTCGACGCAGAGCAGCCGCACCACGGTGAGCCGAGCACAGGCTCGCTGTCGAGCACCTGTTATTCCTGTGTTTTTAGGCGGGAAAATGAAAAAAAAAAAAAACAAAACGAGAAAGTCGAGGGGGAAAATTGCACTTTTTGCGAGCAGTTTTTTCTCTCTTTCGACGCAGCTTTAATTGCTTTTTATCACCTTGGAAACTGTTTTCCTCCGTATTAACTTCAAGTTTTGGTTGAGTGATGTTTAATTTAAATTCTGAGCGTGCACGTGCATGCCAAACGGGGCAGGCTATACTTTATGTGCATGTGTGAATTCATAAATTAGCGCATGCACACACACACACACACACACACACACACACACACTAGCTCCAGCAGAAAATAGGAGCCAAACTCCAAAGTTACATCTAAAAGCCTAATGGGAAATCTCTCCCCCTAATTAAGATGTATGAATAATTCAAGCGTCTGTGCGCTAATTAGCATTCCATCAGTCCTCTGCGGCGTTGACGGCCGGTCGAGACGCTCCGCCGCTGCTGGTTAGGGCCCGAGAGTGAGGAGGACGGCTGGAGTGACGGAGCGGCGACGCCTCGAGAGCATCGTGACGGAGAATCCTGCCACCAACTTGTTTTTATTTATTTTTTGTTTTGTTTTGTTTTTCCGTCTTTGTGACCAGCAACATGGATTCTTTATGAGTGTTAGAGGAGTAACACTGCGGCAAAGCATCTGCGCTCTGTTTGCACCTTCCTTGAATTATAAAGAGGATCATTTTGCACTGTATGTATAATTGCTTGGTTGTCCTGTTCGTCTACTGTCTACTGACAGTGGCGACAAACCAGACGAACTGCGCTCGATGCTATCGATAGCATGTCCGTCTGTAACTGTTCCCGAGAACAACACCTGGAATTTGCTGGAAAGCAAAATGATGTTCCATCTTCTGGCTGCAATATTATGTGCTTTGTAACATGACATTGTCATAAAAAAAAGTCCTGATTGTTCCGTAGCATCAGCGATTCCCTACCTGTAATGGTGCACAAAACTATAACATCCAGTGGTGAAATGATACCACATGAATTGCGCCAACACACGGCTACCGTGTCCTCTGGCACCAGTAGGAAGCTGCAGCTGCACTGGCACTTTCATAAAATCTGATTGGTGGCCTTGAGTGAGATAGATTCTAAAAGTTCTTAAAAACGTCCAAAAAACGCAAACTTTACTGCGCTGAAAGTAGCGGGATCGCGGCCTCCGCGGTTATCATCCCGCTCTCGGGGGACAGGGGGCGCCGTGTAAAAACAGCCAGTGCGGAGAAACGCCACGGCGGAGGTCACAATTACGGCCGACCTCTAATGAAAGCCGTTACTTTATTTACGGCGCCGGCATTAACCCTGCATGGCCGGCGTGCTAATGTAGCGCTTCTTTGGTGTTTTCAGCCCTCCTCTAATTACACACAGTTAGTGCAATAAAGAAAGGGCACTGATGAGAGCGGCAGGCGTTGGTCTGTCCGGGGTGGGCAAATACACACACACACACACACAGATATGCATATACAGGAAGAAGAAAGGCTCCTGGCGTGTGTGTGTGTGTGTGAGAGAGAGAGAGTGTGAGTGCAGCCCCAGGGAGGCGGGCTGAGGTTTTGTGGCGTCTCTGTGTGGGTTTTAACCTTGGCTCGGGGCTAAACACACCGGGGATGTTCTGAGAGGACCTTCAGCCATCGGCAGCCGCTTCTCGCGCTGCGCCGCGGCTCCTCGGGGAGTGTCGCCACAAACACGACTATTGATCCACTGTCATGACTCGCACCGCACACACACACACACACACACACACACACACACACACACACACACACACAGGGCCTCCGCCTGCCTGCCTGCACTTTTTCTCTTCTCTTAGCCACCGGCTAGTGTGTGTGTGTGTGTGTGTGTGTGTGTGTGTGTGTGTGTGTGTGTGTGTGCGTGCGTGCGTCGGAAAGGCTAGAAAACACACAGTCCACAGTCCTCACTTAGCCCCCCAATGTGTTGATGTTGAATTTTTTTATTGTTTTATTTATTTCAGTGGTATTGACGTCGTCATCGGTGTCGTGTGCATCCTGTGGCTTTCAATTTCTTTCTCCCTTTTCTTTATTTCCGTATCGTTTTTCCGCTTCCTATTTATAGCCGCCCCGTACACTATGTTTAAAATATGAACCGTTATTTAGAATCGCACTGTGTGGGCACAACAGCTTCCTGGAAAAAAATATGAATAATTTATCGCCGACTGTTCGGCGGTGAATAAGTGAAGAAGAAGAATCCTTAAAAAGTTGTGGAAATATGCCGGAGCGCAGGCAGCTGCCAATCCAGACTCATTTATTTGCATAGAGTGGATTTCATGTTGATATAAATGCACATTTCTTTAGGAGGAACAGACTGCGTGTAGTTAAAGTTGTGACCAAAACAAACCCAAATATTTAATAATAGCAATGATATTGATATTTGGTGTCTCTCGCAACAATAGGAGGCCCTGATGTGTTGTCAGGCAGTTTCAGTCAATGGTAGTAAACCAGGGGTCGCCAACGTGGTGCCCGTGGGCACCAAGCAGCCCCCCAGGGACCACATGAGTAGACGGCAGGCAGCTTAACAAGCACATCCTGTTAAGCTGCTTCTAAAATTCAATTTTATCCAACCTTGTTTAGTCACTGTTGATAATTATTGCAAACCTATTAACATGATGGTGGTGGTGGTGGTGATGCTGGTAGTGGTGGTGATGCTGGTGGTGGTGCTGCTGGTGGTGCTGGTGGGGGTGGTGCTGGTGGTGGTGGTGATGGTGGGGGGGGTGGTGCTGGTGGGGGGGTTGGTGATGCTGGTAGTGGTGGTGATGCTGGTGGTGGTGGGGGTGGTGGTGCTGGTGGTGGTGGTGGTGGTGGTGATGGTGGTGGTGCTGGTAGTGGTGGTGATGCTGGTGGTGGTGGGGGTGGTGGTGCTGGTGGTGGTGGTGATGGTGGTGGTGCTGGTGGTGGTGGTGATGGTGGTGGTGCTGGTAGTGGTGGTGATGCTGGTAGTGGTGATGCTGGTGGTGCTGGTGGTGGTGGTGCTGGTGGTGGTGGTGATGGTGGTGGTACTGGTGGTGGTGGTGCTGGTGATACTGGTTGTGGTGATACTGGTGGTGGTGATACTGGTGGTGGTGGTGCTGGTGGTGATGCTGGTAGTGGTGGTGGTGGTGCTGGTGATACTGGTTGTGGTGATACTGGTGGTGGTGATACTGGTGGTGGTGGTGCTGGTGGTGATGCTGGTAGTGGTGGTGATGCTGGTGGTGGTGGTGGTGGTGGTGGGGGTGGTGCTGGTGCTGCTGGTGGTGCTGGTGGGGTTGGTGATGCTGGTGGTGGTGGTGATGCTGGTGGTGGTGGTGGGGTTGGTGATGCTGGTGGTGGTGGTGGGGTTGGTGATGCTGGTGGTGGTGGGGGTGGTGGTGCTGGTGGTGGTGGTGGTGCTGGTGATACTGGTGGTGATACTGCCGGTGGTGGTGGTGCTGGTGGTGGTGATGCTGGTGGTGGTGGTGCTGGTGGTGATGCTGGTAGTGGTGGTGATGCTGGTGGTGGTGGTGGGGTTGGTGATGCTGGTGGTGGTGGTGGGGTTGGTGATGCTGGTGGTGGTGGTGGGGGTGGTGGTGGTGCTGGTGGTGGTGGTGGGGTTGGTGATGCTGGTGGTGGTGGTGCTGCTGGTGGTGGTGGTGGTGACTGGTCATGATGGATGTTGCTCCGTCTCCCCGTCGCTCGTCTCATCCTCACCTGATGCTCCGCCCTGACAGCCCATTGGGAATGGGAAGCAGCTGGAACCTGTTACCTGGAACCTCTGGGGACGTCGGGGGCCAAAGGTCGGCTTCATCCCAGAGGTGGGCGGAGTCTCCCCCCTCTCTCTCTCTCCCTCTCTCTACCTCTACCTCCCTCTCTCTCCCCAGGTCCCAGCAGAGCTGCAGGTGGACGAGCGGAGACATTAATCATCGACTGTCCCGACGCTTCCCGTCGTCGGCGCCACCGTCAGACCAGACGAGGGACTCGTCGGCCTCACGGACGCTCTCACGTGCACGGCTCCTATTTGAGTTCCTCCTTGATGTGCGACCTCCGGGGACCAGCTGTCAGACTCCCGACCAAAAAAGAAACAAGACGGAGGAAGAGGCTTCAGCGAAGTGCGTTTATTTTATTTCTTTTTTTCTCATCTGTTGTGTCCCGCTTTTGGACGGATGTCTCTCTCGCGCTCGGCTCGTCGGTGACGTCGGGTCCTGATATTTTCCAAGACGTGCGCAACCTTGAGCTCATCTTTCTGGGTGTCACACTCAACCACCCCTCCCCTCCCCCGATGCATCCCGAGACCTGAGGCTCGGACTGATTGGCTCACACACACTCTGGCATGCGGGGCAGGTGATTGATGACCCGGGGACTCGCAGCCCCTCCCCTTGCCCCCCCCCCCCCCCCCCCCCGCCCCGCCCCGCCCGGGTCACCTGCCATCGGGTCGTCTGCGTCGGCCCGGCGTTGCCCAGAACCTCAGCCGCCGCCGTCCTCTCTGCCACTTGTCGCCGCCTTCTTTTCCCGCTCGTCTGAAGTTTGAACGAGTGGAAAATTTGCAAAAGCCTTTTGTTTGTCTTCCGCCGACTTCACACCCACACAACACAACACCACTCTGAGCCAGAAGTCGTATTGGTTTTTTTTTGCATCTCCGCGCTCTTCGCTGACGGCCTCTAAACGACATGCGGGGGTCCCGTTCAGAAACGCTTCCCTCAGCAGCCTCGGCGGAGACGGACGCGGATTGAAGCTCCTTGCGTCAGCGTTCCAGGAGCGACGTGGCGCAGCGGCGCCACATCACCTCCTTAATTAGCACCGTCGCACCGCAGCAGGCCGCCGCCCACTTCCCTTCCCGCCAGGCCCGACCGGCCCGGCCCGGCCCGGCCTCGCTGCCGTGCCGCCGCACGGGTGCGATAAAAAAGCTCTTCCATCAGCGCGATGGCTCGGCTCTTCGGGGGCGGCGGTCTGCTGAGGCAGCAAGGTGGCGCTCACCGCCGAGACCCCCCGCCGAGGGAGCAGGACGGCGGCCAGACTGTGGCTGACGGGAGACAGGAAGTGATGGTGGAGTGGAGACAGGAAGTGAACGATGGAGGGAGGGTGGTCCCGCCGCGAATCATCCGCTTCGTCCCGACGCCTTCTGTCAGTTTCTGGGGGAGACGTTCCTCATCGCCTGCCTCCCCCCGAGGGTCATGAGACCACCGCCACCCCCCCCGGCCCCCCCCCTCATCTCCCCCCGCCATCCCCCACCAGTTTGCCACCCGTCGCTGCAGCCGCCTGCCAGGTGGACAAAGTTGGGAGCCGCAATTACTGCTCGTCCACCAGGGAGCGGCGGCGAGCGTCTGGCTGATGTGCTGAAGCGTGATTGGCTGCAGCTGTCTCTGCTGATGGATGGAGTCCTGGACCCCCGTCTCAGCGGGGGGGGGGGGGGGGGGGTGAGTGTGTGTGTGTGTGTGTGTGTGTGTGTGTGTGGCTGTAATTACCTTCCGTCTTGTTTTTTTTCTCTACATTCTGCCTGTTTTGAATGTGGTGGATAAGAAAAGGGGGAGGGTCCACTGCGCCCGCCCACTGTTCAGTCAGCTGACGTCACCTGCTGCACACTTCCTCTTCAAACTCAATACCCTGCTTTAAGGCTTCACTGTGTCTGAGTGTCGGCGACGTCCCTGCTTCAGCTCGGGCTGACGAGCCGGATTCAGTCGCCAGATTATTGTTTTTTTTTTTAACCAACCATTCGTTCATTCAGCTCCAACCGTTTCAACATGTGAAGTCAGAACGAGTCTGGAGGGCAGGACGAAGAGTCGCCTTCCAGTGAAAACTTGGGAGACGACTCTGTGGTTTGGCTCTCGGTAGTTTGGCTCCGGGACGGTGCCGGACGGGACTGAAGCCCGAATAACCGGCCGCCAACCCGCCGCGCACGCCAAACACTGGCGCCACCGTCCGCGGCTCTCTGACTGTCTCTCCTGGTTTAATGGGCCTCGACTGTGGTGGCCACGTCACCAAATCAGAACCAGCAGCTACGTGAAGAAAGAGAGGGGGAGAGAGAGAGAGAGAGAGAGAGAGAGAGAGAGAGAGAGAGAGAGAGAGAGAGAGAGAGCGCGCCGCCGGGCTCATTAATATGTCAGACGAGCCATCGTCCCGCCCATCACTGAGACTCCAATCAAATATCCCATTACAATATTCTCCTATTTCTGCCTCCATCAGCCTTGGGGAGCCCAGGGGCCCAGGAAACGTTTCCTCCGCAGCCATCTGCGGCCGAGCGGGAGGACATATTGGAAATCAAAGCAGAAAGAGGAGGACGGAGCAGAGGGCAGGTCCCCCGGCTCCGGACCGGACCTCGCTGGCCGGCCAGAACCGTCGCAGGGAGGCAGGGATACAGGCGTGATGTATGTGAAGCACAGAGAAATCCAGCAAAACTGACTGGAAGTCACTGGAAGCCACCACGACTGGAGTGTTTTCCAATGTAACTCTGTTCTCACTGTCCTCTAATGTTTCTTTTTTTTTACTGTTATGACATCGAGTGGGAATACGTGTGCTGAATAGCCAATTTTAACGTTGAAATGAAACGGTGGAAGAATAAACGCGCACTGCATAATCCTCCAATGCACGAAGAGTCTCCCCTGTTTGCTGACATGCAGTGAGTGAATCAATGAACAAATGAATTTAACTTTTTATTCACATACTACAAAGTTACAGTGAAACATGACAATACATGTTGCTCATATTAGGGTTTGGGCATACTAAGTATTCCTCCATAGAAGCATAGTCACTAGCTTAATGTAAGAGGGTCATTTAGACGTTCAACAACATTAGAACTTGTTTAAATAAAGATGTCTTTATGGCCAGCTTATCAGAGTTTGCTTTAGCAAACGTTTGTTAGAAAAAAAAACATGCTAGCTGCCAGTCAATAAGAGTCAATATGAATCATGTCCCTATTTCTCTGCTTCAACCTATTTCCATAAGCAATCACAAAGCTAGCTGACAGGCTACCTTCATCGCTGACTGGAGGCTAGCTGTCTAATCCACTCGACTCGCCATGATCCTGCTCGCGGCTAGCGGTCAATGACGCTGATGAGACGTTCCGAGTCTTAATGTATCAGTAATGACGGTGCCACAAGATGGCGATATATACACAAAGCGTATCGTCTGTAGGAGTGAAAACAAGATCCGGGGAGAAACCAAGAGAGGAAAGAGGAGTGATGAAAACAGTCTGAGAGGAGCCTGGCAAGGACGCCCAGCGAGGACTCTCGCCAATTAATCCACTCGGCCGGCTCCTTCCTTCCTCCCTCTGAGCGAGGTTTTTTTTTTCAGAGGGTGCTGTAATCCCCCCTTTCTGAAAAAAAAGACATAGAAGAAGAAGAAGAAGAAGAAGAAGAAAAAAAAAATAGCCCTTTAGGAGGGCCGGAGTCGTATCTCTGCATTTCAGTCACCCGGCGTTGCGGTCGGCCGGCTTAGAAGCTCAGCGAGCCCGAAATTTAGCTCCTTGCTGAATAGAATTAGAGAAGGCTTCCAAAGGGTGTGTGTGTGAGTGTGTGCGCGGGGGGGGGGGGGGGGGGGGTGTTCGGAAATGTGACGAGCTCATCGGAAATTCTGATTGTTTTTCACTGCACGACTGGCCTGTTGAGAGGAAGGATTCTGTCTGTGCACCTTCCACCCCCGTGGTGCTCGGCTGGCTTTAATAATAAAGTTGATATTCATTGGATTGAAATTTTTTTTTTGGGTAACTTCTAGTTCTCAACTACTCTATCGACATAATACAAAGGTGCATATGGCGATGCATTCATGGGGAAAAAGAGAGAAAATCAAACATTTTTCGTTTCCCGGTCCCTCACGTCTTCCGACAAACATAATCTGATCATCCATATTTAAAGCAGCACAGCACGCAGGCGTGTGCGGGCGGTGTCGCAGCAACAAACGGCACATTATTAATTCATGCCGTCTTTCATGCGAACGCAAGCTAACAGATTGTGGCAGCGGCACACAGATGATTGAGTTACCCAATCGTTAGGTCACGTTACTGGGGGCGTGTCGCTCTCCGAGTGCCAATCAAAACACTTTGTCCTCCCTCGGGAGAGACCGTTCTGCAGGGGTCCTCAAGCGTTTGGTCACATGATTTAAAGTGACGTCAAAGTGTTACTGGAGCCGCATCTGAAAACAAATCTAAACCAATAGTTTGCTGAACATTGTCTGGACATTCCTGAATTATTTAATGAACATCCATCTCTACCCCCCCCCCCCAACCCCCCAACACCACCTCCTCCACCTCCACCTCCTCCAGGCGGCCCAGCAGGAGCGCCGGGTCTCCCAGGGTCGGTGGACACACAACGCAGACCTGTGTGTGTGTGTGTGTGTGTGTGTGTGTGTGTGTGTGTGTGTGTGTGTGCCTCCACTCTGGCCATTAACAATGTTCAGGCCTGAAGATCAAGCCAAGGGCACGCTGGCCATCCTCTGCTCCAGCCAGCACGTCTGTGTGTGCAATTTGTCTACTTGTGTGTGTGTGTGTGTGTGTGTGTGTGCGTGCGTGCGTGCGTGCGTGCGTGCGTGCGTGCGTGCGTGTGTGTGTGTGTGTGTGTGTGTGTGTGTGTGTGTGTGTGTGTCTCACCTATGACCGGCTCTGCTTGCTCGGAGGCAGCTCTTTGTCTTTGCGCTGACAGGGTGAAGATGATTGAACACTCTGCTCTCAGGCCACTGAGACCCGGAGCTGCCCGCTGAGGAGCCCTGATCTCTGCTGTGACTGTGTGGGTGAGTCCTCCCCTCTGTGGCACTCATAGTGAAAATGAATGTATAGAAATAAATATAAACGCTCACTAATTTGGCCCCTCCTTTCCCCTCCATTGCGACCGTGTGGGACACTGAGCCGGGAGGGGTGATAGAGTGTTATTACAAACTAGCTTCAGTGCGACATCAGCCTGCAGTGGCTCCACTGCACGAGATCGTGGTGACACAGTAGCTGCGTTTCCATGACAGTTTTTGCCGGTGTTTCCATTGAATGTTGGGAAGCGCAGAAGCCGTAACTTGCTCGACTTGTGAAGTTCTCTGAAGAGGATTAGGCTCCAGTTTACTGGTTACTGCACTGTTATTGCACGGTGACAGTCAGTATCATGCCATCATTTCCATCCTTGCTGTGGTTCTTGTTTGGCTGCGACGGCCTCAAACACTGACGGCCCCTTTTAAAAAAAAACACGTCTGAAGGCAGCTGAGCAGAAACGGCAGCGTCGCCGAGCCGACGGAGCGGCTTGTTAATTATATTGGCAGCTCTGCCTCCTAGTGTGTGTGTGTGTGTGTGTGTGTGTGTGTGTGAGCCTCCAGTGTGCGAGATGTGATCAGTATTCGTCTGTGGTCGTCACCAAAGTGAGAGAGTGACAGTGACCCTCGGGGTGCTACGCTGCCTCCTCACACCTCCTGCTGTCCCGCCAGCGGCTGCCTGTAATTAAGAGACACAGACTGGAGGAGTGTGTGTGTGTGTGTGTGTGTGTGTGTGTGAGAGAGGGAGAGAGAGAGAGGAGCAGTTGTGTCTGATGATGGAGCAACGTGACGGTTGATTTTATCCTCTGTTGCAACAGAATGACACAAATATCAACCCTGGATAGGCAAAATTTTCTTTCATTTTTTTTTTTTTTACAAAGAAATTTCCAAACCGAGATGAGTATTTTCTCTGCATCCTGAAGCTGATCACTGGTGAAGGAAGGGAAGCGAGAAGATTGGATATGGGATTGCAGCACTTTGTGATGTCACAAAGGGAACTGATACCTCCCCATCCCACCCAGCCAGGTGTTGGCTCCGCCCTCCGAGACCACCTTGTTGTTATTTTTTTTTTTACATTTTTTACACCAGTTCTGTGACTGTGTGCCTTCAACGCGGCAGACGCAGTTTCTCCTCGGGAGCCGAGCCGAGCCAGAGACTGAAAGAATTCCAGCCGCCTCGGACGCGTAGCGCTCACACTTTCACAGCTGCCCCCTGTGGATCGACGTGAGCCGTCAGCTGACGAGCTCGGCTTTCTGCTAAAAACATTCTCATCAGCGCGCAGCATCGATTGCGACGGTATCTCCACCTCAGAGTTCGACATCATTGCATCAGCGCGTCTCCCTTCCTCCTGTCACCCGTTTCTGTCTCCCACCTCATCACCGAGCCACAGAAACATGTTTTGCACGATACTCAACTTTTTTTAGGCAGCAAGAAAACTAAATATGCTGTTTTCTGCAAATCTGTAGTTTTTTTTGTGTGTGTGTTTGTGTGTGTTGGTGTTTTTTGTAAACATTTTTCATGCAGTGCTACTCTGGGGGAGTCTGGCATGAGTGAAAAAAAATCAAAATATCTGAAATGTTGGACTTTCAAAACAAATGTTCCAAAATAAGTTGAGACTTTTCAATCGACAATTATTTTACTATGTGGAAAATGCAGGACACATCGGGATAATAATGTTTCTTACCGAGCAGCCGACAGATTGGCCCAAAATTCTACTAATGTTTCAACTCCACTGTTAAATGTTTTCATAATTATCATTTTGACCTTCTTCTATTTTCTCTGACATGCTCACTAGTCTCCTCCGCCTCCTCTCCGTCCTGCCAGTGCTCACCAAGAGGCAGGACACACACACACACACACACACACACACACACACACACACACACACACAGACCGTCGTTGGTTCCTCGGAGCAGCCGTGGCAGACTCAGCCTCCCTCGTCCCTCCCCTGACGCCCACAAATTTATTAAAATGATTTACATAAAGTTAAAGTTCTCCCCAGCAGCCATGAAGGCCGCTCTAAAATAAGCCGTGCTGGTGACAGAGCCAATGTGTTATGTGTGTCACAGACCTGGGGAGGGGTGGAGTTGGGGCTGCTGGGTTGGGGACCGTCACGCCGATGATGCTGCTGCTGCTGCTGCTGGAGGTGGTGCTGGTGCTGGTGGTGCTGGTGGTGTTGGAGGTCCCTGGGGGGTCCGCTGGCCTGGAAATGACACAGTGTGAGAGAAGAGAGCCACTGGACCCCGGAATCACTCATCTCATCTGCAGGGAGCAGCGCAAGGAAGGACAAAGACACATGGCTGCGCCGCCGGGCTAACGTGGGACATCGTATTTCACGTGTGATTTTTAAATATGGCTCCGAAAAAGAGGATTATAGGGTGGAGATGAGACGGGCCGGTTCTGGGTTTTTTAGGACATGGGGGGGCCACTCGGGCCCTGCGGAGGCACCAGACGCCGTTGGTTCAGCCAGCGGCTCTGTGAGACGACAGCTGGTCATATTTCAGCATCTGAAGGGTCTCTCATAAATTCACAGACGTTTAGAGAAACATTTCCCTCCGTGTGGCCCTATTAGTAACAGTATTATATTAGTGTCAGTCTTCTTCCACGTTGGCATTTTCTGCTATCTTGGTTTTTGTTTTTTTGTGATAAACAGCCCCCAAATACGAACTGAAAGTAGGTGTAACGTTTCTCCGATCTGATGGATTTATTTCACACAGCCATCTGGGAAAGGAGGCCACAGAGAACAATTGGAAGAGACTAAGCCATTCAACAGTGAGCCTGGGAGGTGATTCCAGGGACGATGTGCACTGAGCCGCCCTGCTTAATCCAACTCCTTCACCCTCCAAAGTGAAAACAGCATCCATCCATTCCTGCTTTCACCAAAACTGACAGGATGCTGATTGGCTGCGCAGCGCCGAGACTGACTGGGAGTGAAAATGCTCCAGACGGGAGCCGTATAAAAATGTCAGACTTTTCAAACATTTGCCTCGGAATAACTACTGGGAAAAAGTTGAGCTTTTTTTCAAAGTATAAACTTGGCCAAAAATACAAATACGGTTTTCGTTTGTTTGTTTTTTAAACAAAATGAATACAAAAAGAAAGAAAAAGACTAAACTCAGAGAAACAGGGGTGCCCCTCATGACATCACAAATGGCTGATTTCCTTAATACCTTTACAGTCAACAAACAACAACAACAACAGCAGCAAAAAAGAACTTAAGGACTTCCTCCACGCTGACCTAGTTTTTTCTTCTCGGCTGATTGACACACCTGCTCCCAGTCTGCAATCTACACACCTGTAGCTCCTCCCCTACAATCAGCTGCAGCGACCTGAAGCTCCAACTCTACAGTTACTCTTTGCCAGATAGTCTTCGCCTTTCCAGCACTTATCTCCAGACTGATTCCTTGTTGCCGACCCAGTTCGTCCTCCTGCCTGCCTGCCTGCCTGCCTTGGACTGATCACCGTCTCGCCACCTGATTCCCGGAATTCTGATCCTTCGCCTGACTCGGACTTGCCTTGAGTAGCATCTGCAGTCAAGCGTAGCATTCTGCTGCTGTTTCGCTACTGGGTCCCATCCCGTCTGCGGCTGTGTGACAGGACTATTCTCATTGTTTCTCAAATTATGGAACAGTAAATTTTACTAAAACAAGACTGTATTTTTTGCAAAATATGGGACTATTTTGCACAGCCTTGACCTTTTTCCTTTTTGATCCTTTTACTCTCGACTCAAAGGGAGTCATAATCCCACCGAGAGAAAGCTCCAGTCTTCTGACACATGATAGCAACATAATCAATAGCCAACACGGTCCTATCGACATCGCATCTGTCCGCAAAAAAAGGGGCCCAAAATAGCGGCGCGTGGCGTCGGCTTACGGCCGCAGGTTCGATACGAGCCTCCTCCAGCTGACGGCTGACTGATCCCCAGCGACCCTGACAGCTCTTTGATGGGATGATTTTTGAGAAACCGCCGTTAAAAAGCCCCAGAGGTCGGGCCGATAGCGCACTGGAAACACAATCTAGTGTCAAAAAAAGGGAGCAGGGAAGGTATAAAGAATGGGGGGGGGATGATGATGATAATAAAGGCACCAAAAGTCTTCCTTACACTCCAGCCAGTGGAAGGGAGCTGCAGCAGCCCGAGCTAATCAGGAGCTGTGAAAGCGTTTTAGCCGAGGACTCGTTTTCAAGCGTGGATGAGATTTGGTTCAAAAAAAAGAAAAACAGCCTTTCTTTCTCTCGGCTGTTATCAGCTGTTTAATTAGTCAAGCGTGTCTCCTCCCCTCCCCCCACTGCCGGCTGCAAGACAATGAAGAGGCAACGTGTCAACGCATCGATTAGCCTGCAAATATTTAAGAAAAACCATGACCAGAGGAGTCCTAGGAGGAGTCCTGGGAGGAGTCCTGGGAGGACGGGAATTAGCCCAAACACTGCTGCTGCTGTTGCAACACAGTTTTTCCTCCCTCCCCCTGTTTCCTCTTAATTACCGCCGCTGCGCGAGCCGTGCAAATCCGATTGGCCGTTTTTATGCCAGGAAATTCATAACCACGGCGCGATATTAATTACCCCGGCAGGGTCGGAGCGGCTATATTTGATATGCACAAAGGCAACGCGGCCATTAAGCCGCCTCCCATTTCGCCCCCCTCGGCCCGGCGTGTCGGCCGAAATCAAATCTAAACGTTGACAACAACACATTCAGCCAATCAATATCGGATGGGAGGGATCCTTTGATGCCGGAATTTTAATCTCCCTCCTCCGTGTGTGTGTGTGTGTGTGTGTGTGTGTCATAATCTGTGTCGATACCCTCACACACACAGGCGCACAGACGTCTCTCTTCATTTGCAGCAGTGGACTTCACTCCTCTGCAGATGAATCTCTCACCGTTCCTCTCCTCATACAACACTTGAACTGTGTTGGAGGCCGTTTATCAAAGGGTGGGAGGGGAATCGAGGCGTCGGAACGAGGGACACAGTCGGTGAAGACAACAAATAGAAAAGTGAGGAGAATATATATTGTTATCTGAAATTCTCAGAGAAAATCATAATTTAATCATGATTTGGTCTTAAACAAGTGTGGCTGGTGGAAGTTACATACATCGGCGTACAAAAAAATCATGGAACGGGTGTGCGTCTTTTCTTTTAGGTGCTTTAGTGTCAGGAAACAAAAAAGGAAAATGCCTTCTTCAACTCAAAATCCTCAAGATTTGGCGTGGGCGCTCCTTGGGGGCTCCTGATGAAAAAGCAAGTGGCCCCATGTCTCTAGGACAAAGTTGAAATTTCACCCCATAGACTTGCATTGAATTAGGGTTAACGATAAGCCTGAAGCTAGGGTTAGGGTTAGGGTTAGGGTTTCGGGCTTCCTCAAGTGCTAGAAGTCCCAGATTTGGCGTGGGCGCTCCTTGGGGGCTCCTGATGAAAAAGCAAGTGGCCCCATGTCTCTAGGACAAAGTTGAAGTTTCACCCCATAGACTTGCATTGAATTAGGGTTAACGATAAGCCTGAAGCTAGGGTTAGGGTTAGGGTTAGGGTTAGGGTTTCGGGCTTCCTCAAGTGCTAGAAGTCCCAGATTTGGCGTGGGCGCTCCTTGGGGGCTCCTGATGAAAAAGCAAGTGGCCCCATGTCTCTAGGACAAAGTTGAAATTTCACCCCATAGACTTGCTTGGAATTAGGGTTAACGATAAGCCTGAAGCTAGGGTTAGGGTTAGGGTTAGGGTTAGGGTTTCGGGCTTCCTCAAGTGCTAGAAGTCCCAGATTTGGCATGGGCGCTCCTTGGGGGCTCCTGATGAAAAAGCAAGTGGCCCCATGTCTCTAGGACAAAGTTGAAATTTCACCCCATAGACTTGCATTGAATTAGGGTTAACGATAAGCCTGAAGCTAGGGTTAGGGTTAGGGTTAGGGTTTCGGGCTTCCTCAAGTGCTAGAAGTCCCAGATTTGGCGTGGGCGCTCCTTGGGGGCTCCTGATGAAAAAGCAAGTGGCCCCATGTCTCTAGGACAAAGTTGAAGTTTCACCCCATAGACTTGCATTGAATTAGGGTTAACGATAAGCCTGAAGCTAGGGTTAGGGTTAGGGTTAGGGTTAGGGTTTCGGGCTTCCTCAAGTGCTAGAAGTCCCAGATTTGGCGTGGGCGCTCCTTGGGGGCTCCTGATGAAAAAGCAAGTGGCCCCATGTCTCTAGGACAAAGTTGAAATTTCACCCCATAGACTTGCATTGAATTAGGGTTAACGATAAGCCTGAAGCTAGGGTTAGGGTTAGGGTTAGGGTTAGGGTTTCAGGCTTCCTCAAGTGCTAGAAGTCCCAGATTTGGCGTGGGCGCTCCTTGGGGGCTCCTGATGAAAAAGCAAGTGGCCCCATGTCTCTAGGACAAAGTTGAAATTTCACCCCATAGACTTGCATTGAATTAGGGTTAACGATAAGCCTGAAGCTAGGGTTAGGGTTAGGGTTAGGGTTAGGGTTTCGGGCTTCCTCAAGTGCTAGAAGTCCCAGATTTGGTGTGGGCGCTCCTTGGGGGCTCCTGATGAAAAAGCAAGTGGCCCCATGTCTCTAGGACAAAGTTGAAATTTCACCCCATAGACTTGCATTGAATTAGGGTTAACGATAAGCTTGGAACTAGGGTTAGGGTTAGGGTTTCGGGCTTTCTCAAGTGCTAGAAGTCCCAGATTTGGCGTGGGCGCTCCTTGGGGGCTCCTGATGAAAAAGCAAGTGGCCCCATGTCTCTAGGACAAAGTTGAAATTTCACCCCATAGACTTGCATTGAATTAGGGTTAACGATAAGCCTGAAGCTAGGGTTAGGGTTAGGGTTAGGGTTAGGGTTTCGGGCTTCCTCAAGTGCTAGAAGTCCCAGATTTGGCGTGGGCGCTCCTTGGGGGCTCCTGATGAAAAAGCAAGTGGCCCCATGTCTCTAGGACAAAGTTGAAATTTCACCCCATAGACTTGCATTGAATTAGGGTTAACGATAAGCCTGAAGCTAGGGTTAGGGTTAGGTTTAGGGTTTCGGGCTTCCTCAAGTGCTAGAAGTCCCAGATTTGGCGTGGGCGCTCCTTGGGGGCTCCTGATGAAAAAGCAAGTGGCCCCATGTCTCTAGGACAAAGTTGAAGTTTCACCCCATAGACTTGCATTGAATTAGGGTTAACGATAAGCCTGAAGCTAGGGTTAGGGTTAGGGTTAGGGTTAGGGTTTCGGGCTTCCTCAAGTGCTAGAAGTCCCAGATTTGGCGTGGGCGCTCCTTGGGGGCTCCTGATGAAAAAGCAAGTGGCCCCATGTCTCTAGGACAAAGTTGAAATTTCACCCCATAGACTTGCATTGAATTAGGGTTAACGATAAGCCTGAAGCTAGGGTTAGGGTTTCGGGCTTCCTCAAGTGCTAGAAGTCCCAGATTTGGCGTGGGCGCTCCTTGGGGGCTCCTGATGAAAAAGCAAGTGGCCCCATGTCTCTAGGACAAAGTTGAAATTTCACCCCATAGACTTGCATTGAATTAGGGTTAACGATAAGCCTGAAGCTAGGGTTAGGGTTAGGGTTAGGGTTTCGGGCTTCCTCACGTGCTAGAAGTCCCAGATTTGGCGTGGGCGCTCCTTGGGGGCTCCTGATGAAAAAGCAAGTGGCCCCATGTCTCTAGGACAAAGTTGAAATTTCACCCCATAGACTTGCATTGAATTAGGGTTAACGATAAGCCTGAAGCTAGGGTTAGGGTTAGGGTTAGGGTTTCGGGCTTTCTCAAGTGCTAGAAGTCCCAGATTTGGCGTGGGCGCTCCTTGGGGGCTCCTGATGAAAAAGCAAGTGGCCCCATGTCTCTAGGACAAAGTTGAAATTTCACCCCATAGACTTGCATTGAATTAGGGTTAACGATAAGCCTGAAGCTAGGGTTAGGGTTAGGGTTAGGGTTAGGGTTTCGGGCTTCCTCAAGTGCTAGAAGTCCCAGATTTGGCGTGGGCGCTCCTTGGGGGCTCCTGATGAAAAAGCAAGTGGCCCCATGTCTCTAGGACAAAGTTGAAATTTCACCCCATAGACTTGCATTGAATTAGGGTTAACGATAAGCCTGAAGCTAGGGTTAGGGTTAGGGTTTCGGGCTTCCTCAAGTGCTAGAAGTCCCAGATTTGGCGTGGGCGCTCCTTGGGGGCTCCTGATGAAAAAGCAAGTGGCCCCATGTCTCTAGGACAAAGTTGAAATTTCACCCCATAGACTTGCATTGAATTAGGGTTAACGATAAGCCTGAAGCTAGGGTTAGGGTTAGGGTTAGGGTTTCGGGCTTCCTCAAGTGCTAGAAGTCCCAGATTTGGCGTGGGCGCTCCTTGGGGGCTCCTGATGAAAAAGCAAGTGGCCCCATGTCTCTAGGACAAAGTTGAAATTTCACCCCATAGACTTGCATTGAATTAGGGTTAACGATAAGCCTGAAGCTAGGGTTAGGGTTAGGGTTAGGGTTTCGGGCTTCCTCAAGTGCTAGAAGTCCCAGATTTGGCGTGGGCGCTCCTTGGGGGCTCCTGATGAAAAAGCAAGTGGCCCCATGTCTCTAGGACAAAGTTGAAATTTCACCCCATAGACTTGCATTGAATTAGGGTTAACGATAAGCCTGAAGCTAGGGTTAGGGTTAGGGTTAGGGTTAGGGTTAGGGTTTCGGGCTTCCTCAAGTGCTAGAAGTCCCAGATTTGGCGTGGGCGCTCCTTGGGGGCTCCTGATGAAAAAGCAAGTGGCCCCATGTCTCTAGCACAAAGTTGAAATTTCACCCCATAGACTTGCATTGAATTAGGGTTAACGATAAGCCTGAAGCTAGGGTTAGGGTTAGGGTTAGGGTTAGGGTTTCAGGCTTCCTCAAGTGCTAGAAGTCCCAGATTTGGCGTGGGCGCTCCTTGGGGGCTCCTGATGAAAAAGCAAGTGGCCCCATGTCTCTAGGACAAAGTTGAAATTTCACCCCATAGACTTGCATTGAATTAGGGTTAACGATAAGCCTGAAGCTAGGGTTAGGGTTAGGGTTAGGGTTAGGGTTTCGGGCTTCCTCAAGTGCTAGAAGTCCCAGATTTGGCGTGGGCGCTCCTTGGGGGCTCCTGATGAAAAAGCAAGTGGCCCCATGTCTCTAGGACAAAGTTGAAATTTCACCCCATAGACTTGCATTGAATTAGGGTTAACGATAAGCCTGAAGCTAGGGTTAGGGTTTCGGGCTTCCTCAAGTGCTAGAAGTCCCAGATTTGGCGTGGGCGCTCCTTGGGGGCTCCTGATGAAAAAGCAAGTGGCCCCATGTCTCTAGGACAAAGTTGAAATTTCACCCCATAGACTTGCATTGAATTAGGGTTAACGATAAGCCTGAAGCTAGGGTTAGGGTTAGGGTTAGGGTTTCGGGCTTCCTCACGTGCTAGAAGTCCCAGATTTGGCGTGGGCGCTCCTTGGGGGCTCCTGATGAAAAAGCAAGTGGCCCCATGTCTCTAGGACAAAGTTGAAATTTCACCCCATAGACTTGCATTGAATTAGGGTTAACGATAAGCCTGAAGCTAGGGTTAGGGTTAGGGTTAGGGTTTCGGGCTTTCTCAAGTGCTAGAAGTCCCAGATTTGGCGTGGGCGCTCCTTGGGGGCTCCTGATGAAAAAGCAAGTGGCCCCATGTCTCTAGGACAAAGTTGAAATTTCACCCCATAGACTTGCATTGAATTAGGGTTAACGATAAGCCTGAAGCTAGGGTTAGGGTTAGGGTTAGGGTTTCGGGCTTCCTCACGTGCTAGAAGTCCCAGATTTGGCGTGGGCGCTCCTTGGGGGCTCCTGATGAAAAAGCAAGTGGCCCCATGTCTCTAGGACAAAGTTGAAATTTCACCCCATAGACTTGCATTGAATTAGGGTTAACGATAAGCCTGAAGCTAGGGTTAGGGTTAGGGTTAGGGTTTCGGGCTTTCTCAAGTGCTAGAAGTCCCAGATTTGGCGTGGGCGCTCCTTGGGGGCTCCTGATGAAAAAGCAAGTGGCCCCATGTCTCTAGGACAAAGTTGAAATTTCACCCCATAGACTTGCATTGAATTAGGGTTAACGATAAGCCTGAAGCTAGGGTTAGGGTTAGGGTTAGGGTTAGGGTTTCGGGCTTCCTCAAGTGCTAGAAGTCCCAGATTTGGCGTGGGCGCTCCTTGGGGGCTCCTGATGAAAAAGCAAGTGGCCCCATGTCTCTAGGACAAAGTTGAAATTTCACCCCATAGACTTGCATTGAATTAGGGTTAACGATAAGCCTGAAGCTAGGGTTAGGGTTAGGGTTTCGGGCTTCCTCAAGTGCTAGAAGTCCCAGATTTGGCGTGGGCGCTCCTTGGGGGCTCCTGATGAAAAAGCAAGTGGCCCCATGTCTCTAGGACAAAGTTGAAATTTCACCCCATAGACTTGCATTGAATTAGGGTTAACGATAAGCCTGAAGCTAGGGTTAGGGTTAGGGTTAGGGTTTCGGGCTTCCTCAAGTGCTAGAAGTCCCAGATTTGGCGTGGGCGCTCCTTGGGGGCTCCTGATGAAAAAGCAAGTGGCCCCATGTCTCTAGGACAAAGTTGAAATTTCACCCCATAGACTTGCATTGAATTAGGGTTAACGATAAGCCTGAAGCTAGGGTTAGGGTTAGGGTTTCGGGCTTTCTCAAGTGCTAGAAGTCCCAGATTTGGCGTGGGCGCTCCTTGGGGGCTCCTGATGAAAAAGCAAGTGGCCCCATGTCTCTAGGACAAAGTTGAAATTTCACCCCATAGACTTGCATTGAATTAGGGTTAACGATAAGCCTGAAGCTAGGGTTAGGGTTAGGGTTAGGGTTAGGGTTTCGGGCTTCCTCAAGTGCTAGAAGTCCCAGATTTGGCGTGGGCGCTCCTTGGGGGCTCCTGATGAAAAAGCAAGTGGCCCCATGTCTCTAGGACAAAGTTGAAATTTCACCCCATAGACTTGCATTGAATTAGGGTTAACGATAAGCCTGAAGCTAGGGTTAGGGTTAGGGTTAGGGTTAGGGTTTCGGGCTTCCTCAAGTGCTAGAAGTCCCAGATTTGGCGTGGGCGCTCCTTGGGGGCTCCTGATGAAAAAGCAAGTGGCCCCATGTCTCTAGGACAAAGTTGAAATTTCACCCCATAGACTTGCATTGAATTAGGGTTAACGATAAGCCTGAAGCTAGGGTTAGGGTTAGGGTTAGGGTTAGGGTTTCAGGCTTCCTCATGTGCTAGAAGTCCCAGATTTGGCGTGGGCGCTCCTTGGGGGCTCCTGATGAAAAAGCAAGTGGCCCCATGTCTCTAGGACAAAGTTGAAATTTCACCCCATAGACTTGCATTGAATTAGGGTTAACGATAAGCCTGAAGCTAGGGTTAGGGTTAGGGTTAGGGTTAGGGTTTCAGGCTTCCTCAAGTGCTAGAAGTCCCAGATTTGGCGTGGGCGCTCCTTGGGGGCTCCTGATGAAAAAGCAAGTGGCCCCATGTCTCTAGGACAAAGTTGAAATTTCACCCCATAGACTTGCATTGAATTAGGGTTAACGATAAGCCTGAAGCTAGGGTTAGGGTTAGGGTTAGGGTTTCGGGCTTCCTCAAGTGCTAGAAGTCCCAGATTTGGCGTGGGCGCTCCTTGGGGGCTCCTGATGAAAAAGCAAGTGGCCCCATGTCTCTAGGACAAAGTTGAAATTTCACCCCATAGACTTGCATTGAATTAGGGTTAACGATAAGCCTGAAGCTAGGGTTAGGGTTTCGGGCTTCCTCAAGTGCTAGAAGTCCCAGATTTGGCGTGGGCGCTCCTTGGGGGCTCCTGATGAAAAAGCAAGTGGCCCCATGTCTCTAGGACAAAGTTGAAATTTCACCCCATAGACTTGCATTGAATTAGGGTTAACGATAAGCCTGAAGCTAGGGTTAGGGTTAGGGTTAGGGTTAGGGTTTCGGGCTTCCTCAAGTGCTAGAAGTCCCAGATTTGGCGTGGGCGCTCCTTGGGGGCTCCTGATGAAAAAGCAAGTGGCCCCATGTCTCTAGGACAAAGTTGAAATTTCACCCCATAGACTTGCATTGAATTAGGGTTAACGATAAGCCTGAAGCTAGGGTTAGGGTTAGGTTTAGGGTTTCGGGCTTCCTCAAGTGCTAGAAGTCCCAGATTTGGCGTGGGCGCTCCTTGGGGGCTCCTGATGAAAAAGCAAGTGGCCCCATGTCTCTAGGACAAAGTTGAAATTTCACCCCATAGACTTGCATTGAATTAGGGTTAACGATAAGCCTGAAGCTAGGGTTAGGGTTAGGGTTAGGGTTAGGGTTTCAGGCTTCCTCATGTGCTAGAAGTCCCAGATTTGGCGTGGGCGCTCCTTGGGGGCTCCTGATGAAAAAGCAAGTGGCCCCATGTCTCTAGGACAAAGTTGAAATTTCACCCCATAGACTTGCATTGAATTAGGGTTAACGATAAGCCTGAAGCTAGGGTTAGGGTTAGGGTTAGGGTTAGGGTTTCAGGCTTCCTCATGTGCTAGAAGTCCCAGATTTGGCGTGGGCGCTCCTTGGGGGCTCCTGATGAAAAAGCAAGTGGCCCCATGTCTCTAGGACAAAGTTGAAATTTCACCCCATAGACTTGCATTGAATTAGGGTTAACGATAAGCCTGAAGCTAGGGTTAGGGTTAGGGTTAGGGTTAGGGTTTCGGGCTTCCTCAAGTGCTAGAAGTCCCAGATTTGGCGTGGGCGCTCCTTGGGGGCTCCTGATGAAAAAGCAAGTGGCCCCATGTCTCTAGGACAAAGTTGAAATTTCACCCCATAGACTTGCATTGAATTAGGGTTAACGATAAGCCTGAAGCTAGGGTTAGGGTTAGGTTTAGGGTTTCGGGCTTCCTCAAGTGCTAGAAGTCCCAGATTTGGCGTGGGCGCTCCTTGGGGGCTCCTGATGAAAAAGCAAGTGGCCCCATGTCTCTAGGACAAAGTTGAAATTTCACCCCATAGACTTGCATTGAATTAGGGTTAACGATAAGCCTGAAGCTAGGGTTAGGGTTAGGGTTAGGGTTAGGGTTTCGGGCTTCCTCAAGTGCTAGAAGTCCCAGATTTGGCGTGGGCGCTCCTTGGGGGCTCCTGATGAAAAAGCAAGTGGCCCCATGTCTCTAGGACAAAGTTGAAATTTCACCCCATAGACTTGCATTGAATTAGGGTTAACGATAAGCCTGAAGCTAGGGTTAGGGTTAGGTTTAGGGTTTCGGGCTTCCTCAAGTGCTAGAAGTCCCAGATTTGGCGTGGGCGCTCCTTGGGGGCTCCTGATGAAAAAGCAAGTGGCCCCATGTCTCTAGGACAAAGTTGAAATTTCACCCCATAGACTTGCATTGAATTAGGGTTAACGATAAGCCTGAAGCTAGGGTTAGGGTTAGGGTTAGGGTTAGGGTTTCAGGCTTCCTCATGTGCTAGAAGTCCCAGATTTGGCGTGGGCGCTCCTTGGGGGCTCCTGATGAAAAAGCAAGTGGCCCCATGTCTCTAGGACAAAGTTGAAATTTCACCCCATAGACTTGCATTGAATTAGGGTTAACGATAAGCCTGAAGCTAGGGTTAGGGTTAGGGTTAGGGTTAGGGTTTCAGGCTTCCTCATGTGCTAGAAGTCCCAGATTTGGCGTGGGCGCTCCTTGGGGGCTCCTGATGAAAAAGCAAGTGGCCCCATGTCTCTAGGACAAAGTTGAAATTTCACCCCATAGACTTGCATTGAATTAGGGTTAACGATAAGCCTGAAGCTAGGGTTAGGGTTAGGGTTAGGGTTAGGGTTTCGGGCTTCCTCAAGTGCTAGAAGTCCCAGATTTGGCGTGGGCGCTCCTTGGGGGCTCCTGATGAAAAAGCAAGTGGCCCCATGTCTCTAGGACAAAGTTGAAATTTCACCCCATAGACTTGCATTGAATTAGGGTTAACGATAAGCCTGAAGCTAGGGTTAGGGTTAGGGTTAGGGTTAGGGTTTCAGGCTTCCTCATGTGCTAGAAGTCCCAGATTTGGCGTGGGCGCTCCTTGGGGGCTCCTGATGAAAAAGCAAGTGGCCCCATGTCTCTAGGACAAAGTTGAAATTTCACCCCATAGACTTGCATTGAATTAGGGTTAACGATAAGCCTGAAGCTAGGGTTAGGGTTAGGGTTAGGGTTAGGGTTTCGGGCTTCCTCAAGTGCTAGAAGTCCCAGATTTGGCGTGGGCGCTCCTTGGGGGCTCCTGATGAAAAAGCAAGTGGCCCCATGTCTCTAGGACAAAGTTGAAATTTCACCCCATAGACTTGCATTGAATTAGGGTTAACGATAAGCCTGAAGCTAGGGTTAGGGTTAGGGTTAGGGTTAGGGTTTCAGGCTTCCTCATGTGCTAGAAGTCCCAGATTTGGCGTGGGCGCTCCTTGGGGGCTCCTGATGAAAAAGCAAGTGGCCCCATGTCTCTAGGACAAAGTTGAAATTTCACCCCATAGACTTGCATTGAATTAGGGTTAACGATAAGCCTGAAGCTAGGGTTAGGGTTAGGGTTTCGGGCTTTCTCAAGTGCTAGAAGTCCCAGATTTGGCGTGGGCGCTCCTTGGGGGCTCCTGATGAAAAAGCAAGTGGCCCCATGTCTCTAGGACAAAGTTGAAATTTCACCCCATAGACTTGCATTGAATTAGGGTTAACGATAAGCCTGAAGCTAGGGTTAGGGTTAGGGTTAGGGTTAGGGTTTCGGGCTTCCTCAAGTGCTAGAAGTCCCAGATTTGGCGTGGGCGCTCCTTGGGGGCTCCTGATGAAAAAGCAAGTGGCCCCATGTCTCTAGGACAAAGTTGAAATTTCACCCCATAGACTTGCATTGAATTAGGGTTAACGATAAGCCTGAAGCTAGGGTTAGGGTTAGGTTTAGGGTTTCGGGCTTCCTCAAGTGCTAGAAGTCCCAGATTTGGCGTGGGCGCTCCTTGGGGGCTCCTGATGAAAAAGCAAGTGGCCCCATGTCTCTAGGACAAAGTTGAAATTTCACCCCATAGACTTGCATTGAATTAGGGTTAACGATAAGCCTGAAGCTAGGGTTAGGGTTAGGGTTAGGGTTAGGGTTTCGGGCTTCCTCAAGTGCTAGAAGTCCCAGATTTGGCGTGGGCGCTCCTTGGGGGCTCCTGATGAAAAAGCAAGTGGCCCCATGTCTCTAGGACAAAGTTGAAATTTCACCCCATAGACTTGCATTGAATTAGGGTTAACGATAAGCCTGAAGCTAGGGTTAGGGTTAGGGTTAGGGTTTCGGGCTTCCTCAAGTGCTAGAAGTCCCAGATTTGGCGTGGGCGCTCCTTGGGGGCTCCTGATGAAAAAGCAAGTGGCCCCATGTCTCTAGGACAAAGTTGAAATTTCACCCCATAGACTTGCATTGAATTAGGGTTAACGATAAGCCTGAAGCTAGGGTTAGGGTTAGGGTTAGGGTTTCGGGCTTCCTCAAGTGCTAGAAGTCCCAGATTTGGCGTGGGCGCTCCTTGGGGGCTCCTGATGAAAAAGCAAGTGGCCCCATGTCTCTAGGACAAAGTTGAAATTTCACCCCATAGACTTGCATTGAATTAGGGTTAACGATAAGCCTGAAGCTAGGGTTAGGGTTAGGGTTAGGGTTAGGGTTTCGGGCTTCCTCAAGTGCTAGAAGTCCCAGATTTGGTGTGGGCGCTCCTTGGGGGCTCCTGATGAAAAAGCAAGTGGCCCCATGTCTCTAGGACAAAGTTGAAATTTCACCCCATAGACTTGCATTGAATTAGGGTTAACGATAAGCTTGGAACTAGGGTTAGGGTTAGGGTTTCGGGGTTCCTCAAAGTTGACAACTTTGCCATTGACATCACGGTAGTCCCCCCAAAAGGCCAAAAATGATTTCCCGTGAAATATGTCAATGGATTCTGATAGTAGAGCTCCCATGCTTTACAATGATACCTCACATGACCATTTCTACTTTATCGTCTCTGAAATAATTCACCTGAAAAACTGAAAAATATAATAATGTCAATGGCAAAATTGTCAACTTTGAAGTCCCCCAAAAAGACCAAAAATTATTTCCCATAAAATATGTCAACTGATCATCATAGTCGAGCTCCTACTCTTTATAATGCTACCTCATATGTCCATTTCTACTGTATAATCTTGGGGGGGAAATCCACCTCAACATAGACATAATGATTCACTGAATTTTATATGTTGAAAAGTGTTGGGATAAGCACAGCCATCTCGCGGTAAAATTGCGGAATTTTTTTTCAGGTGGAATCGATACCTAAGAATTACCTTGGCGAATGTGGTGCCAACTTCAGCGTCGTATTTCAATTTTTTGAGTCTAAATATAAAATATAATATAAAGTTAAAGGGATATTCACAAACCAACACTCCAATAGAAGTCTGTATTGCAGTCCTCCCCAGTCCAGTACGTCACTTTGGCAGATTGCTTCGCACTACTTACAAAATAGAACATGGACACAACTGTGATATGATTGCGTGTAGCTTCTAAATCACCAGATGGATGCGAAGAGTGAGACGGTGCAGGCTGAAAACAGAGGGGGAGGCGCCGCCAAACTCATCAGTGGAGCAACACTGACCTCTGCTGGTGGCAAAGCCGCTCCGTCAGCCGTTCCCCAGCAAGTCCGGAATTGCTTCCCTAAATCATCCGGCCCGAGTGTGAGTGGGGACATACATCAAACACGCCGAGGAGAAGGAGGAGGAGGAATAATACAAAAACAAAGAAACACAAAGCGCCGTGCCAATTACTGTGGCTCGGCTTCTACATCGCTCTCATAAAAATGTGATCGATCACCTGCAGGGCCACACAGCAGGCAGCGGGTGAAACAACACCGCGCTGCCATCCACGCACGGGGGTCGCCCGGGTTCAGGGTGGAAGAGTGACTGGCTGTGAATAAGGCCGCTGACTGCGCGGACTCGTCAAGGAGACACACCGGACTCACAACATGAGTGAGGTCATAATCCGTCATTGACAGCTCCGGTCGTTGCACGGCTCTGCTGTGTTTTCAGTCAATGACGTCACTTTACAAAGACCTGGATCTGGTCCCCTGGCTGCATCGCCGCTGCAGGTCCGATGTTGCAAACATTTAATTTAACTGCGATTCCATGACTCATGCACAGCAGATGCCTTTGGGACGGGGAAAACCCGGGAATTGCTTGATCAGCTTCAGCGCTTCACCACATCTGGCGTTCTGATCTTGTCATTTCTGACAGACGGTGGAGAAAATCTTGCACACGCTCGTTGCATCTGTGTTGCATTGCCATGTGTGCCGTTAGCGGGCTCCATCCTCTGACACCAGGGCTATTTTGTGTGTTAGAAGATGTTCAGTGTGTGTTGGAGAGAATAAATGAGGAAGTCTGATTTGTGAGCTCGAAGGAAGCCCCGGTGCAGCCACTGAGGAACACAACAAAGTCACCTTTCCAACACTTTTGCACGCACACAGACTCACAAAAATACCTCTGTTTGCTTGCTTCACAGGGAGCACTAAAATACCTGCAGCACAAATATTTTGGCGTGTGTGTGTCTCACCTATCACCATTTATATAGCAGCCTTGCAGCCATTCACAGAGCTTTGGCATGTCTAAGTGTTCCTGGCACACACGCATACACAAACACACAAACACACACACCAACCAAACCTAACCAGCTGGCTCGGCCGCCCGCAGACAGTCGGGTCCAAACAGATGCGTTCATTCATTCGCTCCTCCATCCATTCAGGCCGTCCACAGTGACCTGACAGTCAGTCCTGATGCAGCTGATGACATATTGATGTCATAAAAAGCTGCTCCACAGGGAGCAGCAGCTAATTAAACATCCCCAGTCCAAGCGTCATCGTCACAAACTGGACTGCAAAATCTGGGCTCTCTGAGTCAGAGGTCACTGGGTCAGTGAAACACAAGGAAATGATGCAGGGAATAATCTCGGAGGAGGGATTAGGATTTAACTTTTAAATATCTAAATTTGCAGGTCCTTGTTTCTGTGCCACCCAGCTAGCCACTAACTCAGGCTTGTCTAATCCGTCTAACTCACTCAAGTTATTTGCAGGTCAACAGAAACAGCATCTCTAGTACAAAACTGTAAACGTGTTTTTAAAGGAGAGTAAAATGGACTTTAGAGATATTTAATTGAATGAAGGTAAAAGCTGCTAAAGCTCAGCGTGTGTGTACGTGCGTGTGTGTGTACGTGCATGTGCGTACTAAATCTCCTTGTCTTTGACAACTCTAACATTCAGCAAATAAATTATGAGTTGTTAAAGAACTACAACAAAATCCTTTTGAATTATATTCCACAATATAATGCAATAATAATAATAATAATCTTCACCATCATAATTTATAAAAAAAAACATATGTCTAGTAGATGAACGGATAATTCTGATCTTTACATATAACATTTTAACTATAAAAAGCTTAACTGCAATTAAATGTAATGAAATGACATACAGTTTATTTTTGACTATATTGCAAAATAATAAATAACTCAGTAATGAAAGAAAGAATAAATATGTCAGTAGATAAAAATATAAATAAACTTTCAAATAATATATGTGTATATATGTGTTTAAAAACACACACACACACATACAATATAAACAGGCTCAGTGAGTCAATGAACACAATTTCAAGGAGGCACCTGAATAAATAAAGAAATGTAAACTTTTTTTATTTCTGTTTTGCTATGTGTTCTTGGCATTTGTTCCTGTTTCTCTGTGGTGGCAAAGGCCAAAATGTGAAAAGTGTGTGTGTGTGTGTGTGTGTGTGTGTGTGTGTGTGTGTGTGTGTGCGTGTGTGCGTGCGTGCGTGCGTGCGTGCACCAGGCCTGCTGGACGAAGGTGTCCTCTAATTCGCTGCTCGGGGGGCCAGAGGTCGGCGGCGACAGACGACTCAGCAGTTGTCAGCGGCCGCCTCGCGCTCATCAGTCTCCGCCTCCATATGCTGCCCATTAAAATCAGACATTTGGCCGCTCACCTGGCAGAGTCCACTCACCTGCTGACCCGCGACACATCTGTTGACAAAACCTTAAACACACACAGCAGAGGGAGGGACACCAAGCACAGGGAAATGGGAATTGGCCGTCTGGCTCCCAGAGTCTGTTACCTCTGAGTAGGAAGTAGAAAGTAGGAAGTAGGAAGTAGGAAGTAGGAACTAGGAACTCTTCATTTCTACTGCTGGCCACATGGAGGTATTATAAGAACTGGATACCGGACTGGCAATATGGCGGCAATCCGATTTTTCCAACTGGCCACTCGAGGTACTGCAGAAAAAAAATGCCATGGGCCCAAAAAGCATTTTTCCGCCTTTAAAATGGCTGACAGGACGACAAGATTCATAGCAAGTCTTTCTATTGTAGATTTTTCAGTTATGGTCTTTTAGTCTATGAAAACAATGATAAAGGCCAGAAACCAAAATGAAAATTAAATTTAAGTTAACGAGACGCTGGAGCAAAGTGGTGCAATCAAATAAAGGGAATAACAGACTTTTTAATTTAAAGACACGTGTTTTTATCCATCAGTCAATTTATTTTAATTCAGATTATTTTTAGGGGGGTGGAGTCATTTCTCCCTCTTTCATGGCTTCCTCTGCTGCTTCTCCCTGAGGTTCCCTCCGTCCGTTCAAGCACTTTTCAGTCTTCCAGTCACTTGTTTGCACTTGAATCAAGTGCCACCAGAGGTCAAAGAGTCGAGCGAGTCTGGCTTCCCTAAACAAATCTATATATCAATAGAAAAAATATGAAGGCCCGTAAATAGCTGTAATTTGAGCGAGCAGTGCCTTTTAAAATGTAATTCGGGGGAAGACCGCAACACACGAGAGAGCACACACGCACACAAACACACATGCGCAGGCGGATGAGAGGTATGAAAGATGCATGTTAGTAGTTTAACCCGAGGTGAGCGTTACTGGAGAGCAGCCAGCAGCTGGAGCGAGGCCTCATGCATATACATGGAGCCGTGGAGGAAGAGAAGAAGAGACGAGATTCGGGAATGTGGGTTCAAAGTGTCCAAGGAATTTGGTCTGGCCAGGCTGGAGACTGACACACACACACACACATGCGTGTGTGTGTGTGTGTGTCCATGCAACGCAGCTTCTGTGTGTGCACATGAGATGATATTTCCCACGTGTGCGTGCGCGCACGTTTGCGCATAAATGCAGGAGGCGTGAGCTCGCTCGGGCGACTGCGTTAAAGAAATGCAGAGGGCATCCTCTTCAAACGGGGCGTATTCAAAGAGCAAAGAGTTTCAAAAGGAGACAGCGCTGAGGGCAGCCAGGTTTGAACTGTGTTTGTGCAAAGCCGGCCGCCCTCGGAAAGAAGAAAAGGGGAGAGGGAGGGAGAGAGAATGAGAGAAGGGGGACATCCTGAATCCCAAATTCACTTTTCTTGAAGGTGGAGGGCAGAACGGAGGGAATAAAGGGCCAGACAGACGAGGGAGGAAGGGAGTTTAGCAGCCAGCGAGAGGGGGGGGGGGGAAGGGCGGTAACCTTGGAGAGCCGCGGGTCGTCACCGAGAGTGTGAAAACACGCTCATCCATCCTTACAAGCTCAAGCTCAGCCGAGGCGTTTTCAAATGGGTTTGCGCGGACGCAGGCCAACAAATGAGCGAACATTTGAATGAATTTTCTCCCTTCTTCGCTTCAACCAATTTCTTTTTCGCCAACAGTGAAGCGCACAGTTGCAGCTGCCTTTGTTATGTTGACATTTTGTTCTCTCTCCTCCTTTTTCATACTAAATTGGTTGAACAGTCATTCCTGTGATTTTCGGGCTTTACATTTTTGACCCCTCTGAAAGAAAAATTACAGCTTGACATCTTGTTCCGATGTTGAGATCTTGCATTCTTTCTTCCAGGCCGTCTTCAGCGGGGACCGGTGACAAAGTGTGATGGCCTCGGTGTTTCACCTCCTGCTGGGTTGACAAAGATTGGCAAAGCAATCGAGAAGGTAAATTCCCTATTTCTGTTTCAATTTCTGTTTAGTGTGTGGGCAACTGGAGTTTACCAAATATTTTGTTCCTGTTCTATGCCTATTCTACGCATGACTGAGGTATGAATACACCTCAGGCTGATCTGAGCATTTCAATTTTTGGACCCTGAAAAAAAAGTCTACTTTTTTTATTTTTTTTTCCATTTTTGGACATGGTGACATTTTGTTCTCTTCATTGCTTTTTCATGCCAAACTATCATAGAACAGTCATCGAGTGAGATTTGGCTTGACCTGGAACTTTACATGTTTATACCCCTGAAAATGAATGACAGTGTTTAGTGTGACTTTTGTTCAGTTTTCGGACGTGTTGTGATTTTGTGTGTCATCATTCAGTTTCATGCTGAACTATCATAGGACAGTGGGGGCTGGGGGCTGGGGTTAGGGTTAGGGTTGGGGTGGGGTTAGGGTCCTATCTACTGATCAACCCAAGATGGGATAGATGCGTGACCATCAAGTAGTATACATACATACATCTGTGTTGGCTTGAAACGACAGAAGACGAGACACAATGGAACATGTGGAAGGGGATCAGTGGCGGCGAGACGTGCTGCATCTTCCTCCACCAGGCTCAGATGGAAAAACAGACTCCAAAAAAAAGAAAAAGACACTGGCCGACATGAAAAAGAACAAAAACCTACTTTCCCTCCGGACCTGTGGGAGTGTCGGAGCCATCAGTGCCCTATATAGCTGCACCGGAGTGACCTCCGCGCTGTTGGAGTGACGGCTGGTGAATTACTGTGTCAGCAGCCCCGTGCCACCCACACACACACACACACACACAATAAACACACTTCATCACCCTGCTCAGCCCGGCCACACCGCCCAAAGAGAGTGTATTAATTATAGATGTACGTTAAATTACTTTCATTAGCCGGGCTGCTGGCTGGACAGGACACAGGCAGCAGTGATGGATGGAAGGAGGTTTCCTTCAAACCTCCCCAAGAACTAAATGCCCCATTTTTACTTTGTGTGACCCAGTCTGTTTACAGTCCTGTCAGCTCTCCACTCATTCCTCCTCTCGGCCTTCTGCTTTCCCAGGATCAAACAATTGTTATAGGTGCCCCTCCCTCAGCCCCCCCCAAAACCCCCAAGATGATTTATGTATCCTAGCAAAACTAAATAGACCAGAGACCCTAATAATTAACTAAAATTCTGAGGGATTGTGTGCAAACAGGACATCTATGACTGGTGGGGAAGCTGCAGTTTAACTTTGTGAGGAAGACAGAGAAGTTCTCCAGGATGAAGAACGCTGCCAGAACCTGGGAGCTGTTTGCATCATAACCCAGTTAGCAGTCAACAATTATCCAATGAACGTCGCTCTGGATTCCTTCCTACTCCAATCAAATCAAGACTGCAAATGAAAAAAAACAAAACAATCAACAATCAGTTACTTGGAACTCTCCCAGCCCTTTTTCAGAACTGAAGAAGCCTTTTGGATGAGAGACGAAACGACTTCAAGATCACAAGAACAAGTCCAGTTGCCCCAACTTAACCCCTCTCTAAAACCTGGATGACTGAGAACCTTCACAGGCGAGCAATACAAATAAATCCCAAAACATTTTACTAAAATAAATAAATAAATAAATAAAAAGACAAAAGAAAATTGCACACACACTTCCGTCTTCGGACGGTTCTTGTCTTCCTCTTGGACCTTAAACAAGGACAGCAGTTCAGTCAAAATGCCTGTTCCAGCAGCAGCAGCACTTAACTGTGCGTGGAAACACGGTGAGTTATGGCGAGGAGCTGCTCATTAACTGCCGAATTTATGAACGTGTGGATAATTAACTTCGCCGCAGCTCCTGATCCATGTCGCGAAACCTCTTTCAGTTCATTCGGTGCAGCTTCTCTGGGGTCACACTGTATTTCGTGACTTTGCTGAAAACTCGAAAGTCTTCAAAGAGCAAACAAGAAGGACACTTTTTTATGTTTCCAACAACAGTGTTAATAACAAAGGCGCAAATGTCCAAATGTCCATCAAATGACCTCGGAAGATCAGCAGGGTTGATGTGACGCCTTCATGGTCTCACCCACTAGGACCCAGACCTCCATCGTCTCACCCACTAGGACCCAGACCTCCATCATCTCACCCAGGAGGACCCAGATTTCACGCGTCTCACCCAGCAGGAGCCAAAACTTCATACGTGTGCGACCTGTGTCTTTTTTAATTTATGGGCTTGCTGATTTGCTGATGTGACTGGGGGTGGGAAGCGGGGAGGGGGAGGGGGGGGTCGTGTGTGGCTCAGAGCAGCAGCCTGGAACATCTGGCCGTTGCTTCATTAGGCGCTCACACCCTGAAGCTGCCGACTCGTTTTCCAACAGGCTCCTCAGTCATCCGATTGTCATGGAAAATTGGACATAATCACCTTCGCCGAGAGTTTTCAGGGCGGGTGGGTTTGTTTTGGGTTTGTGTGTGCGTGTGTGTGTGTGGCTGAATTTTTCACTCCTTTTACTGATCCTCATTCCCGCTATACCACAACAGACACCAGATGAAATTATTTTTTAATATTACATTCCTGAGATTTATTTCACATGTCTATCTTACACTGTGGACGACTGTTTTCCTGGAGGAAAAGCTTTCGTGCCATTTATTTTCATTTCACAACTCCAGTTGTGATAAAAACTGAAGCGTCATCAAGACAACATTAACTTACTTTAATTTTACAACTATAACTACATGCTGCTCACAGAAGCCCCTTCTTTTTCCCCAAAAGACTGAGAAGCTGTGGAACCTTCCTTTCGTTGGCACTAAAGAATTTAAATGTAAGCATTTTTAAAAAAAATGGATCGTAAAATTTAAGATTGCCAAATTTGAAGACTGCTTCAAATGAAAGGAGTGAAAAGTTATTCTGAAATAATTCACAAACACTTTCAGAGGCATCCCTTATTTATTTTCAGGAGACCTAAGAAACTATGGGAGGGATGAAAAAATGAACATTAACCTGAGATGAAGATGAAGAAACTAGAAGTGAACGTAGCAAAGACAAGAATTTGAACAAAACACATCTTTAAAAAACATCCACAGAGATTCTGTATTTTTTGTAGAAAAAAAATAAATATATTCTAATGGTAAAAGAAATACTGTGTCAAAAATGTTAAAAATGACCATTACAGCTCTCCGAGCCAATAGCATCATCGAGTTGATATCATGCCATTACCACCACGGAGGTTTTTGGTTGGTATAAGTAACAGCAACACACGAGCAGCGTGCAAGTTCGTCTGACTCGCCGTCCCAAAGACAGTCAGACAAACAAAGGAGCCTGACGAGGGTCAATATTGGTCCGCTGTCTGCACTGCGGGCTGGAAGATGTGAAAAAGTCACATTTCTTGCACGATAGGCTGGGCTAGTGTGTACTAACCAATGCTAACAGCTAACTTCAGAGTCACGTGGACAGTGTCAAACTAATGCTTTGCAATAACAAGGCCACATAAATTCCTCCTGAGCAGTCATTAATATTATCATCATCATTATCATTGTTATTATTATTAGTAGAAGGATTAGTGTTGCTATTTCAACTCAAACGGCCTTAGTTGTGACAGTCTGGCCATAAAATACAACAGTGAGGCAAGAGCGACACCTGCTGACCAGAAGGTAGAAATGATGCCCATATAACCTTGAAATCACTTCATAAAAAAAGAAAAATGAACCGAAATTGAACAATCCAGCCAACATGTCAATAACGCTTTTCGCACATTGCTTCATGATGAGACACCTGACAGGTGCGTTTCGGCCACCGGCTATTTAAATAGTCACTGTGTATCGATGCCCGAGAGCAGAATCAGACGTCTTTGGGGGCGTCGGCTTCCTTCTCCAGCCGAGCCGTCTCTTTGGCCTCTTCCGCCGACGCCTCCATGATCTACTCCGCCTGCGCCTGTTTCTCAGCGTCGCTCTGGCTCGGTCCGCCACCCTTTGACTTTTTTCCCTCTTCTTTTTTCCTCAGCGCGTGGAAGTGGCAGAGGTTCAGGAGAAGGGCGAGGACCCCGCCGGTCAGGATCACCGAGCCACACATGATGAAGAGGTACTCGTAGTTGTGGTAGATGTCCACCAAGAACCCTGAGTGTGAAAGAGCACACTGGGCATTAATGAAAACACATCAGGCAAAAATTCAAATAAAAAAAAAAAAAAATTTACATTTTAGTTCCTTGTTAGTTGGTCTTGTTCACTTGATCTCATGAAATTGAAAAGAAATCCATGAAATTCAGTTTCATCAATATTTTCTGGAAAAGTCAACCCTGCCCTTATTTTCCTAATCTATGTATTAAGCTATCTCATTTGAGGCTCTTTACAAACGTATGGAAGGTCTATAGATCTATAACAGTGTCACTTTTAGTGGGAAGCTAAAACTCAAACAGAGGGCTAAATGCAAATGTATTTCTGGAGGTCTACAAAGTTTGTTTGGAACAATATTAACGGGAAGCTGCTCGACCTAAATCATGGATGGAAAACACAAATCTCAAAACAGGTTGAATGTGGTGCCTTTATGGAAAAAAAAAAATGATTTTACAAGAAAAAATAAAACAAAACCGTTTTTTTCAAAAAAACATTTTCATCAGTCCACTGATGGAGTCTGAGGGAGCAGGAGCGGCTTGAAATTTGGCTCACGCGGCTGCCAGTGACCACTGGGCCAAATGGAGGAAGAGCCATGTCGGAAATGACAGAGGGGCCGTTAACAGCCTCCCCGCCGCCTCGGCCAAGGCAATTTGGAGGAGCTGCTGGTGAAACGAATCAGAGGAGAGGCTGCGTCCTCACAGCCATAAATACCCACACCAGTTCTGCGGAAAGTGACAAATGTAGTTTGGATCAGATTGAAGCCTCTAGGTTTTCCAGCAGTCTTAACCAGGACCAGCTGGACAGACGGACAGACGGACGGAGGGACGGACGGACGGGGATCGATGGACCCGAGTCTCCTCCGACTCTCTGTGTTAAAAGCTCTCGTTGACGCATTACTTGGGAGAAGAGCCTGAATCTACGTCTCTCATGGTCCTTCAAATGGCCTCGAAACAAAAAAATTACTATGAGACGAGCCGTCTGATTTCTGAAATGAACGGTTTTCCTTTGCAAAAGCAGCTTCACAAAATCAGCTGCGGCAGAGAGGCTGTAGTTTAAACTGGACAACACGCATGATCCAGGTCTTTCAAAGCAAGGGCGTATTTTTTGGAAGATTTATTTTGTCACTCCATTCAGTTCGATTTTATCCAACCCCACTGCTGGATTCGATCCTCCTGGGACTCAAGGAGGGATTTGAAATGTAACTAAGTGGCCCAGCGGTGTTCAGCCTGAAGGCTCCTTCACTGCTTCAGAAATCACAGTCCATTGGAAGCTGTAACTCTAACACGTCAAGTCGCCCTCAGTCCACCAGTCGTCGCCGCCGTCTTCGGCCGCGCGGTCGCCGTCCGTCCCTTCTCTGATTGATGGCGCCCATTTGGCGCGTGCACGTCGATGACCATCGCTCCCATTAAGACGGCCTCGCCTTGATTGACTCGCGCAGTAATTAAGCGCATCTGGCGTCGCCGCTGCCTTCTATTCTAATGTATTCAGGGGGTAATTATGGCCCAGGTACAGGACTTTAATGACGGAGAGTTTAAAAGCTGAACATCATAAAAGACCCGGAGCGAGAGGCTAATTACACCCACTTAGTGCGCTTCCTTCTAATTGGACTGACCCGGCGGTTTTTTGGGGAGCTGAACAGAGAGAGTCAGACTACTTTTTTTTTGCTACGACAAAGCCCTCTGGAGGTAAATACACCGCACGTATTTACCCTTTAAGAAGGAGCGCCTCGGAACGGCGTCACGCCAGACAAACTGCGGGGCCTGAAAAGTTTCACCTCATTAAAACTGGAGGTTGGAGGCGGCAGGAAAGTTTTGGCGCGGCGCCAGAACACAGTGGCTGATTAAGGGTCCGCCAGACAGGAAGATGATCGTTAAGTCCCGAATATTCTTCTGAAACCTTTCGCGGGCCGCAAAAGTGAGGACAATTAGCGACGATATTCGCCATTTACGCCGGGCTCCTCTGAGGGCGCCGCCGGCGAGGCTTCGACCGCAACGCGAAGCCACAGCCACCTGCTGTAGCAACGACCCCGCCGCTGAGATCTCGGAGTCATTCGCCAACCGATGTGGAGGACAGCCAGCGCTGGCTGTCCTCACTCCACTTTAATATCATCAATATCATGTAACTGCAGTGTATCCGTCACTCCGCCCACTGAGTGAACAGAACAGAACTTAATGGTCAAGTCTGTAAAAACAAACTGCTTGAATTATAATTAAAAAAATAAGACAACACTTTTCTTTCCTACCAGTCAGTAGCTGCGTTTTCATGACCCCTAAAATCGCACAAAACCTAAATATTGCAATAAAAAACTGGCAATGGAAACACCCAAACTTGGAAAAACCTCTCAAATACGGCTAAAAGGTTTGGACGCTCTCATGAGGTGGTTTTTCAGACGTATCCATATAAAGGTAGATCGCAAAAGTGTCATGGAAACACGCATTTACATGTCAGCGGACGTGACGTACGGGGTCACGTGACCAGCTCACTTCAAGTGAAAATTAAGTGTTTTGTTTGGTCGGGAGGAGGAGACTGAACATTTTTTACGAGTAATCAAAGAGAAAAATATAAAAACCATTCTTGACAGCAAACAACATCGAAATGCAGATTTATGCGAGAAATTTTATACCTCCATCCTCCTCACAGTGAGGTCTCGCGGGACGAGATTTAACGAGAATTACAGCTTATGTGCTTCACACCATTCAGTGGAAACACCTGCAAATCGCAATCGTGCTTTGTCGAGATTTTAGAAATATCGCTTTTATTTTGCGAAAACTGGAATGGAAATGCAACTACTGTCTTTACCTCTTTCTTTCTCTCCGTCTGTCTGTCTCTCTGCCTTTGTTCTGAGATACGAGAAGGTTTTTATAGCAACAACAACAATAGACTTCTGATTACAAGCTTGTTAGAACCATGAAGGTGTTTCCAACTGTGGCAGCTGCAGGCTGCAGTTGAAAGTCACAACTGTTTTCAGGACCGGGGGCATTGAGACGCTTCAAATGTGTACCATTCTAAGAAGCAAATACTGCTAGACAAATATGCTGGATTTGTTTATTAATACTACTAAAGTGAGATAATTGGCTGGATTTGATTTTTTTTTTTCCTCCTGCGTACAAGGAAAGCAAAATTGTATTTGTGTGGCTGCCAGTTAATCATTTTCTCTCCAGTCTCTCAGTTCAGTGAGAAAAAAAGATTTGAAAAAGATATCTTTTCAAAAATGAATATCTAGCCAGCCCGCTGCTGTTGAAAGTGCAAAACTCCTACCTGCCACGGGCGGTCCAACCAGGACGGGGAAGCACTCGATGATGGTGAAGAGTCCGACGGCGCTGGGGAAGCGCTCGCTCCCCATCAGGTCCATCAGACACTCGAACATCAGGGCGAAGACCATCCCGAAGCTCAGACCGAAGAAGACCACGTAGACCACCAGCAGCGTGTAGCTGGTCATCAGCGGGCAGGTCAAGTGACACGCGCCGTTCAGGATGATGGCGAAGCTGAAGAGGTACTGGATCCGCGGCCGGACCCACTTACTGCTGGCTATCAGGCCGGTGCTGGGCCGCACGATCATGTCCACGAAGCCCATGATGGAGAGCAGGTACGCCGCCGAGTAGTCGTCCACCCCGCGGCTGATGGAGTAGTCCGACAGGAAGACGAAGGGGGAGTAGGCGCCGAAGATGAACATCACGTTGGCGAGCAGGAAGATGGCGAAGCCCCGGTCCCTGAAGATGGACAGGTCCAAGAAGCTGCAGGCGTTCTTCACCCAGCAGGGACTGGCCCCGGCGTCGGGCGTCTGCTCCTCGTCCGCTCCAGCCTGCAGGGTGTCGGAGGACGTCTTGCAGGCCCCGTCGACGGGCCGCATCAGGGACCCGGCCACGCAGCAGTTGAGGACGAGGGCGCCGATGATGAGGAGGCTCCCCCTCCAGCCGAACGCATCCTGCAGGTACTGGTTGAGGGGCGCCAGGCAGCACAGGAACACCGGGCTCCCGGCCATCGCCAGGCCGTTGGCCAGGGGGCGCCGCACCAGGAAGTACTTGCTGATGATGGTGACCGACGCATTGAGGTTGAAGGAGAGTCCGCAGCCTGCGAGGGAGGGAGGGAGGAAGGGAAGGAAGGAAGGAAGGAAGGACGGAGGAAGGAAGGAAGGGAGAGGAGATGGAAGGAAGGGAGTGAGGGAGGAAGGGAGGAAGGAAGGAAGAAAGGAAGGCAGCAAGAGAGGAAGCAAGGGAGAAATGAAGGGGAGGAAGGAAGGAGCGGAGGGAGAAACGAAGGGAGGGAAGAAGGAAGCAAGGAAAGATGGGAGGGAGGGAGGACGAAGGAAGGAAGGAAGGAAGGAAGGAAGGGAAAAAAGAAAGGAGAGATGGGGGAAGGAAGGAAGGAAGGAAGAAGTCAGTGAGCTTTCACGGTGCAAGCCATCCAACTTCTCCAAGTCAACCTCCTCTCTACATCTCTCTACACCTGCAACCTGAATTCAACCACCGATATGTTGACAATGTCATCAGTGTGCCTGATTCCATCTGTCTGCCACTCTGCTTGATGAGGTAAAAGCCGAGGTGTCCTATTGGGCTGGGGAGCTATGTTACCTTAGCACCAGCAGCAGCAGCAGTCTGAGATACAAAGCCGCAGCACAGGGACTGGACCCTGACTGGTAATTAAAAGAGAAGAAGTCCTCCTCCACACTGCCCTCTAGGCTCCGATTGTGGTTTTCACACGGGGCCGGCCGTCGCCCTGCGAGGCCCATTAGCCTGACAAGGACCACTGCGGAGGATTAATAGGCTCAGCGAGCGGTCGGGCCGTGTGCGCTGCCCCGGGGCAGATGTGTTGCCCCGCTCTGCTTCCCTGCGTCGTGGCACGCCGACATGCCGGGCACCGGGGCAGCGCTGCCTGCCAGACAGCCACTGGACCTTTTTAATGAAGCTTAATGTTTGGATTAGTGGAGTCAGGAGGCGATATGGAGGGTTAATGCAAAACGGCCACATGCTTCCAACGGTAGGAAGTGTTGAGATACACAGCAGCACTCTGGGTGGCCTGGTTTGGACACCAGGTCTGGCCTTCAATTGTGTCGCTGCCATTGAGTGGATGTAAAGATGGGAGGAGCCATCGTAACGTCACCCAAAACCCGTTTTGAAGCCGAATGATTGGTCGAATTTTATGTTTGTTTGTTTGTTTGTTTTTTTACAATTCAGACCAACAACAAAACTGAGCATCTTTGTAAAGGTCTGAGATTAGGGCTCCTTTCCAGGGTCACTCAGCCATTGTTTGTATTTTTGCAGTATCATTTTTGATGATCCCTGCTGGACAAATGATAAAATGCAGGTTTGTGGGTCAGTCAATCAGTGGCTGTTTCAGAAGAAGTGATTAAATGCTGTTAAGGAAGAAACTGGCGCTTACGTTTGATCTGTACTGATCTCTATTCTGTACATATGATGAGCCGTGGCCTTGGAGTACAGAGTAATAAAAGCCATAAATAAAATATCAAGAAAGACAAACTCACAAGCTCCCAGTTTGTTGCGAGTGATTGTGGTAATGAAGCAAGTCAGTTCATTATTCCATTTGCTTGAATGGTTCTCTCCACTTTCACGAGAGGGATCTAATGATCAAGTTGTCTCTGGACGGGTCAGTCTTCAAACCCTTCAACGAGCAGCACAAAGAACTGACTGGCGGCATTGACATAAAAAGCACATATACACCACCAGTCAAAGGTTTGGACACCCTTGGAATTTAATGTCTTTTCTTTCATTCTCATGACTATTGCCATTGCAGTTTCAGTGTAGAAAGTTGTAAAGATAGAAAAAAAATAAAAATAAAAAAATGAATAAATGTTATGAGAAGATGCCCTGGTCGTGTATTCAAAAAAAGAAAGGAAGTTACCTCCGATGACGCTGATGCAAAGGTAGAGAAAAATGATGGAGTTCCCGAAGGACGCGGCCATGATGGACAGTCCGCACATGAGTCCCCCTGCAATGACCACCGGGCGGCTGCCGTAGCGGTTGACCAGCACGCTGCTGATGGGCCCTGCAAACAGGAGGGGGAGAGAAGACGAGGACAGAGTGGAGAAACCGTCATCAGACCGACAGTCGGCGCTGCGGTGAGTCTCCGACTCTTTGACTCGGCTCACCTGCGCCACCTCTCGCACCAAGGGCAGCGGGTGAGGTGGCGGCGCCGCTCGCTTGCGTTGGCTGCACCAGTGACTCATTACGCTCTCGCCGTGATAATGTCAAACACGGCGCTCGGCGATCAATCAACAATTAAACAGCCCTTTTATATGCTGTCGCTCCGCTATGCATTGGTAACCTTGCCCGAGTTGGTGACATTGCAGCGCCGCGTTACGGTTTTTTTCTTTCTCTCAGTCTTGACATAAAGACCAATCGTTTGAAAACATATTAATTTGACTCATTTGGTGGGGAGAAAAAAAAACAATGGAGAGATCATCGATCAAACTAATAAAAAAAAAAGAGGGCGTGCCAGGATTATTAAAACGTGCCGGATGATCGAGGCAGTGTTGAGAAGGACATTTCTGACCCATCACTGAAAAACACAGTGAGCAGAAACCAGACGTCACAAGTCACAGGAAAGATTCCATTCACATTACAAGACAAAGCAGATAATACTATTGCAGGAATGCATCATGACTTACTGCAGTATTACTGTACAAGCTGGCATCAGGATAATTCAAGTTACTAGCCAAAAATATTCTTCTGATTTTCTTCTGATTTAAATTCTGCTTTTCATTTTTATTTCAAACTTTTTTTATTACCAACATTTCACATTGCCTCCCAATAACAACTGACCGTTTAAAGGGCAATGCAGTAAAATATACAGCCAAGAAATAATCTTTTTTTCTGCGTGACCTCCGTTTCTTACAGAATAAAAATAGCTTGACAAACAAATGGCCGCTTTTGTGTTGCAGCCACATATGCACAAAATAAAAATACCCATCCTGCTGTTCATAAAGTTAAACATGTGACCGCCGGGGTCAAAGACGGATCATCCGTCTCTCTGCCACTGTGTGTCACAACAGGGCGTCCGCCGCGCTGCCACCGTTTCTGCCTCCATTAGAACTTTATCACTGGGACTTCTTGAGTCAGAGGTTCCGTCGGGAGGCTGTCACGTCCCCCCCGCTGTGGGATTCGCCGTCAGACCCCTGCGTGCTGAACCTCATCTCTGATATATTCCCCCTGTCTCTATCCGCCGCCCGATGACATTGCCGAGGCCTCGCCAAGGACAATATGATGAAGCCCGCTGCCTGAGCGTCGGCCGAGGGAAATATTTCACCGCTAAGGCCCCGGCGAGTCGAACCCGGGTGAGTCGCACACCCTTGCTGTCCCGTCACCTTGGAGAAGAGCCACTGGGCGGCGCACGTTCGGCCTCCGCGGCACTTTTTCATCTTGTGGCAAACCGTGCGAAGCCGCACGCAAAACAGCCAAAGAATGAAACTCGGCTGGTATCTAAGATCATCTCCTGTTCAGTTTTCTCACACAGATTGTAGATATTGTGCTGTGATATTTTATTAATTTTGCAGATTTCACACCACACCAAAATATGATCCAAGTGTGTTTTCACAGAAGGAACACTCATTAAATGGTGGAAATTCCTGCTTTAGAGAAATGGTTGAACAATGACAGCAAGAGTTTTTTTTAGGTAAAGGAGGATTTGCGTAGAATTACGGCTTATGCACTTCACACCATTCAATGGAAACACCTGCAAATCACAATTACACGGTGTCAAATTTTTTGTAACTGTAATGTAAATGCAGCTAATGTTGCACAGTTGGCAACTAATTGGCAAGGTTAAATGTAGTGCACTGCTTGCTTAGTAATGTTTAATCCTTAGTCGCATTTCAAGAGTGTCTTCTCAGTAGCTTCATCTGGAGAAGCTACAACATACAGTGGAGCAGCAGTCATAAATAGAGGCAGCGTAATGCAGGTCAGGTGAGTAATGCGTGCCGACACACAGCCACTTATCAAGGCCGCCCAAAGTTGCTTCAGAGGCAGCTGCTCTCATGTGAACTCCATTTATTTAATGTCTTACTGCATGCATGTGGTCCCAATGAGGCTCCACCACAATAATGCTCGTCTTTGTGCGTGTCTTGGCACGCGGGGCCCCTTGGTGCGGCCCGGCTGATAATTCTGGCCTCTACGGTATTTTGAAAGAGCAACTTTTTATCTGAAGGTTTGGTGTCAATTTCGAGTGCGGGTCTGATCACGGGACCAGCGTCGGAGCAACTGTCTGGATGTGCACTCAGTGTGTCAGAGCGCCGAGGGAAGACATTGCGAGAAAGGAAAAGAAAAGAGCCGGTTTCGCCCTGCAGGCCTTCTCACTGCAGATGACTAGTTGGACGTGCCTGTTTTACAGGTCATGTGATCTCAATTCTCGCTTTTTTTTTTTTTTCCCATTTAGTTACCTGGGAACACATTCATCTGTTGAGGTTACCCAACACTGCGTGTTTACATGAGAACAAGTAATCAATTGGAATGCATCGTGGAAACGTTTCAGCAGCTCAGAAAGACCGAAATGTCATTCTGGGTGAGAAGGGTCAAACTGAACGGTTTCCATGTCCTCACTGCGTCCGTCACTTTACGCAGGCCACAAACACGGCCAAACAGAAGCGAGCCGGAGCCCAAAACTTTATCGCAGAGTCCCAACAACATTGTAATAGTCTGGCCAGCATATTAACATATTATTTAGTGACTGCAATGGTCTCTCAGGAAGTTGTTAAATATAATCGCCTTGGCAGTGCATTTTCAGAAGCACAATAAGAATCGCACCGTTTGACCCTGGAGCTATATGCCATCAATCATCATGAACAAACCATCTTTATCAGTTCCCACCTTTGCAAACGTGCTTGTCGGGGTGATATGACTTGGCAGCGGGAGGCACAGCTCGTTCCCCCAAACAAAGACACAGACTGTGTGTCAGCGATAACACCACAAAGACCAATCAAAGAGAGGAAACATCGTCTTCTTTAACCTTTCTCCCCAAGTCTCAAAAGTCCACTATCTATCTATCATTGAAAACCTTTAAACAGTGAACAAAAGCAAGACGGCTAAACTCGTCTTTCTGGTTCTCTTCCACTTCCATAGTTTCTGCATGATAATACCGTGTGATAACACAAGCTCCTTCAAGGACGTCCAGGTCACAACTGGATGGCAAGTTAAACAGGAACTTTACCTCCTGGTGACGGTTTCTGTTAATCATAACGTCACGGTACAACGCATGCACAATTTTTGTCATTGCAGCTGACGGCCTTTTTATCTAATGCTCTGTTTTGCAGTCAGCGACGAACCAGACAAATACTATTTGAACACTTCTTCAGCGTTCCCACTCAAAGTTCAAACTTAATTCAACAACCCCTCAGCAAAAAGGTGGAGGAGGATTAATGATGGACCATGAACTCAAATATGGAGGATTGTGTAATATGCTTTGTTTGTGTTGGACTCTGATTACGGAGACATGTGACTGGTTGTTGACCAGAAGGCTTCAACTTGTGTGTGGCGTATGTTACGCAAAGCCTAGTGCAGCAAAATACATTCTCCTGGGCTGAAGTATATCCAAGGTCTAAATATTGAAACTTAAGCGTAAAACTTCTAAGTGAACCATTAAAAAAAAAATATATATATATATATATACATATATATATATATATATATATATATATATATATATATATATATATATATATATATATATATATATATATATATATATATATATATATATATATATAAATACATATATATACATATATATATATATGTATATATATGTATATATATATATATACATATATATGTGTGCGTGTGTGTTAGAGGCCAGTTACCGGCTCCATAGATGGCTGCAAGCATGATGGAGGAAATGAGTGATATTTCGCTGGAGGTGGTCCCCAGGTCTTCCTGGATCTCCTTGAAGAAAATGGGCAGGACTTTGGGCATGCTGTAGGCGAACCCGATGGAAATGTGGGCGCCGAAGACCACCACCCAGCCCCAGCCTCCATCCAAAGGTTTGACACCCAGCCCATCAGCAGGGGAAGGGGCCATGTTCCTGTTTGGGCAGTGGAAAACAAAGATTAAGTACATTGTCAAAACTACCACTCGCGCCGTTTCGACGAATTTACTAAATACAAATTATTTAGATTTCCAGAAAAAACAACAATTTTTCCACAGTGAGATTTGTCGTCATTTTACTGATGGCCCTCCCTGCTCCTCAGTAAAGACCATAAGGCCTCGAAGATGAGGTGAGTATTATAATTAACACAATTTCCGACCTCAAGAGAACCATGTTTGGAATAGGACCTAGGCTCAGTTCCATATTGGAGTTGTACCCCTGACCCTTGGCCTTTGGCCTTCGACCCTTGATCCTTAGCATTAAGTCACAAAGGGTAGTGGCTGAAATCTACCCCAGCGAAACAGGACACCCCTTCAAGAACACGTTACTTCGCAAGCAGCCTTTCCAAAGACATTGGCATATAACAGGCGTCTCTTTTTAACAAGGGGTTTGTGATGCAAAAAACATTAAAACTAAAACAACACAATGGTTGACACAATTACAAAAACCTAACTCCATTTGCATTTGTGCCGTAGTCACATCGGGAAGACATTCAAGAAAACCTCATTTCATTTGAAGTTCCTTTGAGTGGGGGGGGGGGGGGGCTATTCAGCCCCAACACTTCACCCATGCTCTTCATAATGTACAAGGTCAGGGGAGTAAAATGGCACGGAGCCTCCCTCACACCTACTGGGAAGGGAAATTATACTTCAAATTAATAATACCTGTGTTTGCTTGTTTTTACAGCCTATTTTTCAGACGATCAGGTACTCAAGGGTAAATAAAGGCATCAAACGCGCGCGCACGCACACACACACACACACACACACACACACACACACACACACACACACACACACACACTAACAATTACCCTAATACTTTCTGTCAAGCAATTGTCATGTCCGATTATACTACAAACAACACTTCTTTTGTCCACAGTCGTGAAAACAACTAATGACAAACTTTCTAAGAAACACACCTTTACTATGATTATGTGTACCCGCATATCATGACAACCCTGTTTTGAAGTAAATTTATATTCTGATTATCAATGAATGGGGGGGAGGGGGGGGGAGAATTAGAGATTATTTCAGCGGGGACATCTTTCAACGATACACACTAAAGCTAAAGCTAAAGGTTAACTAAGGTAAACACATGAAACCCGCGCATGTGGTCTGGATGTGAGCTTACTTCTTTCCTTCAGTTGTTCACTTGGGAACTGCTCTGCATCCTCCGAAGCGGAGTTTCAGCCTCGACTCTCAGAGACTCAGAGTCTCCATGAAATCAAAACAAACGTTTCGCTTAAAAAACAAACAAAAAAACGAATTGTAGTATGTCGAAGGGGCAGCGTCGGTCGGTCGGTCAACTCAGTAGAACTTTTAGGAAGGCGAAGTCGTTTGAATGAGCGGAAGAAAGAAAAGGAGTGGGCCAACACATGCTCCCACGTGGACAGCAGCGGGTAGTGACGTATACGTTACGGATATGGTGACGTCACGTATCTGCTGGATCGGTGCCCGCAACACTTCACAGAGACAGAGAGAGAGAGAGAGAGACGTGGGGAAGACCTCACCTCTCTCCGCGGCCGCTCGACTTCCTCTGACGAACCACCGCTGCTGCTGCTGCTCCAGCTTTATTTAACGTCTGCTCACGTGAGTCACCGGTGACCCGAGGGTGGCTTCCGACCAGTTCCTGCAATCATGGGACCTGCACCCACAACCTTTTTTTTTTTTTTTTTTTTTTTTGCATGTTGTTTAGACGGCGAGTCACATTGTTAGCATCCCTGCCGTCATCACGCATCACCACAGAGAACAGCCGTGGCCCGCGGCGCCCCAGTCCGCTCACCTCTCACACCGTGGGAGGACGGGGGGGTGCCGAGGGAAATATAGCTTCGCTTTTCTTTTCTGTTTTGTCAACACATTGTTTTAATTTTTTATTTTTCAGTGAAATTCATTCATTAAAAGTAATCGGCGGTATATAATAGAGAGTGGAGGGTTACACCCTGGAGGCCAAAGCCAGAATTATGGCATTTTAGTCAGATAACAAAGTCAACATTGACTTTTGAGAGTGGAGAAGTGACATTTTAAAAATGAGCAGCAAAACCTAACATTGGAGAATAAATGTTTCTCTTTTTAATGCAGAGTCAAAATATAGAATAGAATATTGAAAAATAGTTTAGGGAACCTTAGAAAACATTAGGGGTTTAGTTCTAGAAATCGTCTCCTACGTGACATCACAAGGGGTATTTAAGCACCAATTCCAGTAGCTAAAACACAGCATTTTAGTAGGACACATTAAACAGGAGGACCAACAAGGAAAATGGGTCAAATATTGGCACTTCCGTTCCAGACCTTCTTGTGCTCATCAACCGTTCTGACTTTCTGCTAAACCTGCGGCGTTCGACGAGAAACAAGCAAGCAAACCTCACCTTTAATAGTTTTATTTTCAAATTATGTGCAATGTGAATTTCACAGTTGAGCTCGACAGCCACTATAACCCAAGACAGACAAAACCAGCAAAGTAAAAGAAGCAAAAAATACAGAGAAACCACAAAAGGAGTTAGCACCCATGAACTGTGTTCTGCAGCCGAGACACTGCAAACTCTTCAACGGAAAGCAGTTGATCTTTCGTTTGTGTAGCTTGGTGTACAATGAGACTGGTGTTTGTAATGTAACGATGTGGAGCTGTAATGCTATGGTTTGGTGAGATGTTAATGAGGAACTATTACTGTACAACAGACGGAGAACATGTGAACTGAGTGGAATGGATCACTCGTGCAGGTAATCTTTTTCTCTCAGAGCAGGATTTCTCTAGGATAACTAAATAGATAATTATATAAAGGAAAAGGAAAAAAAAAACAAAACAGCCACTTTAGACAACAACAAAAAAAAAACAACAGAAAATCACATCTAATGTTTTTCAAGTTATAAAAGAAACTGAAGAAAATATTTTTTAAAAAACTGTGCAAGTACGGCAAACCTATAGTACAGTATATTACACATAACAAAAACATTTAAATACAGTACTGAGTATCAGTAGAAATCCTGAGAGTTCTCTGTTCCTGGTTCTCAAATGGCTGTCTTTAGACATGTGGATGAGCCTCAAACCTTCCTTTGATCACTCGATGAGGGCTGCTGTTCAAAAAAACAAAAAAAAGTATACATATATATATACATATATAGAGAGAGAGGTATATCTATATATATATATATTTTTTTTTAGCTCAAAGTCATTCAACAGTGGATCTCTTTTCTTAAAAAAAAAAAAAGGTGAGCAAATCCCCCAGTCCTTAATGAATGTCGTTCTTCTGGCATCGCTTTTTCCATCAGCATCCATATTTATAGTGATAGCAAACAACAGGAACATACAAAGGGAGCCGTGTAGTGCAAAGATGGCAACAGAAACCTGTATGAACTGGTGAACTGTAAATTCTTCTATACAAGATTGTCAAAAAAAAAAAGGAAAACAGAGGTCGTGTCAGCACCAACAAACTGCGCCCTCCTCTGGGGGGCGCTACGCACCCCCCAACTCGGGCCACCCAAACCTGTTGGTACGATGTAGTCTGCTCGCTGAAGGTGTTTGAGCGTCTGGGAAAATAAAAGCAGGGTGGCTGCTGAGGTGCCGAGCGATTCAGTGCACTGCTGAGAAGGACTGTTGCAGATCTTCGTCAGCTGGGAGGGGGGGGGGGGGGGCAGCGTTTGATTCTGATGGCCCCTTCACACACCGCAGGCACACCGACCCACCCCCCCCCAACCACCCCCCAACCCGCGCAAAAACACACACACGTCGCTTCAAGTCTGCCGCCAGAAAAAACAAGCACACAACGGAAATATTTAAATGCACTTTTTCGTGTTTTTACTAAGGTAAATACAGCCTAATCACAGTTCAATCACTTTATTGCTACCAGGATTTATTTGCCAATGTCCAGATCAACGATAGGAGACCTCCAACGCTTTTCGGCACGTACGAAAAGGGAGGCTTCTGAAACCTCGACGCAAATCGTCCCACGTCCCGGGAATAGCAACCGACGTCCAAAGCTCATAGCTGAACTGAGCGGTGTTTTTTTTTCTTCCAAATTTTATTTGTTTCACAAACAGCTGCTCTTCTAAAAACGGCCTGAAATGTCCCTTTTCTCCTAATCGATCGCATCAAACGTCTCTGAGGTAAACCTGTTAGTTGGTCTGAACTGTCCACTTAGTGTTGCCACAAAATTTTTGACTCCGTCCTTATTTCTCCAATGTGGAGAGTGACTTATGCTAACGTTTCAGTTAAGTTGTCTTCGCATGTGACTCAAAATGGATGTCGACTCACGGGGGGCTCGGAGGCGAGAGGCACCCGCCCCTCCCCCGCCGCCGCCTCCGCAGCCCCCCGCCACACAACAAACAAAAACTTAAAACTAACTAGGAAGCTAAAACACAACGTATCGTTTGACACACCGACCGACGCACAAAGAAAGGAACAGAGGGCCGTAAAATTGCCATGACAAGCGTTCAAAAGAAAAACAACAACACACGAGGGTAATGTCAATCACAAGCACACTTCAAATTAAAACTGCTTTATAAAATACCATGGAGAGATATTGAAGCTAAGGGTTAAAGAAAGAAACTAACTCAACCAAAACACACACGCGCACACACTCATACACACACGCACACTCACACACACACACACAGGCACGCATACAAATCAGAGCCAGCAACCTAATGAACTATCATCTTACCCGTATGAATATATCCTTTATATTTTCTATATATAGATTTTCACTTTTTGCTGACACGCCGCCATCTTTCCTATGCCCTCCCTCATTCACATGCTTATCATCTGTAAAACCCTTGTTAATATTACCTATCTAAAACAAATAAACAACGGAACATGGCTCAACAAGCAAAAAAAAGAAAAGAAAAAATAGAAAGAAAAAAAAAGCATAATTGCACTTATGATTCATTGTACGGATTTGTTAAACAAGCATCAGTGTGAGTAGCTGGTGCTGTGTGGTTGAAGAAAATGAAGAAAAAAAAATAACACCCCCCCCCAAGGAACAAAACTGGAAAACAAAACAAAGAAAAAAATACTGCAATCTTTAAAAAAAAAGCACCCCCATTTTGATCAACCAAAGTTTGAACGACTTAAGACTAAACCGACAATCGTCCTCCTGGCGGAGAGCCGAGACCAGAGGTTACATCAGGCACAAGGCGGGCAGGACCGCATCCCTCCCATCGCCACCCCCGAGGTCGGCCCGGGTTACCTCAAAGCACTTTCTGGAGACACTGTGGGTACAGTTTGGCCACCACGCACTCAAAGTGGCGGCCCAGGTCCCAGAGGCGGTCGGGCGTCTCGTAGACTTTGGTCCACGCGTCGGCCTCGTCGTCGTACTGGTACAGGGAGTTCTTGCGGCTGGTGCGGAACACGTGCTCCTCCACCATCACCTGCGTGGCTCGCACAAACAGGTGCAGGCGGCCCTGCAGCAGCATGGCCTTGATGTAGGGGCTGGTGGCCTGGTCAAAGGGCAGGTCCCGCCGGCGGCCCCACGTGCTCCTCTCGATGTCATAGACCTCCACGGTGAAGGTGCGCTGGTGGTTCCTGCAGATGCCGGCAATGTAGTAGATGCAGTTCTTGTACAGGGCAGCCAGGCCCTGACTTCGCGGCACGCTCATGGGGGCCAGGTGACTCCAGTAGTCCTTGCGGGGATCGAAGCAGAAGAAGTATTCACCTGCAGAGAAAACAGACGGCACAAAACGGAGAGCGTGTGAAGGGAAAAACAGTGCAATAATTGTGTCGACAAACTGCGACAGAATTACTGCATGAGGAGTCAAACAATTTCTTGTGATTCATTGCCTGTTGGTGGAAATTATGATTGTGTGTGTTAGTCGCCTGCAGGCCTGTTCGAAAGACAGCACGACCAGGTGAGCTGTGTCTAAAATTTCATTTTATTGAAATTTGTTAAGTCATTGCTGTTGTTGGTTGTTCACCCTGCAACTCACTCTGGCCCAGGCATGGACAAACTACGGCCCAGGGGCCTTAAGAGGCCCTTCAAGCTTTTTAATCCGGCCCAGACGAACTTGAAGAAAATATATTATTAAGTGAGTCATACAATAGCTGCATTTCATCCATTGTTTCAGTGTTTTAAGAGCAATTTCAAAAGAGCTGAATACTTGACACATGTTGTTGTAACTTTGCTTTTGTTCATTTTCAGTTGACATTAAAGAACGTGTTTTCTAAATTCCATGATATATATTTTTTTCTCCTATGAGGTGGGTCACCAAAACACTCCATCCATCTGCTGCTGCCACTCTGACTACTTCTATCTCCCTCTCCACATTTTTGCATGTCCTTTCACCCCAACTGGTCAAAGCAAATGAGCGCCCTCTAGAGTCTGGATCTGCTCTAGGTTTCTTCCCACAGGGCAGTTTTTCCAGACCACTGTTGCATCTTGCTCGCTCCGAGGGGTTCAGCTGGCTTTCTTCTGATTGTACACAGTGCTTTGAAATGCCTTTGGAAGCGATTTAGCGCTGCACTGTACACACAGTGGAGATGCCAGATTCCAATCGCGTGTGTAAAATTTGGCTTAATTTATGATTTTTTTTATATTTATAAAAGCATAAACAACAGAAGCAAAGCCATGCTGCCCAAAAAAAACACATTAACAAAAGTGTATACTCGCAGTACAATAAAAGGAAATTGGTTTATCGGCCTGACAGTGCACTAAATACGACTGGCGCCGTCAGGCGAGCTTCCGTAAAAATGTTCCACGTTGGACCTTTGAGTCCCCGACTCTCACCTTGGAGGACATAGATGCGGTCTCGGTACTCCACGGCGCTGTGGAACTCCATGGCTGCTGGCATGGGGCTGACTGCTGTCCAGCAGTTGTCCCTGGCGTCGTAGCACTCCACCGACTTGAGCGCGTTGCGCCCGTCGCCTTCGTAGACCCGGCCGCCGAGGGCGTAGAGCTTGCCGCAGCAGTGCACCAGTCTGCAGCCGATCCTCGCCCGCAGCAGGGGCGCGCGCGACAGCCACCTGTTGCCGGCGTGCTCGTACTGCCAGAAGTCGCTCTCGGCGCGGTGGTCGATGGACACCTCGCTGTTGCTGGGCCTGTACCCTCCGGCGATGTAGATGTCGTTCTCCGACGAGACCAGGATGCCGACCTCGCGCAGGTCGTTGGGCGGCTTGCAGAGCTTGAACACCCTCCCTGTGGCCGTGTCCAGGCAAGGCACTGTCTGCTTCTTCCCTGAGTGTTTGTGAGCGGCGTCGAAGCAGATGACCATCTCGGACGCGGTCATGCCCAGGCGCTGCGGGCAGCCGTTGGTGCCACTGAGTCGGGCTTTGGCCTCAGCAGGGTCCTTAGACAGGGAGAGGGCGCAGGCGAAAGGGGCGGGTATCCGAGAAAGAAAGGCTTCCTCCAGCAGGGGCAGGCGGATGCACTGGGCGAACACCTGCGGCAGGTGAGCCTGGCGGCCGGGCATTTCGTGCTCTGCCCAGCGGACGATGCTCTCGTACACGTGCTCCTCCTTCTCGACGTTGAGGTCATCGTTGTTCAAAATGCTGACGAGCTGCTCCTTGGTCAAGTGGAGGAACTCTTGCTCAGACGACACACACAAGAACTGCCACAGATAAAAATACAAGAACGAAACGTCAAAAAGCCGTTCGGAAAAAAGTGACAATCAAGAGCCAACGATCAATTTCGTCTAATGAAGATAAAGTTTGGAATTTGGAACAGTAGTAACCGTCATGTCCATAATTTCAAAAGAAATAGTTTGCTTTTAATAAAAAAAAAAGAAAGAAACAGAGAGGAACAAATTAAACTGGATTAAAATTAAGTCAAACGTAACAAACAGAAAGATAGCAGTAGCAGCAGCTCATAAAACGGTTGAGTCGTTCACAGTTCAATAACAGTTCATCGCAATCTTTATTTTAGCCTTTTTGAGTGTTTGTCATGTGTGCCTCCAAGTTCTTATACATAAGCAGCAGCAGCAGCAACAGCTTTAGGTATTGGTTCAAAACACTGGTAAGCACTTTGTTGGCAAAACTAACCTTCTTGCGAATGTAGTCCTGTGAGCGTTCCCTCAGTTCCTGATGTCCATAGGCATCAGCAAACATGTAGACCCCGATACAGTTCTGGGGGTCCAGTCTGCTGATCATGAACTGGGCACACTGGTCCTGCAAGGCAGGGATCTGGAAAATGCTGGCTGCAGTGAACAGGGCTTGGACATTGGACTCCGAGAGTGTGACCCTGGAGGTGTAGGCATAGTCTAAGACGAGATGCATGGATTCAGACTCCACCCCGACGATTCGGACCTCACTCTGGCTGCTTTCTGTAAGGCCGCTGGTGAACATGGACCTGTGGCGATGGTGGATAGAACACAAAACTGTACAACCAATTCTGCAGAACAAACTGACTTTAATGTTTGTCTCTTTACCTAAAATATGGGCTGATTGCTGCAAGGACATTTCGGTGACATGAGAACGTCTTCCCATGATCCACTTCTACCACAATGTCTGTGAGCTGTGCTTCATCGTACAAGGCTTTGAGCTGCTGAAGGATGTTACAGGCATGAACTGCATCTACGCCATTATAGTTGGTACTCGGAGGCGTTCCATTTTGTACTTGTAACAGCTTCCCTACCTCTGAAAGAGAGGAAAGCGAGATGGAGGAAAGCGTGAGAACTCTGCCAGAGAGGATACCGCTTGCACAGTCGATATCTTCTTCACACACATGCTTTGAACACAAACTCAAAAGGACTGGATCAGGTGCAATATTTCAAACTTTAATGGTTGTGTCCCTTGAAAACCTGACTCATTGATTTAGAAATTAAAAAAACAAAACAAAAACGTATTAATTCATGATTCAGTCAGATGAGATGAAAAGACGTTTGACAATATTGTGTTTCGTCATGGCCGAAGCAGCAGAATGTTGAAAGATGAAGATGAAAATACAGTTCAACACACAAATCAAAAACGTAAGCTGACTTTAACTTAAGTGAAGACAACATAAACGTTTAGCAAAAAAAGAATTCTTGACCAAGACAGTAAAAGTCCTACATAAATTATCCTAAATTGTCATGGCTTGCGGCATTTGCAACGACCAATAATTCACCTGCGTTTTTAAGCATTTCTGATTTGGAATTGTTCAGGCTCTGAAATGCTGAATGGGCAAACTCATCAAATTGATTAATAACTCGCACTGGTCTTCAATTATTGTTTTCCAAGCAGTTCTTAACAACACGTCGAGTGGCAACTTGAACAAGTGGCACATAACTTTTGCGCCATCCGGTACTTTTCATTGCAGTGTTAAAAAAGCTTGGCTGCTGTGTGACGGAGTGTGGGGAGACTTTTCCAATATTAAGCACGAGGCAGGCGACGCTAATTCCTTGACAGGACAAAGACTGGGGGGACGGGACGGCTGAACACACAAACAAGTGTCGAGTACCGTGGTAGCTTAGCAACATGCTAACACGCAAAGACCGGCGACTTCAGATACGGTGCGCGTGGGTTACGTGGACCGGGACTGGACTGGAAAGCAACGTCGATGAACAATGACGGAGGGGGGGTGTCACACGATGTGATTTGTAACTTGTCGGAACGTGTGAGTTTCGCTCCGAGACAGCGAAGCTCCGGCTCACGTCGGCTAGTTGACACGGAAGCTTAACTTTTAGCAGACAGCTCGGCACCCGGCTAACGTTAGCGAGCTTCCTTTGGCACAACATTGCGGAATACTCAACTCTAAACCCACCACTTCTCGCGGTCCGCTGTTCAAGAAACATGATACAAGCGACAGAGCACGGCCGTATAACACTGCGAGTGATTAAAGCAACTTAAAATAGAACTTGTTTAATCGTTGTCTCTGCTCATTTACTAGTGTTTACACAATCAGCTGTGGGTAGCGAGCTAACCGGCCGAAAGTTAGCTGCAGAGGCTAACGAGGCTAACGATACCCAACACTTTTGAGAGTCGGGGGGAGCCTGACCTGCTTTAGTGAGAACACAACATGTCAAGTTTTTGAACGGTTATGACACTAAACCAACACACAAGCACGCAAACGTTAACTTTAGAGCGGGTTACTCAAGCCCAATCACCAAACAACAAAACAATTAAAGGATTTTCTTTTTTTTGCTAACCTCCACTGGCAGCCATTCTCTCCACCAAGAAACGTCAGTAAGTGTTCAGCGGAGCCCCCGGAAACAAGAGCTGGCCAATCACAAGACGGACCCGTACGCTGTAGCCAATCACTTTTCTTTGGTCTGAAAATGGAGAAAAAAAAGTTGATGGGCAAATTATCCCGTCCGCAGAGAAACGGGAACGCATCGCTTTGTCTGATTTGCTCTTAATTTAAACGTCTAAATTAACTGAGTAGAAAAATACAACAAAAAATCTAAATGAACATGTTTTTGTCAGTGTATTTATAATATACGTTTTAGACGCATGTTTCTCAATCAATGTACACAATAAAAGAAAGAGAAATGGAATACCAACTTGCTTTGAAAATATGGTGAAGAAGCAGAATGTGCAATAATTGTTAGGAAATCCCTTTAAAAATTCTAAGACCTTTAACACTAAAAAACAAAACTAATAATAATAATAATAATAATAATAATAATAATAATAATAATAATAATAATAATAACTTGTTATTGCAACAATATGCGGGTTTAGTAATTTTATTTATATGTGTTACATTTTCTTATGCAGTTATTTTTCTTATAGTTTGACATTTTTTAGTATGTTACAAGGTGCAAAAGAAAACACAACACCCTTGGTGTGTCATGTGTAGGAATATATAAATCCTTATAGTCAGTTTAGGCATATTGTTGATATGTGCTGTTTAAGATCATATTTTATTTTATTTTATTTATTTATTTTTTGCAAAATCGCCTGTTGAAGTAATTTCTATGGTGGTATGAGTAGGTGCATTCCCTTCCATTATCAGTGTCTGCTGTTGCTTTGAGATATCGGGGTGGGGGGTGGGGGTGGGGGGGCAAGATGGCAGTTGCTCAGTGAACTAAATGGAGATTAACAGTACAGGTCTACCTCCCTCACAACTAATCAAACATGTAATACAGCCACTCCCAAACACTCTTGCAGACTATCTGTGATCTGCACATTCACCATGCTTTGAAATAATAATGTAACATTATCAGACAGAGATGTTTTCAAGGCAAATGCATGGCAAAATGCTAAGTGTCCCTTCGAAGTGAAGCAAGCATCTTTATCTATTCCATTCCTGCCAACTGATCCTTTATGGTGTTTTTAATGGAGTGACTGAAACTAATTATTGTTTATTAGCTCTGCATAGGCAGGAAAGTGTCACATTTTAAAGACGTTGTTAACGTGTATGCTGCTACTTGAGAGATGTTGCCAAACGGAATTTCATTGTATTCAGTACAAATTACAATAAAGCTTCTCCTTCTTCTAAAGAATGTGCAAGATTTTGTCAGAATATTAAATACACATTCTGGCGCAGGCTTCAGCGGCATCCAGGATGGAAAAACACTCTGCTCACCACTGTGACCTGATGGAACAAATAAAAGTGCGACAGCAATCGCGGTGATCGTCTTCACTTCTTTCCAATTTCCCCGCTTTCAGTGGCAGCGTGGACTGTGAAATTGGGCCTATAGCTGCTGCTGGAAGGGATGGCTCTGGTTTATGTTTACTCTTCTACGTCACCTTTCTTTGGTCAATTGGAAGCGATTACCTGATATTTGCTCCCTATAGTTTTTTCCCCTTCCCATTCCAGGAAATTTCTCCTTATGACACTGTCAAAGAACAATTTTCATCATAGGGTTGCCAGTATTTTTGACTTAATCGACCGGGAAACAACTGCAAGAATTGATGCAACCAGCAGCAGTTCTCTCCAGGGTCTCCAGATATGATATTAACCCAAGAAACGACTTCTAATTCTAAAGATGTTTGAACCCTTGTCTCATCCACTCATGACCCTCTTTAAAGCCAGTCTGTGTGAAAGACAGTGTGGTCAAAACAGCTGAATTGCAGCAATCAAAGATGATGAGCCAAGTTGGACTGAGTGAAGAAGAGAAGCAGGAGGTGTAACTGCAGTTTAACCGCTTGTTTTGTCAGAGATGGAGATGACAGGTCATTATATCTCCTCCAGGTGCCACCAGCAGATTTTGTGAAGTGACGCTGTGCCCCCCCGAAGAGCACCACCACCGCCAACCTGAAGAGGACAAAGGATGAGGACTGCGGGAAGCAGCTCTGAACGCAGACCTGCAGGTGCCCCTCTGATGTTCTATAACGACCAAAGAGCAGCTGTGCAGATGGTCTGATTCTCCAAAAGTGCAGCTTCACTTCCTTTCAGTCTCACTGGAACAATGCAAAGTGCTGACATACTGTAGTCCTTTAGGAGTGATTCAGGTACAGCTGAACAAAATAAAGAGAAATTCAAAAGTTTTTCATGAGTTGAAAACAAAGGATTCAGCAGAATTAAGAAATGTTGTCAGTCATTAGGCTGACAACATATCGCTTTTTATTAAGCGATATGTCTGTTTTAAGGACCAAATATTATATACAAATTCAATAATTTCGTAATTTTAAATAATTCTACACATTTTACAAATTGTGTTTTTAACAACACAGATATTAGAAAATTCTTTCTTTTAATAGTGTTTTGCTTTGGTGAAGTATAGCCCTTTGGGATGTCACAAAGTGCACTTATACTCCTGCCAGGACACCCCCATAAAGGCATTGACTCTGTTCTCTGAGACTGCTTTCTTCTTTTCGGGTCATCAGGTGTCTTGCAGGGTTTTGAGAGCTGTGTGGTTGATGTGGGACCTGCTGCTGGAAAGGCAGCCAGCACAACAGTGCTTTCACTGGATATTCCAAGCACATCTCTGACCCTGATGAAATGAAAATCAGCAGTTAAAAACGTGTTAACAATAAAGTTTACAGGTTAACTAAAACTGTTGGCCAGTGCAAACCAGGGGAGACCCTGCCAGCAGAAAAACAGCAATGAGAATTGTCTTCAGGTTTGACAGTCTGGAGGCTAAACCCATGTAAATGATGACACAATCGTAAAAAAGCTCAAGAAAAGCAGCCCAGGCGTTCCCCAGTCCTCTTCCTGCTGCCGAGAGTGGCTCTAAAACTCCCCATTTAGCAGAGAGCGACCCAGAAAAAAAAAAAAAAAAGCGGAACGCCCTTGTGCTCAATCTGTGTTAAAAATGTAAATGTGCTGGATCAAAGCTCCCTGTGTTCTGATCTCAGTGCCAGAACCCAGAGCATACGCCGAGCCGTAACTTTTTGAGGGACGGGAATGGGGGGGCCGCGGTGGAGCAGCTGCCGGGTGACCCGGCATCATCTGCCCTTCAGGTTACAGAAAGCAAACACCGTGTCTGCAGCCGCCTCCCCCCGAGAGGTCGACTCGTTTGTTCCACTTGTCCGGCTGATGGATTTGGTTTTAAATAGAAAAAAAATGGCCCCTCCCCTCTTTCTTTCCTTCTTTGCCAGCCTCCTGCTAATTAGTGGCGAGAGGATATAAAACGCACCCTAGACATTTTCCTCCAATTTTACTTCCTCTTTCTTTTTTTTCAAAAAATGGTCCCCTTCACAGAGCTGTGCGTCCGCAGCACGGATGAGCTCGCTCCGTGTCACGGCTGGCGACATCCAGCTGGGGCAGGAGAGGGAGTTTTTTGGGGGAGTAGGCTCGAATAGCGGAATCGGATTAGAGGACTCCCCCTGGTGTGCGCTGCCACGCGCCAGCGTGCCAACGCTCTGCCTGTCATCAATATTAAGGCGGTGGCGCGACGAGATCTATCAGCAAATCCAATTGCACGCAGAGAATTCCGAGGTCCCGGCAGAAAAGGGGGTTTGAATGGGCTTTTTTCTCCCCGCCCGCACCCTCTCTACCCCTCCGCCCTCCATTCTCCCCACTTTCCTTTTACATTACTTCGGTCCCCAGGAGAAAATTCTCCATCATGTCAATGTAATGTAGCACACAGAGGCAATCATGCAGCCTCTCTGGCCTCGGGGGCTGGAGAAAATGCAACTTTAGCACTTAATCATCGCCAGTCGCCAGTCTATGGGAAGGTTTTCTGCACATTATGGAACCGGGGATCCCTGGCGCTGGGCACGCTATTGCTGCTGCTGCTGATGTGGCTGCCGCATGCCGGGGCCTGTGCGCTCCTCCGGCTTATCCCGCCTCCCCATTGGAGGAGGCGCCAACGGAAGACCTGCGCTCGCATGGCAATTCTGCCCACGCGGAAAAAGAGCCCAGTTGGACACGAGGCAACCTGCTGAAACACTCTGGATTCATGAGTCCCATCTCCTCGCAGCAATCAGAGGCACACCGGTGTGACCGCTGTCACGGCGCAGAGGTGGGCCGCCGCACACATGACAGGGCTGAGAGAAGCAGGTTCTTTATTGTCATATATATATTTATTGAGATAAGCTTGCATACCGGCAACACGCTGGTGCAGCGGTTAACACAAGTCCCTCGCACACAGACGGTCCGAGGCGGTTTCCATCACCCTTTTAGCCGCCTCGCTGTTCTGTTTGGCGGGTTCAGGGGGGCTTGATACAGCAATTAGCCGGCTACAGAGGTAGCATCAGAGGCGTATCGGAGGCGAATCGCCGTTTATCACACCTCACTGGGCTGGAGGTGCAAAGCTCTGAGTTAGCGACCTGCTGCCGCAGGATGATTTAAAAGCAAGGCCAGGCAGAAGCAGCGGTGAAACGGCTTTGGACTGTGTGCATGTTCTTCCTGTGTGTCCTGTGTTCTTCTCCGGCTTCCTCACACAGTCCAAAAGTGTGCACCTCAGGCTGATTGGCAACTCCTTACATTGTACATAGTTGGGAGTTTGTGTGGAGGTTGTTTATGACTGTGTGCCTCTGCAATGAACAGCCGACATGTCCAGGTTTATTAGGAACTAAATGGATGGATGGATGGAGTGAGGGATGAATGGACGGATGGACAGATGGATGGATGGAGGGATGGATGGGTGATGGATGGAGAGATGGATGAATGGGGATGATAGATGATGGATGGAGGGATGGATGACGATAGATTAATGGACGGATGAACAGATGGATGAATGGATGGACAGTTGGATGGAGGATGAGGGATGGATGGATGGATGGAGGGATGGATGGATGGATGGAGGGATGGATGGAGGGATGGATGGAGGGATGGAGGGATGGATGGATGGACAGTTGGACGGATAGATGAATGAATGAATGGATCCTTGGGTGGATGTTTGCATAGATCCAAAGAACAACCTTCTGAGGCAGCGGGGTTCAGATTATTGAGTGCAGGCTTGTGCGTGTGCACGTGCGGCACATTGGCTACGGCCAAAAACATTACAATATGTGCGCACACGCTCAGGGATGTGTGTATTAGGAGGTGATTGATCGGCTGCACTCATGGCTGCGAGGGAAGACAAAGGGAGAGGTCAGAAAAGCGAGTGTTCCAAATAGACCTGTCGGGAAAAAAAGAAGCGCCCCGGGCCGCACCAACCAGTTAAACAAGGGCGATACTTTATTTTTCCCCGCACACTTACAACGGTGCCCTTGCTATAGCGGGAGATTGAGCGAGCCCATGTATTATTCACTGGTCTCACTGGGTAATAAATGGGCGAGAGCTCCGCTGGAGAATATTCACCTCCGCTTACCATCTCTTAATTCCGCGACCGCGGGGAAAAGTCATTAAATTAGTTTTGGGAAGCACAACAGAGCTGTTTGTATCCGAGCCAAAAAGCTGTTGGTTTGGTGTATCAGCGCCATCCGGCTGTTAAGACGGAGCACATCTAAGATTTACGTTTTTTTTTTTTTTTCTGAAAAACTTTTTTCGTGTAAAACAGCTGCACGGCCATTTGTTTCTCCTCCACGGGTGCGTTTGATTTGAAGCCTTGGATGTTTTTTTTTGCAACTTTGACAGTTGTGTTTTCAAACTCCAGCGAGCGGAACGAACGCTCCCTCAATATGTCGTCTAATAAATCTCATCAGGCTGCAGTTCTCCCTTTCATTTTCTTTATCTTTGATCGATTCAGTCTGGAAGAAACCGCCTCTTAACTTCCACACTTCAAACCTTGTGAAAACCAAATGAGAATTTTAAACTGTGTCAAACGAAATGGACTCATGGTGGCGATTGCAGGGCTGCGAGCTAACAACAGACATTTGTAGAGTTTCAAAATCATATTTGGTCATTTGCTTCCCCTCTGGAATCAGCGGGACAGAACTCTCCACAGTGTTGCCGGGCTGTGGAGATGGCTTGTTTAAGATAAACAGATGAAATGTTTGGCATGGCACGGCTCCGAGGTTCAACTAAAGTGCAGTCATAATCACCTTGAATGCATCGTGACACTGCGGCGCCGATAAAAGCAAGAAAAACATTTTCGATTCTTAAACAATGTTTTAAAAAAAATCTGGCAATTTTCTCCTGTAGCTGAGAGTCACAACTGACCACAAGGAATCTGTACTTTGTACTATTGACTTGACGTAACTGGGTCGTGAACTTTGTCAAGCGCTGCTTATCTATGACCCATTACGGGCTCAAAATATAAATAGCGATTCTTCGAAATAAGGCTCTACTTCAAAACACCAGTTTTATCTCTTTCAAATGTTGATTTTGCTAAAGATAAACTAAACTAACGAAAAAGGTACAGGACTTGTGTGAACGCACTCTTCCACATTTTGTTCATCAAGGGATTAAACTACTAATCTCTAAGCCCTCGGTTGAAAGGCAAATGTTGGAGGCGACTCGTCACTTTCTGCTCAGTCCCTGCGTGAGACAGGAGGCAGACGACCAATCGTAGGCTGCAACTTAGAGCAGCAGCCTTTGTTTCCTTCTACTCCCCCCATACACACACACACACACACACACACACACACACACACACACACACACACACACACACACACACACACACACACAGAAACCTGGAAGTCTGCCGCGGAGCTTTCTGGAATACTAATGAGGGCGGTTATAGTGAGTCAGAGTTTGTGACCTGAGGTGCTGCTGCACACCGAGAGGCGCTGCAGCAGCACCACAGTCGGGTTGTTTGTTTGCTTTTTTTATGAATGCCTGTTTTGGTTTTTTATTTTTTTTTTACCTCCAGCCTGGTTTGGCCTCAGTTCGCCGGGTCAGATAGCAAACTGTTATATGGAGATTTTTCCCTCGTCATCTCTCCTATTCATAAGCATGAGCCATACCTGGTTTGCAAAGGACGCATCACTCAGCCAGACCTCAACGTTTCCCGCAAAGCCTCCAACCTGCTGGACTCCTCCGGCTCTGCCGGTTGTCTCGCCGCTGGCAACCCCAGGAAACCTGGAGAAACAAAGAAAAGCAGGAGGAAAATGAGAGAAACAGGGCCGATTCTCCTTCTGCTCAGTATATCCAGCTCTCGATCCTCTTTCAGGAGCCCAGAACCACCCACCCCCAATGCTTTCACTCCTATCATAGGGGAGTGATTCACTCCCAACACACTGAACCATCCCTGCAGCCGTTCATTCAAACTTGGTAGCAATTTTCCTCGAGAATTTCACATTCATCTGTCCCTTAATTGAGACAAATATTGCAGGGAAAGAACATTTTGTAAGCCAAGTCAGTCTCAACTCAGAGACTTCAGTATAATTTAATCTGAGTCTATCAAGACTGTGAAGATGAAAAATTCTGGGCTGACAAACCATTATTATAACAATGTTTAACCATCCAAATACTCACTTCTTCAATTTCAACAAGTCAATCAAATGTCTTAAAATAAAATAATAAGCATTTGGACAAATGAGGACGTACCAGTGAGGTGTTTTGACAATGACAAGTCTTTAGTTTTCTCCATATATCAGCTCTCTGCTTTCCTCAGTGATAAATTTGCAGCATGGACACCAGCACGTTTTCCTCAAGCATCATGAAAGCTATTGAGGGAAAAAGTTTCATTTTCTATGAAAACATAAATATAGAATAAATGTTTTTGTAAAATAAAATAAAATAAAATAAAATAAAATAATAAATAGATTAAATAAATTCATAAATCTGATCAATTTGAAACTCCCGTATTCTGCAAAGTTGTCTCTTTTCTACTGAACTCCCCCACAAACAAGAGAAATTCCTTCTTTTAACTTCTTTTGATTGCTCTGTTCACAAACTCCAGCCAGCGGAACAAACGCTCCCTCAATATGTCGACAAATAAATCTCATCAGGCTGCAGTTCTCTCTTTCATTTTCTTTATTTTCGATCAATTCAATCTGTAAGAAACAGCCTCTTAACTTCCACACTTCAAACCTCACCTGAACTTCTTTTGATTGCTCTGTTTCTTAGAAAACAGAAAAGAGTGCATTGAAACGCACAGCGTTAGTAATCAGCACCCTGTGATGTCACAAAGGGCACTGACACCTCAGTGAAACCTCTCTGTGGTTGGTGACGACAGCAAAAGCCGGTGTTTGTTCAGCCAATCACAGCCATGTGTCACCTTTGCCTGTTAATTTTGCCTGCATTGTATGTCTGAGCGACTTGTGAGTTGCTTTAAATTAAACGGCAACACAATTGAGTGTAAACACAGGGCTAATTCCAGGAGCTCTGACAGTGTTTTTGTCTGTTTCTTTCTTTGGGGGAAACCGATCGTGCGGAGCTCCACTGCTGCAAGAGATAAAAAAAAAAAATGACGATCTATAACGGTAAACATGTGAGCTTCAGCGCCATCTTTCTGTGACTGGTTGAACGTGGAGTTGTGGAGTTGTTGTTCGTCCACAACCACAACTAGAATCCAGAGTCCTTTGAACACATTCGACCGTCGCAGCAGTTTGCCTTGCTGGCTCCACTCTGAGGTCAACATCCACCCCACAAGGTTTCCACTCTCTAACCTGACTGTTTTTTTTTCCCTTTCTCGATCTCCTCATCTCCCTTGTGACCCTCCCTCTTAACTGGAGGCGTCCGCCTCATTTCCGTATCAGCAAATCATTTTGTTCCCAAGGCGCATTCTGATGGGCTCAAATTGAACAATTACCCCGGTGAAAATGTTTGGATAAAAGAAAGTATGAGAAAGTAGCTAAGAGTCTTATTCCTCTTCTTTTTTCTTTCTTTTCCCCCCCAAACAGTGGAGCAACATTGCCATCTATCATTTAGAGACGGAACTGCGACTGCGACGACCCACCACACGCCTGCAGATGATGAAACATGAAGATTGGGACCTGAAATGATGCTTCCTCTGCTCAGTCCCTATCTGGGGCGTTTAATTGCTCTCAGCGGTGAAATAAAATGAAATTATTTCGATCATTAGGTGGAGGGTGGTGGGGTTAAATCTGTGTGTGTGTGTGTGTGTGTGAGATTAAATTCACTGATTTTTGTTTTCATGAAAACTGTCTCGTTAAATGACAGTCCCGCTTTGCTGTCACTCCAAAATATCCCACCTCTTTGTGTGTGTGTGTGTGTGTGTGTGGTAAAGAGCAGGTTAATTTCTCCAAATTAGCGCAGACTGAGGTTTATTGAGCATCCCTTCTGTCTGTTTGAGAGATTAGCAGCAGAAGAGGAGAAGGAGGTGCCAGTGATTAAACACGTGGCTGATGTGGTCGCTGCGTGGACTGGGACAGCACTGTGCATGTGTGTGTGTGTGTGTGTGTGTGTGTGTGTGTGTGTGTGTGTGATGCACGACCTCCTCCCTTTAATTGGCCTACATGCAAACATTGAGTGCATCCATCCACGCGGCCGGTGCGTAGCGCCGAGCGAAGCCCCAATTCCACATTCAGATTGGCTTGTTTCTGAGACGCCGCCGCAAATCGTGGCCCTAATTAATCACAACGACGCATCGATTCGCCCCCCGCACCTCCCTTCACACCCCTCCCGCTTTAATCCAGCCCCAATTTTCTGCTGCTGATGAGGGATGCATGAGAAAACAGAGCGCAGGAACCCAGCAGAGGAGGAGTGGAGGGCCGCTGCCCGTCTCCATCAGGGAAGAGAACTCCATGGCAAATTTCAAATTTCAAAATCTAACCTTCCACAGGGCTTCTACATGGTCTTCTTCTCCTTCTCCTTCTCCTTCTCCTTCTCCTTCTCCTTCTTCTCCTTCTCCTTCTTCTTCTTCTTCTTCTTATGCTGCTGCTGCTCACCTCCAAATTTTTATTTCTAATCAACTCTGACTCCCTCTCCCGCTCTCCTCTCCCCTGCTCTTCATCAGCGGCTCTTCGGCTCTAACGGCTGCCGACAGCCGGAGATGAAATAGAAATTTTGATATCAAACACCTACACAAAGCAGAGCTGACCTTTGATCAGCATGCCGTTTGATGTCGTGACATGAAATTTGCATCATGGCAGCAGCGGGCAGGCGGACGCTTAAGCGCAGAAAAAAAAGGGCAAACGCCGGAGCGCCGTCAGGGAGCGGCGAAGGTCAAGGGCCTATTAGAAGGGAACAAGCCCTCTAATCCCACGCGAAGCAGGGCCCCGCGCAGCATTTGATGTTCAATACACAGAAATAGAATAGAAAATTGAGCCGGGGAGTAAAAGAGCGACAACACTGAGGGTATTCATTAGGTATTAGCCCTGTGAGTGAGCAGGGGAAGGAAGGGCATTATGGAATTATTATTAGATATGACATGGTGTTTTTGGAGCGAGACATCCATAACCTCCGCTGCTTAAACACAAACACAGGCCAGCAAGGCTCCTCGCTCACAAGCGGAATCTTTGGGGCTTGTTTGACTTTCTGTGAAGCGTTTTGTAATCCTCGATGGAGAATCCAAAAAAAGAACGTGGACGTTTTGGGGCGCTCGGTGGTTCACTATAGTGATCCCAGTTTAGCCAAGTGGCTAAAACTGGGAGTCTAAATTGGCTGCATCTCACCATATTAAACTGAGCTTTCCAGTCAGAAGTAAAGCGAAAACATTTTTTTCCACAGAGAAAACACTTCCCCTTGTCATCCAGTCAATAAAACTGCTCCTGCCAATTGTCACGTTACCAGCAGCTACAGATGTCTTTATCTTTGTCTTCGAGAGCTTTGAACAGCAGTTTTCAGGAGTCACTTCCTGCTTTGTGCCACATGACTTTAAGCGAGGTTAGTGGTAATGGAATCCTACGATTGGTGGAAAACACCTGAGATTGGAGCTTCTCCAGACTGCTATGTTAACCTGCTGCTTTTGGGTTATGACGTCCTTGTCGCGAGCGCAGATGTCTGCTGTAAATGTCACGTCGTGGTCTTTTTAAGGCCAGGTGCCTGTTCTGCTCGGCGCTGTTACTGCTTTTACGGCTAGCGCAGAGGCAGAACAACGACGACCTCTGACATCTTCCTTTTCTTCTTTTTATGGGGATCAGCAGGGTGCCATAAAGGTCCACGGAGGAGGCTGCAGCCGCTTATATTTAGTCCCACAAGGGAAAAATTGACCTTGCGGGGCGATGACAAAAGTGCGATCTTTACACGCGTATTTGTACTATGTTAAAATAAAACAACATAAAACCAAATTGAGGGTGAAAACCAAGTGGATGTCAGTGGATATCAGTTTCTACAGGAGGCTGACCGCACTCTGTCGCTCTTTTTTTCAAAATGATCCGACCGCCTCAGGGTTTTTCAATATGTTAATTCTCTGAAATGCCTCCGTTTAGTATTATTTTTTTCTTTTGCAACAATGACATTGTTTTGAGGTAGCGCAGGGATTTCACCTAAAACAGTACAGAAAATGCATTATTTTGCTTTTCAGTTGCGTTACTCACTGATAACAAAAAAAACAAAAGAGTGTTTCTACTTGTAAAGCCCAGGTCGTAACGTCTGCAGAGCAAGACCAAAGTCGCCAGACAAGCTTTCATTTTATCGACTGACAGCCAGCTAAAGTGACATCATCATGCCAGTCTGCAACCAGTCTATACATGGTGATAAAAAAAACCCAAACTGTATTCAATTGTTGGCAGAATGCCTTCTCACAACTGAATGCAATTGGATTAAAAAAAAACACACAACAAAAAAAAACATTTACCAACTCTAAAGCTATAAAACTTTCTTTGGTGGCTCAAGAGGAAAATGTGTCTAAAAATGAAATTGCGACTTGAACAAACATTCACGCACCTTCGTCTCCCTCTGCTTGATGTTTTCTGATGATCTGCAGCATCACCGTGCAAAAACCTTGGCGTGACTCTCTGCAGAAGAGAAGAAATGAAGCCACCAAAATTCATCCGGAGGAAGTTTTTAAGCATTTCTGTGTGATACCGAAGACACTTTCAACCTCTGGGAAAATCAGCAATCATCCTGATAGCCGGTCCTTATGAATAAAATCAGCTCAGTTTAATAACCTTTCCCCCGCACTTTATTAATCTCTCTAATCTCCACGGAGTGAATTAAAGAAAAAAAAAAGAAAGAGCAGTCGGGAAAATGGTCCACGTTGCATTACTGCATTACCTAAGCCCTCATTACCTCATCGTACTGTATATCCTGACGGACGTATGAGGTAAGTCTCTACGGGTCAGATGTTTCTTGAAGTCTCGGGAGTTTTGCCGCTCCGATCAATAATTTCTGTTCTCCGTAATTATCTCACCGTTGCCCTCATTAATTACACTTTCAAGGATCATTTCCACCGTTGGCCCACGTTCTGTGGGAACAATCTGGGGAGGTGACAGCAGGACGGCCGGGCAGGCAGCGCGAGGCCTAATTAATGTCCTGCCTCTCTGTCTGAGGCTGGACGCCACTCACAGGGGCCAAATTGCGAGCGCTTTGTCATCTGAAACTTGGCCTCGTCGCAGGGAAACGAGGTCTTCGGCGGCCCGATCGATCGCTTCCTGTGACGGGCCGAATTTAGAGGGTGCCGGTTTCATTCTGAAGTGATACGCCAGTGCAACACCGGGTGTAAGAGTTTCACAGCAAACTTCCTGTAAGGATGTTTTCCTGGCGGAGAAACACATTAAGTCAGTCAAAAAAAAACAACAGTTGATTGCAACTGTTTGTCCAACTTCAGAGAGTCAGTTAACAGTGGGTGAGGTTCACCAACCAGTCATAGTGCATCAGCGCATCTTTTGAGATCCTGAGAGAAGCTGGAGAACCTGACAGGGGAACATACATGATATAGAAACCACGCATAGAAAGTTGCCAAACCAGGACCAGCAGCGCTAAACATGATTCTTGGATCTTGCCTATAAAACAGTAGTCGTTGCGGCAATTAGCTAGCGTTAGCATGACAGGAGCTAGCTAGATTTAAGTGTGCACAAACACTGTCTAACCGTGTTATGCAATGTCTGTGGTCACTTGTATGAAGAGAGAAGCAGCTTTGTTATGGGTTCATGATGGGCTCAACACAAACAGTCAGAAAATATCCGGCCTTTACAGGAGGGCCAAGTGATGATGAGAGAGTTTTGCCGGTGTGACGCGGATGGTTGCTAAAAGAGTTTGGCCAAACTCTCCAGCCTTCTCCATCTGGCTGGGCGGCAGATGTTTCCCGACTGGCTCCATAATTTCACCAGGAGCAAACAGCTGTCAGCTCCCATCAGCCGCCGGCCCATCCAGGACCACACCTGGACGTGCTGGCAGAGCTGGTGGGATCGTACCATCGCACAAATCAGGTTACAGTGCTTGTGTAGTGATCATTTTTTGATTAGTGTCGTTAATGTGTGAGTTAGAACATTGACAGTGTGTGACTGCCAACCAGCCAGCAGCCGGTGCGCTTCCACAGAGGAGGATTGTGGGATTCAGGTCGTGCACAGCTCAGGCTGCGGGATCGGCCTTGATACTGTGCTCACCTGCATGTTGCTGCGACACACTTTGCTCATGCAAATGAACACGACTATGTTGAGTGTGAGCATCCACAGTGTCCCAGCCAGAGCTGAGCAGAAGAGCGAGCTGGGGAAACTGGCACACTGATGCCACCTGCTGTCTGTTAGCGGTAGTCGCTTACTAACGGCTTTGCATTGAGATCAAAGTGTTTTCATGCCTTCAAGCGTTTAAACACGCTCCTGAAAGCATGCCCTTTGTGATGTCACAGAGGGCAGTGACACTTCTCCCTGACAAGGTGTTCTGTCTCCTCACTCTGCTGAGGAAGGTCTATGAATAGTTTCTCAGCCAATAAATGAGATTTTTTTTTTTATATTTTTATTTTTTGGGGGGGGGGGGAGATAATGAGAGATTTGAGCTGATCGATGAGTGACAGAAGCAGCACGAGGGAGGAAACAGCGGAACAACGGGGTTCAAACTCACTTCAACTCTGGAGTCACTTCCTGCTTCGACTCCTTATCTCTCTCCTCTTTTGTCCTTCTTACCAAACACGATGAGTGCTGAACAAATCTGCTGTGTAAATCTGAGCGAACACTCTCGATGCGTGCGCTTGTTTAAAAAAAAAAAAAAATGAAAAAAAAATGAAAAAGATAAAAGAAAAGGCTGTTGGCTTCACAACACCATCTGGTAAGGGGGCGACACCCACAGGCCGCTGAGCGCGGCAACAGAAAGCAGATGGCGATCTGTCAACCAGCGCCACCAACAGGTACGACTCCTCCGACCTGGACGCGCCAGTCAGCCGAAGCTCACGTCGCACCAAACGGATTTCACACGACACCCACCCAGCAGACCCAGCTGCTCTCCTTCCTTCTCCCTCCACTAGGGGGCAAGCTTTCTCCAGGCTTCTTGCTGCAGGTTGGTCCGGCAGCTCTCTCCTCCTCCTCCTCCTCCTCCTCCTCCAGTGACAAAACGTGTGGCACACAAGTGTTTGTTTGGCTCGGCGGGGCCTCGGCGTTTCTTCGTCTGAGCGAGTTGTTCAAACAAGGCTTCCGAGCGGGTCGACACCTTTCCTGCCTTCAAAGGCGGCGCATTCCTCCGCTATCACCTCGGAAATTAATTTCCCCCGCCGCAATGTACAAACTTGGCTGTTTCACTCCCCCCGCCGCCACTATTGTCAGGGATTTCCTTCTCTGTTTTTTTTTTTTTTTTTTTTCCCTTGATTTGCCTGAGGCAAAAAAAAAAGAAGAAAAAGCCCAAAGAACACAGGAGGATTGTGTTCTGAACTTGAAGTTGGCCAATGAGACGGGAAACAGGTGCCACCTGTGACCTTCAGTGCTTCAACACGACAGGGCAGCGCAATCACAGGGGCGCATCTAGGGCATACGGATGGGTGGGCCGACCGGGAGGGGGGGCACTGTCCAAGGGGGGTCTCCCTCCCCCCCTTATGGTGTTCCTGCTCAGTGACAACATGAGGAAATGTCGCTCTCCCACGTTTGTCATCAAAGACTAAGTCCCATTGCAGCCGACAGTGAGCGGCCTGACCGCGTTCCTCCGCCGTTCGCCAGAAACTCACCTGCCCCGAGAGGCATGACCCCCCACCCCCCCCACCCCCCGCTCTCCCCCCAACCTCTCCAGCTCCCGCAGACAAAGAGGTGGACGCAGAGTAATAACCTTTAAATCCCCGCCGGCAGCTTATGTGAAGCCGGAGACGATTGGGAAGTCGGTGTCCGTGTCGGCGGCGGCGGCGTCTGTCATCGCCGCGTCTATCGGCCGCTCTGTTTACCTCATAAGAAAAAGATTAATTCGGCAGATTACGGAGCTTCAATAAAGTACTCACTGTTAAGCGCAGTCGGATAAGCTGCTGCCTCGTGCCGACGCGGTCAGGTAGAAGGTAAAGGACGCGCTTCAGAAGAAAAATGTGGAAAGTTTGCCATCTTTTTTTTTTCCCACTCTTGGAGCAGGAAGATAACGAAAGATAAGAAAGTTGGTGGTGAGATGTCCAACAAGGTAAATAGTGAGACAGACCAAGGAACACTGGAGAGGAGGATATAAAATCATAACAATATTAATAGCAAATTCTTTAGGCTGTTCCCTGCAGGGGTCGCCACGGGGAATCGATTGGCATGTTTAGTTTGGCCAAGGTTCGAATAATAGAAGGATTAAGAGGAGAAAATAACAGCTTTCAAAGCGTGGTTGTATTTTAGAGATAGAAAAATGTGAAATGATTGTAAAAGTTAGTTGCTGGCTTTTGGAGTTTTCAGTTGGTACAAATATGGAAAGAAAAAGAAAACTAATAATAAAAAAATGACACAACATACCAAAATCCTAAAAAAAATAAAAATAAAAAAAACTTTTAATCACAACACGGCAGAATGCCAGACACAAACAGTGACCTGAAAAACATCTCAAAACATCTCTGAGATGTGGAGACCTTGGCCTCGTTCTGAACCCCCACCTCCCAAAAAAACACGTTAGACCACTTTATCCTCCCTGATCCTCCGCGAGCCGCTCAGTTATTCTTTGACACGTACACGTAAACATACACTCTTAAAGAAAGCAACACAAAAAAACAAAAAACCAAACAGCAGCTTCTGCCGTCACGACCGTCAGCCTTCCCCCTCGGTGTGTTTGGTGCAAGCAGCTGCGTGGTGAGCCGCGAGCTGAGCGCGGCCATTATCCCGCCTGCGGACGCGACCGCAGAAATCCCCCTCGGCGTTCATCTATAGAAGGTCCGCCTGTTTGTGGACTAATGGTTATCCCGGTTGTGCGTCCGTGGCATGATCCCGACGGCCAACTGTTGGCGTGATCCCGACACGCCGAGGCCACGGAGACAGATGGCGGCTGCACATGCCTGCCTGCCTGCAGTGGAGTGGATCGCATCACTGAGGCTCGCTGCAGGCACCATGTACATGACATGAGTCTCCCTCTCTCTGCCCTGCACTTCCACTGTGCATGCATGTGCGTGCGTGTGTGTGTATGTGTGCGAGTGTCATATTGCCTTGCTGTGTGCTGACGCAGCGCCTCGAGCTGCAGGTCGCACCTGGTGTGCCAGAGCGGTTAACCAGCTGCTGATGCTTCAGTGTCACACGCACGCACGCACGCACACGCATACAGTACATTGCACATACACTCACACCGCACGCACGCGACTGTATGTTTGTTCATACCTCTCGCTCTCTTCGTGCAGATCCTAGCAGGGATCCACGGCCGTCCTGCGTCGGCCCATCGCTTTGACACGTCACGCACGGGCCGCCGTGGACGAGCTTGGAATTTGGAGAAGTTGCACAGTTGGTGCGGAACCCCAGGCAGAATAATCGAACACAGAGCACAGTATGTATGACGCTTCAAAGTGAGCCTGGCCTAATGCAAGACGCTGAGAAGACAAGGTCTAAATTTCATTCATCCCATGCTGGAGGTGCTTCCTGTGCAAAAAACAGAAAAATCAGACTTCAGTCAACTTTGTGTGCAGGCTTAACGTGCTTTGATCTGAGGCCCACGACAGAAATGCAGTTCAGACTGTGGCTTGCAAACGATTAATCGGCAATCAACAGGCAGCAGGCGTATGCACTTTAACAGCGTCTCTGACACTATGAATTATCCACGGCTCTCGACCTGCACCACCCCTGCCCACCAGTGTTTTTGCATCTCGTCCCGACCGCCACCACAAGCGTCGCCGGCGGCTCTGCTGCGATAAGCGAGTTCACACCTCCTCCGGTCCACTTTGAACAAGACGCGACACATCAAACGGCGTCTAGACTCCATAGGACTCCTCCAGATAAAACCAGTGCCGCGACCCTCGTTCTGAACCAACAGCAGTTTTGTCCAAAGTGTGCTTGCAGGAGGAGGTGATAAGGGAATCAAAGTTGCGGCGGCATCGGGGGGCGAGGCTGTGAGGGGTTTGCAGGGCGACGCTAGCAGGGGCAGCTGGCACCTGCTTCTTTTTTTTTTTTTGATACCGCCATTGCAGGCTAATCTAATCAGTTGTATTACAGTAAAAACAGACCGGAGGTGTAACCGCACAGACGCCAGACGGGTTAAAGTTGTGTCAGGCGACGGTGGAGACAGATTACTGGAGCGCTCGGCTTTCATGCTTGTGTGCGGGAGCGATTAGCGTTATTTGTAGAAGATAAATTCAACATTATCTCAATGTTTGGCCCATTTTGAAACAATTTATCCGACAATGCATGGTGCTACTTTGCCAATGGAGTGCAATCTCTTCCTCCTGCATTTAATGTTTTTAGCTGACTCTATGACTTTTACATGTCCTTGAGATCTTTCTTTTTTTTTAAGGATGCAATATAGCTGAAAACCGCAATTCTGTTGTAACTACTTATAGTGCGATGACAATAAAGGCTATTTTAATCTATTCTATTGCTCTGAGCTGTTTCCTGTAGATTTCCATGCATTTTCACACCAAGAAACACTCACTCACAAGACGGCGCCCCTGTTTTCCTCCACGCTCGCCCCTTGTTGACGCACAGGCTCGGGGAGGAGCGCTGGACGAGGTGAGGTGCGAGGCAAGGAAACCATCGTACCCCCTTCCGAGATGGACAAGCCCCTATTATCCCCTTGTCCAACCTCCCCTCCCCACCTCTCGGTCTCTGAGTGGGGGCTCATAATTGGACCTTTGTGCCGTGTGTGAATTCTTCGCCTGCACACACTTTCCCAGACTGTGTCCGGCCACCAAACAGATGGGGTCTGTACGGACACACAGGCAGCCCTGCAGCCCTGCAAACCTACACACACACACGCACGCACACGCACACACACACATGCACATGCACGCACACGCGTTGGTGTGCAGGACACAACACATACACAGGCATGCCAGACCCTTCTCATGCCCCATTAATACAAAAACAGCAGCACAATGAAAGGAGAAGGAGTTTGAGGAGCCCTCAACCCCTGCAAGGAGGCCGTGCAGCCCCTCAATCGGCCGCTCTGGAACTCACAACGTTCAATAATGTTTTTGTTCAACGTTCTTTTAGGGGAGACCGCATCAGTTCAGGGTAGAGGACGGCGAAGCTTTGGTTTGTTTTTAATTTTTTTGCCCCTTCGCACGACAAATATTGTGGAACGTTATTTAAACTCTTCAAAATTTTAGGATCTTTTTTTCACAGTCTCGTGTTTTCAGCTCTCTTGACACATCGTCTCAATCTCCATCACAAGTCATCTTCACTCTTTCCACTCACTCTTCCTGTCTTTGGGTTTTGCATTACCCCCCACACCCCCACCCCTCCCTTCCCTGATCCCTCATCTGTCAGGTACGTCTTCCATGCGCGGGGATAACTATGCGGCGTACAGCTGGCTCGCTCCATAAGTCAGCCACTTGTTAAGCTGTCGGATCTGCTTAGTTTGGCACTGCTATCCATCAGCAAACAAGCCCTGCCATCCATGACTTTTCTGGCCACGCTGGGCCTGTTTAGTGTGAGAGCACTGTGGCATGAAGAAAACAGCATATTTTTATGTTGGGTGACAGGTGGAGACAAGAGAATAGAATTTGTGCTCCAAGACAAGATACAAGACGGCGCTAAATATGTGCTTTCAATAGAAGAGGGTAGAGGATAAAAATAGAATAGAATGAATGAATAGAAAAGAGCAGAATGAATAGAATAGAAGAATAGAAGAGGGTAGGAGATAAAAATGCTGTCAGTCTCGGCGTGCGTGTTTAAACTGTCTTTTCATCATAAATAAATCTTTATTTTATGACAAACACAACATAAAAGTGTTTGGTTCCCATCATTTAAATCTGGACAAATTTAATCGGGTAGCTTTAACAGCTCCGAACAACAACCAAGTTGGTTTCTGGTAGCAATTTTTTCTCCTCTCAAATCAATAGTCATGCTTCTTGGGTTGGAATGTAGCTGGAACATCTGCTGCCTGAGGTCTGACTAACAGGTGCAGCTCGGTATCGTGAGAACTTGCAGCCCGCCGGGAGCTGGGCAGGGCCAGGTGCTCGTTTACATCAGCGGGGGCGAGTCCACTTTATTAAAACCGAGCAGAACTGCAAATATGATCCAGGATGGAGCAGAGTTGAAGCCTGGGGCCAGCTCGCCACCTCCGCAGGACCCTCGGGAGGCTCCTCGCCGACCGGAGGCTGAACGGTCGAGCGTCTTCTAGCTTCTTTAGATCACTACCTGTCAAAACAGCCGCTCCCAATCCGGGAAGACGGCTAATTTACAGACATCGTAGGAAACGTTGAACACGCAGGGGGGAAAGTATGGCTGTATTTGCAGGAAAACAGATTTGTCTGGATACATAGCTTGCAAGCCCAAGGCAAATTTACGGAGGGAAAACTTTTCTGAAACGACACCTCAAGCAGAAATGTTTGTTTTTCCCATTTTGCCGGTATTGACATAGCTGTTCCTTCGTTCCGGCCTGTCCTGTCCTTTCACAAACACACCCAGGTGCATGTTGGGAGTGCAGCAGCCAGCAAGTCAGCCAGCCTTGTCGCTGCAAGCCTTTGCCACGGCAACGGGCCCAAAGGAGTTGATGATTTTCAACACTTCGCCCCGTGTCAGGGGAGTGTGAAGGCTGCTAACAACAGGGACTGAAATCTGTGTCGAGGTCCAAGAACACAACATTTCATGCGTTTAACATGACCCTGACAATTGCGAATTCTGTCCTATAGCCGGTATTGAGACAGGCTGAGCAAATTGTTTTGGTTAGTTTGGATTTCGGTGCCAGAAATGTGGTGTGATATTTCACAGAGAAGGGAGAATTGTAAAGTCCAGCTGTTGGGCCTGACAGCTCTGGGGCACAGCTGGTCTTGGTCTGTTCATCAGCGTATGTGTGTGTGTGCACGCACATGCGTGTGTGTGTGTGTGTGTGTAGGTGTGGGTGTGTGCGGGGGTGGATAGTGTGTGTTGGGGTGTGTGTGTGTGTGTGTGTGTGTGTGTGTGTGTGTGTGCGTGTGTGTGTGTGCGTGTGTGTGGCTGATATATATGTGCTTTACTTAAGCAGCGACTCATATCCGTTGGGTCCAATCATATTAAATTCTGGTAGATTGTCAGTAGTAGTTGTAATGAGCCTTCATGTTTACCGACGTCTTCATAAAGGATATTAGGGACTGTGATGAGGTCTGAAGTATGAGGTGTGATGGAAAAATTTCAAATCACCGAAGGTGAACCTCCTCATACTTCTTCAGCACCTCGAGCAGGGACTAGCACAGTACTGCAGGAAAATCTTATCTTTAATATTTACTCAGTAAGATCTGAAAGATCAATCAAAACCAAACTGTGATTATTAACTATAATTTACAATGTCAGGACCAGGTGAAAGTACAGTGATTGGATGGCGTCCTGTCTCCAGGGTGTGCTGGAGAGTCACATGAGCTCTGTTGTTTCTACCACTTATCAAAGGCAGTACAGTCAGACCAAAACACTTTTCTCATACCGCCACTCTCGCCCTTCACCTCAAACCCACCCCTGCTTATCTGATCGGGCATCCACTCGCCTTCATTTGCAATTCCAATGAAAAAGACACCTGCCCTGCCAACCTCGGCCCCTCTCTGCAAAACCCCTGCCACAAACACCGGGGAGGGAAATACAAGGGAAGAAAAGTGGCGTAAAGAAAAGGTAAGAGTGGGAAAGACACCTTATCTGAGGAGGGATATTGTGTTACTGGCAGATTAGATTGTCGGATGGACCCGGTAAGGCGAGAATAAAAATGCTCCCTTTCATTCTCTGCAGCTACCGCTGAGGTCTTCTGTCAAAGAGAAAGAGCTGCAGTTTGGTGTTGGCTGTCAGAGAGACCTAATCACCCCCGCGGGAGGGCGGACATGAAGGTGAAGCTATTATTTCTCAGGACTGTTCTTGTTTGATGAGGGGAGAAAGGGGTTGTGCTGCTATTAGGCCCACATCAGCACCGATACGCATCGACAAACCTACACAAATCACCTCGAGACTGTTGATTTGATTGTGTCCGTGTGACGCTTCCTTTACAAGCTGGTATCAGGTGGACCGAATGAGAGCCATATAATGTTACTGAATCTGGCTGGAGGTAGCGCCGCTTGAAGACAGTCTTGACTTGGAACAAGAGTTCCCTGTGTATTCCCCACTCACCTTTCCTCATCTGTCACCGCAAACTATCTGTACCTCCCTCTGTCGCTCGCCTGCTGATAGCCAAAGGTTGACGACCTAAATGGGAGGCCTTTAACGAGCAGCAGCCCAAAGCAGGAGAAGGAAACAGGTGGGGAAAGAGGAAGGTCGGCACGATGCTATCGGTCCATTACAGACCACCAAAGGACAAAGGCAAGTTCTTTGCCTTTCAGTCTGGCCTAGATGTGGCCAATGCAAGGTCACTGAGCTCCACGTATGGGTACTTACACAAAGAGGTCACGAGACAGGTGTCAAGACGAGAGAGTCATTTTGACCGGCCTGTGAGCTCAGTTCAACCCCTGTTTTAGGTTACATTCCATTCATGGACCAAATCAACAGAGGCCCAAAGTGACCTACATTGAAAATTCAAAAGAAGGAACTTTTTTGAGTAGAAGGTAAATTAAGGCAGGGTGTCAATATCATTATTTTAATACTCCAGAGCAGTTCGGAGCAACAAGACATCAGATCCAGACTTTTCATCCTTCCTCACATCTGGGGGTGAGCAGAGCTTGAAGGGAACGAATACTGTGTCCAGTTTAAAGAACAACTTACAAAGTGGAAGGTACCACAATGGCGCGAAAAGAACGGTTGCAAGATGGAATGTTCAAAAAGAGGACCAGCTTGTAGAATTATGGCAACAACAGAGATCCAAAGTCTTGTGCCTGCAGCCACTGTGAATTGGCTGCTGTCAGGTGTGTGATCACTTAGCGTGTTTGCTCAGACAGTCTACAGAGTTAAAAATGATGAAATAACCCTAAGGCTGACAACGTTTTTAAAAACCAGTTAAGATTTGAAAAACCATGATATTTTCAAAGCATAGAGAGGCTGTATGATAAATACAACCCAGCTATTTAGGTGTATGCAATACAAAATGTAATCAATTTCATTTATATTTTTTGTTTGGTGTTTCTTTCCACAGTTAAAGCAATGCTACCTCGCTGGAACACAGAGAAATGCATTTGAGTGTGGTCCTGGGGACGGCTAACAAAAACAGCGCACACCTGTTACCACCCTTTCAATGACAGCGCTCCCTTTGGAGCACCCAACAGGGGCCGCAGGGAGCGGATTGTACCGATGCTTAATCCAGACGGGCGAGGACAGTGGTATTGTCACCCATTTAGAGGCTGTCGGGGACACGTGGCTCACCCTTTAGCACGCTTCAAGGGGCTGTGGGTAAAGGCCGACCGCGGGCCGCAGTGGCAGGTGCTGTGACGGATGTCCACCCGAGTGCCAAAGCAAACACTAGGAGGTGAGTAGGGGTCAGGGTGGGGCCTTCTAAAGGGTGAAGTGGGTATGGGGAGATTAGTTTGCCATGTCCATGCCCTTTAGCAGCAGGAGAAGGGGAGAGAACACAAGGTCATAGTTTGCTGCATCATGCTTTCATGTCTGCAGAAACTAGGTGGGGAGGGTGGAGGGTGGGGACTGCAGTAACCTCATCACAGAGGTAGACCCAAGATGATACAAGGCAGAAATACAGCATTAATACCCCAGAGGTGGGTACTTAAAAGGCAATCAACTCTTTATCCACTGTGTAAGACAAGTTTGAAGTCCGGCACCAACTTGCAGCAGGAACAGGAGCAGCAGCAGCAGCAGCAGCAGTGGGAGGAAGTATGACTCAGGTAGAGTTTCACTTGCCTCATGTGCTCTAATGGCCCACCCAATCAGCAGGACATGAGCATTACACAGAACATGTGCACAGGAAGCCTGGACGTATTGCTGTTACACAACAGAAACTGGATATGCCTTGTTCGCTAACCTTGGGTCCTTGTCCTGCCCTCAGTGCCCCTCACACCATTATAAGGGCGACGAAAGAAGTGCAAAAAAAAGGGTGTGAGCCTCAATTTATTTTAGACCCAACACTGGCAGCCTATTCCACTGGCTGCATGTGTTAATAGCATGTTGGATTGAGACTGTCGGGAATTTGCGCTGCTAGCCAAATGTCAAGCAACATCTGGGAAAGCATTTATTGTTACCATAGAAATGACACGCCAGAGGTTAAGTTTGGAATTTCTGGAAGATGAGCAAGAAAGTGGTAGAAGCCAAAGGTTAGCCTGCAGGTTCTTGCTGAAGTCGATCAAGTGCCTAGACCGTTAGGTCCACTGTGCAAAGCTGGCCACTCAACCCAAAATATTTAGTGGAAATACTTACAGCAAAATCATTGTTGTCCATCGAAAAGAACCCTATCCACCATTTTCTAATGTGAAAGTGTCATCTACTTATGATAAATCTTAAGGTATATTAGTAACTTTGCTGATTACTTTACGAGCATACAGTATTATTCTCATTCTTGTATTTTCCTCAATAACATTAGTCGATTAGTTATGAATCGGGGGAAAAAAAAGTTCACAATTCTTTCGGTGCAGAGGAACAGAGCAGAAACAGGAATGAGAGTAGCAATGAGAGTAGCAGGTGTACAAAACCTGTTGACGTAGCTCTAGCAAGGATGGTACAGAACCTATTTTCCCACCATAATTTGTCTTTTTGTATAATTTATCCAAGTCAAGTCTAGCATATTCATTGACAAGGTATGCTTGGAAAAACATACCTTTGGGCTTGTGCAACTGCAAGGACATTACAAATTGATTTGATGTGTTCTTTGCATCACAAAAGCCATGAAATTGAAGCAAACACACCTTCAAAATTAACATTTTGTCATTATGTATCCACAGGGCACTGCTCCATAACTAAGAAATCGAGTCAACCAAGCAGCGTATGAATGGTAAACTTGAACCGCGGAATGCCTGATAGAAGTTCAGAGGTCAGATGAAGGCATGCCTTGGCAGGGACAGAGGGACATAGCCACCTGGTCATCTGGGTTAATTATAAATGTTGCAGGCCACAAGGGGGGAAGATGAGCTGGACAGCTGTCTCGGTACACACACACACATAAACACACACAGGAGTGCAGCCCATATGCATTGGTACACACCGCCAAACACCACATCCCAGGGGGTCCATCGTGGCCGAAAAGCCCTCGGCCGTAGCCAGGTGGAACTGGGGAAAAGTTCACCATCGCAGCAGCTAAACTCCTTTCCTTCTCTGTTTCTCTCCAAAAACCCACCCACGCCAAGACATGATGGAGTACGACGTGTTCTTTGGATTCATCCACCGTTAAGCTCTGGCATTCTCTTGAATGTTCTGATAATAGACTCCCCTCCAAAGACCTTTTGCAACAGACATGAAATTAACAATTTATCAGGACTTTGATATTGTTGACTGGGCGACAAAAAGACCAAAGGACAGATTTTCACTTGAGGGTGAAACAGTTATTTAAGCCTTTGTTCAGATAAACAAAATCTCAATGTTTTGTCTTCGGGATATTATCGGTTGTGGAAGATTGTGAGCAACACGCTTAAGATCAGCGCTGTGCGCACCAAGCCAGTCATGGACAAACAAACAATGATGTTTACAATAGTAACCCCACCAATTTTAAGAGCAATTTGTCACAGCTAGCCTAAAGCAATGCCTATGAGGCTCTGCATTGTTTGCTTTAGATTGCGTTAGCTGGGAAATAAACGTTTTTTCGTGCACAAGCAGGAACTTGAACCCCCACAGCTGCAACATTCATAGGCCCCAGGCCAGTTTTATCGTGATGATGTTGGGTTTTTGATTCTGAGGCAGGACAGGGGACAGGGGAAAAGCTTAGCAATAAATTATTCTAAGGGTAATCAAGAGGAGAGTAGTGGACAGTGACCCAGATACCAAGACGGTGAGATGTTGGACATTGAGGAAATGAAGGAAGGGTGATAATTTCCTGAAGACTGATATGTCCCGCCTTGTGGAAACTCACTTGTCAGAAAACAGATATCACCCTTATTCAGCATCCAGTGTTGTCGCAGGGCAATATTTCTTCTGCTAAGTGTTGACAGAGGTAAAACGATCAGAGCTGTATTACAGTATGTCTTGCTGATCTTGTGTGTTGCGCACAGCCACCAAGCACATTGTTCCACTGCTTCATACCGCTCTGGCTGATGGCAAATTGCATGAAATATGTCTTGTTTTTCAAATGGGAGAGATTTAGAATGCAGACAGGGAGCTCTAGCTTTCATCTTGCGTGGAGGCACACTCCAAAAAAACGCTGACAGCTGATAAAGAATCGCCAACACGTGAGAAAGTTTCAGTGTATACAAGAGTGCAGCCACTGGAAAAGCCATCGGTGTAACCTGGAGGAGTCATTCTTTGGTGCATCTGTCTTTTCACTCACAAAGAAACCCATAAGAACCAGAGTAAAATACCTCCCTGGACACCCATAGTTGAGGTAGCAAGGACAGCAATAGGCCCACTGTGCCTGAAAGAAAAGCAAAACCAAACCTGTGTCCACTGGGCGCGAGGAGACACCTGGCAACAGCAACAACATTGCCAACAAATGTGAGTACTCCAGAGGCTTTTATGCAAATTAAAGTGAAAGGTTTGAAGAACGTACTTAAAATTCCAAGGAGATGTCGACTGAATAAAAGACCCATCGTACGTACTTCTAGTATCGCTGGAATGCCAATGTAAAAGAATTAGGCAGCAGAGCCCATAAGGACAAGCAGCTTCACGATAATACTTTTTGTCAGGTCCAAACGTGGACACGCACAGAACATAGAAACTGCTGAGCACCTCAGCCCACTCTTTCTCTGGCAAACAACAATGTCACCCGTCACTCTCAAGCTCTATGGAATCAATTAGGGTTCCCAGGAGATGTGAATAGCTGGGCATGCCGGTGTTCGGTTTTCCACCAGTAGAATAAAAAGCCAATAAAAAGCCCTGCTGCAGTCCTTTCGTACAGTGGATGAATTTGGGCCAGCACTGGAACCATAGTAAATGTTGGACAATATGCAATAAATGTAACTCTTTGATGGAGATGCAAAGGGAGACAATTTAATCATAATGTCTTAGGTAGCCATGGACTGTGGTACTGCTCTGCTTTTAGGCAAAAAATATCTCCTACCGCAGAGAAAGTCAAAGCCAATAATCTCCTCCACATTCAGACTGAACCACAGGACACTTTGTTGAAACCACAGTAGTAAGAGTATATTTCTCCGTCATTGTTTAGAGTTAGCATGTCTAGGATGGGTTCTTGTAGTGGCATTGGTTGGGAAGAGCAGTAAATAGATGAATTAGAGATATTCATCCTGTTGCTTAGCGTTATTCATATTAGAAATTGAAAGGATTATTTGACACAGTCTTTCATACGAGCAGTTTTTAACCATCCCATCAAAACATTCACGCTCCGGACGGTGCCCTTTCCACATGTAGGTCCTGTCTTTAGTCGGAGAAGATAGCCACGGTACCCTGACACCTCGATGCAGCATCGAGGCTGAGCCAAACAAATCAAAAGTGCCGATCAGCTGCAAGCTGAGCCCAGCTGTTGCTGGGGCGGAGAGACACGGAGGAGAGAACGGGGTGGGGTGTTGACTGTGTCCAGCGGAGGGAGGGGGAGGGGTGGTGGTGAGAGCACAGAAAGGGACTAGGGGGGATTGAGGGGATCATGCTGGAGTGTTGAATGTGGGATCAGGTGATGTTTGGCCAAGGCCTGAGGAAGTATCATGTGCGACACCTTCATGCAAGAAGGTTATACCAGGGCAGCAGCCTCTGGAGACACAGCAAGCTCTCAGGAAGAGATGATGGAACACAAACACAAGTCAGCACCGGCAAAAAGCATAAACAAACATTTGCTTTCATTGGTTGTAGAGACTGGCACTGATTCCCTGAAGTCTGACACAAGTTCTACTCTCAAAGGAGCCGTATGCCACATTCAACAAAACTTTGCTCTGTGTAGGACTAGCAGAGTCATGACATCTGCAGTAGCAAGTGTTCTATCCTTGTATGAATTCATTGCTTGCTAAACCAAAGGCCACGAAGGATGTGCAGGAAGCCGGTTTGTTTTAGTGCACATACAGAGCTACTACCACACTACAACACTTTTCGGTGAAATTATATCACATAAATTCCCTTTAAACGTGTATCACTGCCCATCAAAACAAAGGTTTCCACGGTATTTTTTCTAATATTGATTCCATCTGTCAAATCTGACCAAGCACAAACCTAATTTACCAGTTTATACACACACGCATACTGACTAGTCTATGCGGCACCAGCACAAACAACAGCTTTTTGACAGCAAAGTGACAAGGCTTTGAGAGTTTCACCCAAACGAAAAGTCAAACAGGTCACAGTCAGTTCAGTTGCTGTCTATCGGCAAGTCTTGGGAACGCTGGAATTCTGCGCCCAAATCCCCCACAATCATTCATAATCTTATCAAAACAGTGGTGGAATCCATGATATTGGGAGTGAAGGTGCAGAGAGCATTGCTAATTCTTTGGACTAAGGAATGTAATCAAAGTGGAATCTCAATACATTTGCATCAGTGCTCATGCAAAGATACTGAGCTGCAGCAAGTGCACTGGGCCTGTGTCTACGCTGGTATTTCTGCTGAGCCAAAAGAAGCTCCTGCGTCCTCTTGGCCGAAGTGTCCGATCAGCAGGTGGTGGTGGTCCGCTGACTGACATCTGAGCGAGATTTCAAGCACAGATAGCCCTGCCTGTCTATTCCACCTGGAGCTAGCGTGGCACGGGTGACTGACAGCTCGGCTCTTAATAATTTATCTGGCCCTGAGTGTCTGAAGGTCAGAAGATCATCTGCTTGGGCGCTGAGAAGAGGTGGCACTGTCATCAAATATTCATTGGCCCGCTGTACTCCCAGTACGCTCTCAAAATACACAATCTCCTCCGGCAAACACGGCACAGATTCGCACCCAGCGCCAGGAGTGCTGATACTGTTGGACTGTCTGTGAGGGCCGCTGGTTGTGGAAGCTGGATACAAAAAGATGGTGGCTGTTTGTGTGCCCTGTGGCCGGGATATGATTCAGGCAAACAAGCACAGCTGCGTTTGAACAAAAAAAAAAAAAAGAAAGATCCATTGGGAAAATTTTGAAAGAGTGCAAATGCCAAGGAGTCAACACTGGGGGTACCATAGAGACAGCTTTCTCCAGCCTCTGGGTTTGAGGGTATCCAAGGTCAGATTCCCAGCCACCAAATCATCTGAATGACTTGATAAAAATCCATAATCAGACAAACACTTCAAGATCGTGGTATATTGTGTCTTTCAGCTAATGACAGCTGTGCTAGGGCCCGCACAACTCCAGCTGCATCATTATGAAGAACATGGCAAAGAAAATAAATCAATGGATGCATGGATGGATTTTAATTGAGAAAAACTACATAGACATTTTCCTCCTTAAACTCAGTACTGCATGTGTACGTCAGGGCTCAGAAGCCTATAACTCAGTTTGATATTCAATACGGTGCCACACGGTAATCCTCCAAAACTCTGAGACCAATTGTCCGATACGTTGAGAGCATGAAAATCACAACTCTAGTTCCTACTCAGTAAAACTGCTGTCAGTACAAAGCCTTTTTGTTTTCTCTGCGTAGCAAGAACCTCCATATGTGGACATGACTGCACCAGTGAAGCCCAGCAGCTGTAGAGACGCCAAAGCAGAAGTGATGACCTAATCCTGGTGCTGCTTCATCGCCATCACTCCTGGAGCACACACACACACACACACACACACACACACACACACACACACATTGACGTACGTATTCCCTCTGCAAAGCCAAGGCATTACACTCCAACTCACTCCCAGATCTCAGACAGGTGCTGCTGCTGTTGTTTGCCGGAACACTTGGCAGCTCAGACTCGGATTGCAGCATTTCGGTGCATCTGCATCAGCTCCAAGCAGGCAATGACGTGTTCCCGCTGCTATGCTGCAGGTCTTTCACTCACTGGGTCTCTTGCAGCTCTAACAACAATTAGGGTCAACAACCCTATGTGGTGTTGCGAAATATACAGTATGTGACTGAGGTGTGCTTGTTGGGTGGACATCCCTCGAGAATCAGGCTTGGAAATAAAGCAGGAAGTAGTAAATTTTGTTTTGGGAACAAACTGAGAAGCAGCATTTGCAGATTCTGAGATGTTTGTAAATCTTATTATTACGTCCAATGTGTATAAACAGGGCGACTGTGTGTGGTTGTGTGTGCGCCCGCCAAACGTTTACAGGCTGTGTGTTCCAAGGAGTTTCCATCGTAAATACGTCGATAATTCATTTTATTCATGAGGTAAGACAAGGCCTTGTTTATCATGCAGAGGCAGAGGGGGAAGAGTGAGTCACACCGGGGCTACTCACGCGCGAGCCTCTCCAGTAATTTTCTCCTGCTCGGAGGCTGATGAGTTGCGCATGTTGGACCACTGGCGCACAATTTCAGATAATGTCACAGCTGGGAAAGAGTGGGAATGAATCCTGTGTATTGTTAGCAGGTAATTAATATGTTTACTCAATTATTTTCCTTAGGAATTATTAAATGAGAAAAAGTGATGAATCGAAATGGATGAGTTGAGTTGAATGGATGATTGAGTTGTGTGAGCATTCTGAATTAAGCCATTAGTACAATTTGCAAATCATATTTTTACCAAATGAAAGTAATGGAGAACCAATTATACTTTATGTAGTGAAGGAAATTTCGTCAGCACAACAGAACTCCTGCCACAAGTACATTTACGAGTCGTTGAGGTTGGTGTGAATCACACATGGTTTTACAGTAAAGTCATGCTGGTTTGGCGACCAGTGAACTTTGCCGCAGCCCTTCACTTGTGGAATGAAGGTGGCTGGACCTCAATCCAACCAATGTGTGGCAAGTATTTTAGATTGCTGGAGTAAACCAGGCCAGGCTGACCTAGCTAACCAACAAGCGTGTAGCAACAAGCAGGACAGGAAGCAGCATTTTGCTCACAACACGTCGCCTTGGAGTGCTTCCAGGTCTCATTTGGAGGCCATTGATGATCAAACCAAAGACTACAAGGCAGCATGAAGGATCAGATTTGTGGAGTTAATCACCAAAGTATTCCTGAGACGAACGCTGCTGCTGCTGCCGCTGCTGCTGCTGCTGCTGCTGCTCACCCTTCCCCCTCAGGGGATCGAATGCCGGGAACAAACCTGACAAGCTTTGGTATGTGACAATTAGCAAGACTCTAACCTTTACGTTTACCTGACATACGGTCAAGTAAACAGCTACTGGCAACAGCTATGAGGAGATGAATCTTTTTTTTTAGCTATGACAATCTCTGATTCCTAAACCACCAAAAAAAAAAATGTGATTGGTCAGCGCTGAATGGGAAGCAGATGTTTTGCCTGACAGACAAACAAAGCACAGAGGGAACAATGTACAGCCTGCAGGTTTTTTTCTTTTAATGTTTATTTCCTTGAGCCATTATGAAAAAATTAAGTTTAGTAATTGTAGTAATTTAAGTTATTTTTTGTTGCAGATTACAAAACGAGCTGTAACAGTAATAGTGTTGATTGATTGATCTCATTTATCTGTGTTTTTAACAGTGGCATGCTCGTAATTTAGTTTGATTGCTGGTGTTTTTGATGAACGGCAAGAATCCTGAAAGCACTGTTAGCAGCCACTTGGCTTGTGTCAGTCGTCCTCTAAAAGATCTGAACACATTATCAGAGCGTCCAGGTGCAGGGTGGGGGGGGGGGGGGCGGCAAGTGTGACAAACGACCGTGCATTATGCAAAGGATATACGGGAGATTATAAGCGGTTGTGTTGTAGCTCAGTGAGACGGAGCCACAGGTGTTAAACAGCTAAGCGCTTTAGCTGCTGCGGGGTGCGTGGAAGATGTTATTGGACCAGGAAAGGCTTCCAAAGCGGCCTCCCCCACTGCCCCCTCCACAGGGCAACTCAAAGGCCCCCGCGGGGTCAGAGTTCACAGCTAGCAGCAATGGAAGTCATTTGTTTGGTTGTCACGGCTCAACAGGTGAGCCCCGGGGCTGGGGGCGGGCAGGGCAGGCGAGGGCGGGGGAGGGCGGCGAGGCGGGCTTCTCAAAACATCTCACCCGGCAAGAAAAGAAAACAGCACCGCAGGCTTCAGTATCAGGAATGTCCACCACACACGGCCACTCACTCACTCACCACACACACGTCACAACAACCCGTGTTTACCCCCAATTCCGCCCCGGCGCTCGCTCGCGCTACCGTTGTTTGCTTTTGAGCCTTTGGCGAGGGGGACGGCGGGTAGCCGCCCCCTTTCCGAGAGAAAATGCTGAAGGGAGGGAAAATAGCGGCAATAACAAGCACGGCCACCGCGGGCGCACCGCCTGCTGCTTGTTTTCCTTTGCATGTCACACCAATTTTTTTCCCTCCGCTTCCTGGTTGTCAGCGCTCACACCCAGGCTGCACCTGCGGCTGGAGCTGCTCCGGCCCGGCCGCTGCCCCTCCGGCCAGGTTGTTTTGTGAAGGATCAGACCCAGTCATCACATTCACACACTCACTGCAGCGCACATTCCTCCTCCTCCTCCTCATTCTCCTCCCCCTCCTCCGCTTCGCTCGGTCCTTGTGCAAACTGTGCAAGTGCCAGTCGGGTTGCTCGCTGCTCTTCCATCAGGTTGGAGAAAAGAGCTTCATAATTGCGACTTCGGAAGAGAGTATAAATACAATTGCACGTATAGAGGAGAGCTTTTTCTTCTGGTATCTGAACAGCTTCTAAAAGTTCTAAAAGGAACTTCTAAAATGTTGTGAATTGATCCTGGAGATCAACTATCTATCTATCTATCTATCTATCTATCTATCTATCTATAAAAAAAATATGTCAACACTTTCAACCCAATACATCCATTCAAAACACACAGAGACCAATTTTACAGCCAGTGGCTCAGCTTTAACCTGACAGAGCAGATGGAACCTTGGAACCAAGCAATCAACTGAAAAGCCAGTCAACCATCCAACCAACTAACCAAGCAAGCAAGCAATCGATTAACCAACCAGCCAACCAAGGAATATTATGGAACATTATTGGATGAATCTTTAGCCTCTCATATTGAAATCAGACCTATTTTATTTTCTGAGACCACCATCAAAAATAACATGTCAGACACTGGTGTATTCGGTGCAATTCAATATTCAGCTTTTGAGGGGATGTGACGCAGTGTGAAATAATGAGACGACACAGAACCTGTATTCCAAGTGCAGACTGTGACAGTGAACTCTGAGCTTCACTTCCTGAGAGCCACACTCACAAGATATTAGTTCTGCAAGGTTACAGCAGGGAAGAGGGTTTTTTTCTTTTCTAGTTTGACACCAGACGTTCATAAGCAGGTTAGCGATAGTTGCTGTGACCTGTCCATGAAGAAAAAGAGAGAAGAGCCACTGTCGCATTTGAGGGAATGAGGAAATGCTAAATGCCAGCGCGATTTCTGCAAGCTGACTGTGTTTGCAGCTCAATTCAACTCGTCCGTTCTTATTCTATTCTCCTCGTTCTGTGTCCTCTGGTCTTAATAAGGACCTTGGATCACCTCAGAGATGCACCCTGTTTTCCCAGAATCCCATAAAAAAAACTAAAAATGAACAGCAGAGTTCAAACACAGAGCAGGATCTGCACAAAAAGGGCACAAACACTTTTCGATTTGCCATTTAAAGGTTAACTTCCCAAAAGTAAATGCAAAGTTTGAAGCATTTCCATAAAAACTATAGCGATTTTCATAAAATCTGTGCAATTGCTTGAAGCATTTTTTTGTCGATGAAAAAACAACATTTTGGAATAAAAGGTAAGTCATGTGACTTCACCTGCATCAGCCATAACTTGACAGAAATAAAAGAGACGCACTTTAGGAAAAACAAGACGTGATTGGCCGCCTAGTAACCGAGGACTGAGCTCCTCGTGTCAGATGGAACATCAGTCAGCCAGCGAGCACAAACCTTCGGTCTGAGGCTCAAACATGACGGAGCATTAGATGAATTATCAGGCAGGGGCCAGGGCCATGACGATTTCAAAGCTGTGAAAATAAAGTGGTTCACACGAAAACATCTGCTGCCTTCATGTGTGCGCGCTCGCGCGCGTGTGTGTGTGTGTGTGTGTGTGTGTGTGTGTGTGTGTGTGTGTGTGTGTGTGCGTGTCAGAAAGAGAAATTAAACTTTTGCAGGCCGAGAAAACTCCAAATATCATCAACCAAATTTTCCAACACTCCATGAGCTCAACAGCACACATGCAAGGGAAAACATGTGCACACACACATACACACACACACACCCACACACACACACACACACACACACACACACAGATGTCCTGTGTTGTCCCGTGTGTGCAGTGGAGATAATTATGTTTAAACGCGGCAGTTTAAAGATAAATGAGCAATAGTTAGCAATGATGGCTGACTTCCCATCTTCTTGTGTGCGTGTGTGTGTGTGCATGTGTGTGCATCGCCGTGCAGCTGAGCCTATTGAATGGACATCAGTGTCCTAGCCAGGCCCAGACACTGTACTGATCTCACTTAGTTCTCGCAACAGAACTAATCTGGAGGCTGAGTCGCAAATACATATCAGCCCGACCACCAGGAGGAAACTGCCAGGGGAAAAAAGGGTGGGGGGGTGGGCATGATGATATTATGTTTGACAGTAAAAAAATAAAATAAAATACAATGTGAGACCAATAGAAGAAAGGAGGTTTCTGCTGGTTGAGGAGTCCTGGAGCTGAGAGGCAGATAGTGAGAGGAGAGTGTTTAAGGCCGGCAGGGCTGATTGAAACCAGGCCACTGACATGCAGGAGAACATTTTTGGGTCTGATTGAAAAAGCAACTGTGTGAAAAAAAAGAAAAAGGAAGGGATATAAAAGAAAGTCCCAGCCCTTAAAGAAAAAAGAAACATCCCACAAGCACTCAAAAGGAAACTTTACAGCTTCACTCTTTAAAGGCGCGTGGGAGAAAAATAGCTGCGCGGAGGGAGACACCTGCGTCGGTTCCACTCCGCTGTCATCTCCTTAACCTCCCTGTTTTTTCTTCTTCGTTCCTCTCTTTCTCTCTTGTTTCAGCAGCTTTTCTCGCCCTTCCCCCCTCTATTCCCCCGCACACAGGCACGCACATGAAACGGGTCCGGGCCTCGCAGGTGTGAAGGTTGTGTAAGCAACATGGTCCCAGGTGCACCACCCTGCACCACCCTGACGACATTCCTGCGCCACCATCAACGCTCCGTGTCACCGTCCCCGTCCCGGAGACACTCGATACGTCTCGCTGTTTGTGTGCACGGACGCTTCAGGGATTTCTGGGACGAGGTGGAGGCGGCTGTGAGGGGGAGGGGGAGTGGGAGGGGGAGCGTCTTGTTCCCTTCTTCTGACTTCTAGCCAGAATTCTGACTTCTAGCCAGGTCGCCAATATTGGAGCGAAGCGCCCAAATCAGAGCCTCGTTTCGCTCTGGAGAGTTTTTTTTTAAGGGAGATGAAGAAAAAATGCGCTCCAAGCATTACGTGCATGTCTCCATCTCTGGGCCCAGGCCTGACCAGCATGTCGAGGAGGAGGAGGTGGAGGTGGAGGTGAAAGAGGGGGAAGAGGAGGAGGAATAGGAGGAGGAGGAGGAAGAGAAGAGAAGAAAAAGAACAGGAGGAGGAGGAAGAGGAGTTGGTTAAAAAAAAGAGGAGGGGGGGGGGGAAGAAGGAGAGGAGCAAGAGGAGGAGGAGGAGGAGGAGGAGAGGGGGAGGAAGAAGAGGAGGAGGAGGAGGAAAAAGAGGGGGAGAAGAAGGAGGAAGAAGAAGAGGAGGAAGAAGAAGAAAAAGAGGAGAAGCAGGAGGAAGAGGAGAGGAAAAAGTAGGAGGAGGAGAGGGAGGAGGAAGAGGAGGTAGAGAGAGAAAGAGGAGCAGGAGGCAGAAGAAGAGGAGGAAGAGAAGAGGAATAATAGGTGAAGAAGAGGAGGAGGAGGCCACAGTGTGATGGATGATCTCCAGAGGGGAGGGGCAGGGGATCGAAGCGGCTGCGGCTCACAGACTCCCATCTGACGGTGCGTCTCCCCGACATGAGCCCATTTAACTGTCACCAGCTGCAGACTTTCCACTAAGCCCCGTGGAACCGCAGTGACAAACTGGCAACACGCTGCACCGCTGTCCCGTCGTTTGTTATTCATATTTCTCCTAAGTCCGCTGGAGGGGCGGCTCGGTCGCGGCGGTGGCCTCGGGGCGCCGCTGCCAACGCACGTGCGCGAGCCGATAGCGGCCGATGTCTTTGACGTGAACACGACTCTCACCTGACTTTTACAAGCCCCCTGACCTTTACATTTTTCAGTGCCGCCAGCTTTGGGGCCAGAACGTTTCGGCGTATCCGGCAGAATATCTTGACGAATTAGCGTGACATTTTTCGCAGACGTTTATGGTTCCCAGACGTGGAAATCGTCCCGCTGCCGTTTCCCCAATGCCGAAGGGATCAGCGAGATATTTGGTGCAGACGTTCACGCCCCACTAAGTCGGAAGGTTTATCTGTTTGTTTTTTTTCATTAAGCAATCGATACTCAATTCCCATCAGCTGCAGGTCAGCTTCTTTTTTTTTCTTGTTTGCAAAATGCCAAGTGCACTCCAAGACTGGAACCTCGCACGGCAGCCGGATCGGCCAGATTCCAACTCTGAAATCTCTGAAATCTCGCACATCCATCGTGCCAAGCCTCCAACAGACAGCGTTTTCAACTGCTTTTAAAA
>NW_027466218.1:3112500-3157500 GCF_046127955.1 Nelusetta ayraudi
ATGGATAGATAGATAGATAGATAGATAGATAGATAGATAGATAGATGGATAGATGGATAGATAGATAGATAGATAGATAGATGGATAGATAGATAGATAGATGGATAGATGGATAGATAGATAGATAGATAGATAGATAGATTTGACATGTGCCATCCAGGCCAGAAGTTCAAAAAAGTTAAAATAATCTACAGTTGGGTTAAAAATGGAAAAGATCCAGACGTGTGCAGGTGACAGGCCACAGCCGTCAAGGCTCCCAATGAGCTAATTGAGAAATAAACACAACCTGTCAAATGGTCGACTTGGAGCGCTGAATGTTTGCAACAAAACATCTCGGCACCAGCCAGACATCTGCTGAGTGTTTGTGGTACGTGTTGAGCAACCCCGAACCCCCAGGAAACCTCCAATGGGGGATGTTTTAAGGGACTTCTGCATTGCTCTGACAAGCTGCCAGCCAGGAGAGAATTTCAGATTGTGCATGTGGAATACATTGTCCAGATCTTGTGTAACACTGGTTGCTGTGTCAAAACAGCTGAGGAAGTGGACGAGATGGTCTTGACAAACTGCCTTTGCCAAATTTTCTCACGGTTGCTCAATACCATGACGAGTGCATATGCTGATGTCCTTTTTATTATTATCATTAATTATTAATGACCAAATTGACCTTTGCTTTAAAGAGACCTGGAATATTCACCCATGTATTCGTCCCTCTACATCAGTGACAATCTATGCACGTCCATCAAAAACACCTGAATAAATCTGTTTCTGCATGCACTCGTTATTTCCTGTTCTCTCACTGTAAGGAACCGATAGTGGAGGGAATCCCCTCTTTCCCTTCCACCCCGTCCCCGAGGCTCCTCATCTTTCATAACTCTGGATGGAACCAACAGCATTTCAGGGTGAATGGAGCAGCAAACATTTGCTGTGACATTTGGACAAAGATTGTTAGTTTTTTGTTTTATTTATTTATGTCCACCTTTGCAATAAAGATGGATCACACATTAATTACACTACCATATAATCTCTGTTGTCGCACCTCCTGTTGTTGCAGGGATTGAACAAAGTTGTATTTTTTTCTTCAGAATAAATGCATAACTTTTCAATTCTGTATTTAAAAAACGTAAAAACTATTAATTCACTCATGTTCTTGTCAACAGATTATCATTTCTTGCCAGTTACACGGTATAGACGTCAGGCCACAGTGGTGTTTGGATTACGTTGCGACTGCTAATTCCCTCCGAGCCTGAGGAGGTAGAGTGCGGTGCATTTAACTGGGTTTCTAATAAAATCCAACAGCGTAAAAAGAGGTGAAAACGCCCGGCGGAACCCTAAACGGTAACAGCTCAGTGAGTGTAATTTCCTTAATTTCGACTCTGCCGGCGATGTTTAAATTCACTCCCTGTGTGATCCTCACCGAGGAGTTTCACGTTGTTTTAAAACTCAGCCCGAACTCACCACAGCCCTTGCAGGCAGGTGTGCACGCGCACTTCCACACACACACGGGCACCAGCCACATTGCTGCTCTGTGGGTCTTAAGTGTGCATAACATGGCAGCCATTATCCTATTAGCAGGCAGCGGAGGCTTGGGGCAGAGGTGGGGGGTGGGGGGGATAAGTGGAGAAATGAGGTAAGAAACTGGCCCCCAAAAAAGGAGGGGGAAGGGGTTGGTGGGAGGGGGGGTAGCGGTCAACAGAAGGAGGTGATGGCATCAGTTCGCAGATGAAAGGAGGCGAGGTGAAAGGAAAGAATTAGAAAAGCGGGAAGGCACGCTAGAGCTTAACAGCAGGACGCTAGTCTTAGCAAATTAGCACATGCGGCGTATATATATATCTTTAAAATGTGCCAAAAGAAGGCGAGAACCTCCGTCACGCTGCCAGCACTTGGCCTTGACGGCGAGAAAAAAAATAATGAAAAAGTAGAAACACTAGAGAGCAGCGAGGGATGTTTTTTTTTTTTTTCTTTCCACGGCTTCTCTTTTATTATCTGCCATTTCATCCTCTCCTTTGGTATCAGAAAGCGCTGGTCAGTGTTGCAGCACTGTATGGAAAACTATTCAAGCTCAAGCGCAGATGTCTGGATCTTCGCCGTGCGTCACGGCGCAGCGCCGGAAAACCTGCGTGTCCGCCCGACTATCGTGTTTCCATCACAGGAGCAGATCGGAGCCGGAGCAGATAAATTCCTGCAGAGTCATTTTGACGTGGGATGAAGTCCAATTGTACTTTTTCCCTACTTCACTTTAAACAAAAGCCAGATGTCAGCTCAGTGAGGGTTTTCTTTTTTTTTTTTTTTTCCTTTTCATCCTGTACATAAGTTGGATTTGAGGTCCAGGACATGGGCTAATATTGGCAGAGGTGTCTAATTTCAGAGGCAGGTGGATTAAAAAAGTAAAGATGATAATAATAATCTCTATCTTGCAGACGAAGAGGCAGGACCTACCTGCAGTTTTTGAGGTTGTGACTGAAACAGGAAGATGTACACGGCAACAACTGCTGCTGCAGTGGGTCCAATTTTCATCAGAAGTAGATATGGTGGGGGTGGCGTCACCATTCTTGTACTGATTGAAACTCGGGTCAAGTGCCGCAGCTGAATAGCTCTCGAAAACAAATGGTTTGAGATACGTTCCAGGAGGAATATATGGCAAGAGACAAACAAGTGCACATAATTTTAAGTCGATAAAGTCTTTCAAACAATGACGAACGTTGGGCGTGTTTTTAATGTAATAAACAATGATGAACTGATGGAGAGCATAGCGCTCACACAAGCTATATTAAAAAAAGAAATGAAAAATAAGAGACTGGGCCTCTGCGCTGGGGAGATTCTGCAGAAACAAGCATGAAAAGTCTAATAAAAAGTAACTTCTGGCCTTTGGACTTAATAGACCTCTCCCACCACTTCATTACAAGATGCTAACTTCCACCGTGATTGATTGGGGCAAGCTGTTCCTTCTATCAGTCGAACCATTCCCGAGGGATCCGCCACGAGCTCCAGAGAAACTCCTCTCCCAGTGTGTACTCCTCCTCCTCCTCCTCCTCCTCCCACCTTCACCTCCTCGCTTTCCTTCCCCAAACTTCCCATCCACTCATGCATCTGTCCTCCCGACCATCCCTCGGCCTCTTCACATTCAGCTACCCTGCCTGGGCTCCTTTCACAAGGCTCCCATTGAAGCCAGGGAAAAAGGCTCAAAGGCAGCAGCTGGGCCGCTCTTTTCTCCGAGGCAGGTATACAAGGGCTGAGAGCTCTCTGCATGAGTGAGCCTCACTCCTCCGGCTCCATTCAGCACCGCCTTTGCCTGGGCTATTCACCCAAAGCCCTACTTTGTCATTTGCACGGGAACACAGAGAAGAAGAAGAAGCAGAAGAGGAAGAAGGAGAAGGAGGAAAAAAACAGGAGGGATCACCCACCCACCCCCACCCACCCTCTCTCTTTGTGCTCCGTATAGTCGACAAACTTTTCCAAAGCCTCTGCTAATGAGTTGGCCTCCGCGGTGCGCATAGAGGAGCAGGTTTGTGAAAAGAGAAGAAGAAAAAAAAGAAAGATTTGATTAATATGGTTTCGTTCTCTCCACTGTTGGAATGCCACTTTTTTGTGTCGCTCGGCCCACTGGGTGTTTTTTTTTTTCCTTCCAGGAAGAGCATCTGCATTGTGCACACCAGCTTTGGAATATTTACAAGGGGGACCACACCAATTTAAATTTAAATTTAATGAAGGCAAAACAAGTGAAGTGTTCGCATATAAACACATTGGTCTTTGTGTTGCCAGGTGACCCTCAGCCCTGCGAGCTCAGACTTGGATTTGGACGTTTGAGGCCTCCTGCATATGCTGCTCACGTGCACAGGAAGTACGGTGCCTAGAATAAGACAACTGAAGCAAAGAGCAACGTCATGTTTTCTTCTTATTTTTTTCCCCCAATTCTTTATTTGTCTGTTGTTGTTTTTTTTATTTGATTTTCTTTCACTATTCTCTTCGTTTGCCTGGCACAAAAGAACAGATGGACCATTATGATTGTAATAATAATAATAATAATAATAATAATAATAATAATAATAATAATAAGCTTAGTGAAACTTTAACTTTAAGTCAACATTTTAAAGTTTGTTTACGATAAACAAAAAAAAAAGATAAAGTGAATTGATTATTTGGTGGCAATAAATGAGGCAACATTAAGTGTCGTTACGTAGCAGGACGGTGCCATGTTTCTACCGGAAGAAGCAATAGTAAACAAAAGCAGCAGAAGAATGGAGAGAGGATTCCAGGAACTACTACTGTCAACTCGCCAAGTTGTGGTTATTCTTGTGGGTCAGCCGGCTCTGGCCAATAGGAACGCTGCTCTCACACAAACTGTCACGTTAATCATATGCAGCTCGTTGCTCACGTCAGCTGAATGTTCGAAGTCTACCCTGTAAACCTGCTTCCAACGTTCCACGTTTTACACACATGCCCCCTCAGTTATCACAACAGTCTAATTGGCACTTGTCCACAGTCAATAACACACTGAACGTAACATAGTGGTGTGTAATGAATTGCTCTGAACATATAGGACACACCGAGCGAGAGGCCATATGGTCCACCCAGCAGTAGAAGGCTCTCCGGTTACATGAAATAAATTGAATTTTCCACTTGTGGCCTCTGCCGGCGTTAAACCTGTTTGAAGACCTAATTGAATTGGTGGTGGCAGAGCGTTGTGATTCAGATGGCTAATCAAGTCACTTAGCGGCCGTGTACATGGCCGTGTACATGGCTTTGGACGAAACAGTTAAACACGATGCAGCAGGCCAGATATCGGCTCTTTATATATAAAAAAAAGAGTCATTAAAGTGGTGCAGATCCGCAATGGGGTTAAGCAGTTCTCCCCGCGATAATTAAATTCTGTACGGCAACAAAAGCAAGGGTTGAAAAACCCTCTCAGGCGCCGAGGACAGACAGACCAAAAACAAAAGAGAGAATGAGATTCCTTCTTGGTGCAAATGCATTCAAGCTAAAAAACAACAGAAACAAAGAGTTGCTGGCAGACAAAAAAGCTGTTTGGCCGCCGCAGCCGCTGCCGGAGCAGAAGTCACCTTTCAGAGAGTGAAACAGGCGCATTCCTTTCCTCGCGCTGAACAAAAACTGTTCCGGGCCATCGCTTCTTTTTTGAAATATTCTATTGACAAGGCCTATTAAAACAACCGCGGCCAAACACACACACATACACACACACACGGGAAAGTCAGCCCCCCCCCGCCCCACACCCTCAACCGCCCCCGCCCGTCAAAGATGGTGTAAACCAACAAGCCCCAGCTTCAACTTTGTCTTCTGGCCGGGGCGAGGGCATGAGCCGTGTCGACACAAGCAAACACCTGCTGAAAGGAGGTGGAAACCGGCTGCCATGTTGGCCCTATTTTCAACAATGCATACCTTCAGGGGCGACTGACACCGCCGCGCTCTGGCGTGCGAGCCCAGCGCATAGGGTGAGTGCGCCGAGGCCACGCCCTCCTCGTGATGGAACAGGTTGGGGAGCTTGCCGTCGGGGCTGCCAAGCCCCGGGCCTTGCCCCACTGACAGGAACTTGGCAGCGCGAGGCCTGATTCACCCTCTTCATTAGACAAACACGGACGGGAAATGTAAATGTTAGCGCACACTTTCAAAATAGCTTCGACGGCGGCATCGGGGGCGAAGAAAAGCCGGCGCTGCGCTGTTTGGACACCTGCGGATCAAGTGCTGAACGTCCACCGCGTTGCGGATAAGCCGCCTATTGAGAGAGACATCATTTTGTTGTCACCTCGTCCATTAACAGTTATTTGGTTCACGACCCGGGAGCTTGAATCCGCTTGCTGAGAGTGGGGGCTACAGCTCAAAACTAAAGAACTTAGAAAATGACTCACCAAAAGGTCCCTCGGGTCCATGTGTCATTAAGTCTTGCACCCAGGGAAACTGAAAAGAGAAACAGTATTGTATGAACCTCAAAATATGGTTCGTCAGTCAAGTACTCCACTGCATATAGAAGTAAAATAGTTAGAAACAATGTTAAAGTCTACTTGTTTTGTTTCTGTCTTCTTACTTATCTAAATGATGTTTTTTTGGGGTTAATACAGACTAACAAAATTCACACTTTTGTTCAGGTTCGACTCGTTTAATCAAATAACTGAGAGAGTAATTGGCATGCAGAACATTGCAAAAGGTTCCGTTTGGTATCTTGGATTAAAGTACAGTTTTAAAATCTGTTGGCAGCGACTTCTTGACCCCAGGTTAACACTTTGTCGATGCACAAACCAGACCCACTGTAGAAAACAAGTGATCGTCAAAGTAATGAGAAAGCCTGTGGCTAAATGCAACATGGCGTAGAGAAATGTCAACATTTGGTACTAGAAGGCACACAGACGAGGACTTCAGCTCGGTTAACGTTAAATTTCACCATCAGGGTCTAACGACATTTGGCCACTCTGGTAAGAAAACAAAATAAGTTCATTATTATGTTCCTCACTGCCATTTCTCTTCATTATTGGCTGCCAACCACCATTGTAACATCGTGGACGACTCAATGAAAATTACTTGGTATATCTGATATCTGTTGTTTTTGGCAACCAAAGGCATTCCAGATGTGTTGCAGCCTGTCTAGCGCATACGATTTTAGCAAAACTGTGGCCTTTTCGCTTCGAACAGAACTATGTCCTGACTTGTAGTTGCACCAAAAGAAGTCCTACGTTACTTCCGGTGGTGAATTGCCAGATTACAGCACTTGCAGAACTCAAAAGTAAACAACCCGCTGTTCTAGAAGGGCTACAATTTGACGTTAGCGCCCTCTTAAACTACACCACTTGCTCTTGGAGCTATCTCTGTCCAATAATCCGCTCCTGCTTAACTTGGAGCGAGCCCGTGACTCGTGCCGTCCCTCTCGCTGCCTCAAAATCAGTCTTTTTGAAGAAGACTTTGGTTGGCGTGAGAGAGGTAGGCCAAAAGCAGAAGTTGAGCTTGAGTAAGTCGGACAGGCGTATGGAGCTCCACGGTGGATTCATGTTGTTCCCTCACATCTTCCCTTTGTCTACATCTGTCTCGCTACGCCTCTGCGCTCTTCCCTCGCGCTCCCCCTCTCGTCGGCCTCACACTACACCGCGGGCGAAGAGCAGGCGGCCTGCTGCATCGACATGAATGCCCCGACTGGTCCTGCTTCCCATTAGTATCTCCACGCTGCCGCCGCTGCAACACCCGTTAGCCATCCGCGGCACGATGACTTGGCCGGGTTTCACGCCTCTCCACTTTATAGTTGATGGATCGCTGCAGCAGATGGTTCCTTATCTTTGAAGAACCCAGAGAGAAGAGCGTGATGAATCGCTCCAGACCTTACGCATCTTACCATCCCAGCCACCACCACCACCACCACACTGCCCCGCCAGAAAAGAAAGAAAACAAATAATGTGAACGCGTAGTTAACTCATGCAATACAGATGAAGCTCTGCTTTCCTCACACCAGCCCTGGAATCTTTAGAAATTTCTGCATTGACACTTTCAATCTGTACCAGCTGTGTAAACACCAAAATGGTTGGTGTTAAAAACCTTCCCAGAAAAAAAAAGATGAGCGCTCATCTGGCACAGCCATTATCCTCTTTACAATGCACGCTCACGATGGCGTTACGTCCACTTTTCTCATCAGCTCCATGCAGCAGCAAGCAGGAGGGAGGCTACTTTGTGGCAATGGCGAGCAAACGAGCTGAAAGCAAAACAGCTTTTAATGCTTTCCTCACAATAAGAATTATTTTTCAGATGCTCAATTCCTCAAATACAGTATCTGCCCATAACCAGGCCAACATACTTAGGACAGACGTATAGAGGAATACACTTGTGTCCACTTTTGCTTTGCACAATAAAGAATCAGATCGTGAAATAATCATGAAATAGAGCACAAAAATTATTTAGAATTAGATTATGCCAATATAATAATTAAAACAAATATATAATGCGGCATAACATCTTCTCTCCTGAATTGTTCCTTCACAGACAATAGTTGTGTTTTAAAAATATTTCTCCAGAAACCAGGCCATGTTAATTTGAGCTACAAACATTTCTTCTCTAAGCTGGGCGTATTGTGTTAAATCTTGAACCCGCGGTATGCAACATTAGTCAAGTTATTTGTGGTCCAAGTCATCCCAAGCTGGCCATCCACCTAATGGCTCACATTAAAAGACGTGTCAACAGGCCCCTCAAAATAGATCCCCAAAGTACCTGGTCCACATACCCGAACTTTTGAAGGAACACTGAAATGCAGGGTCGAACATATTTAGGATAGCTGTGATTGTAGACCCCACGCCCATGACACTTGTGAGTTGTGTCTGCTGGGTGAAAAAGAAGCACTCAACCTTTAAAACGAAAAAAAAACAAAAAACAAAAAAATGAAGCGGCAACAACAGCGGCAGTGAGATTTGGTGGAGAATTTAAAGTATTTACATCAATTTGTTATCTAACTCAAACTTAATTACTGTAAAATATCTCATCACTGGTCACTGCACAAAGATCTACTTTTCCATACTTCACAGCCCATTAACTTCTTCCACAACCAATGAAGTCGTGTTTTAACAGAGTCTCATTTCTCAGATACTTTCCTTGCTTCTATGAGTGCAAGGCTTCACCTGTAGGCTAACATGCTCTCTCTCTCTCACACACACACACACACACACACACACACAAACACACACAAACACACACACACACGCACACACACCCGCACAGGATGCAACGTGAAACCTTCTCCTGCTTATTGACTGCAAAAGGAACGAGGAACTGCGTTGCTAAACTGCCTGCAGTGCTGCAGGTGTGAATATCTTGAGTCGTCTTTACAGTGATTAATAGCGCAGAAATCTGGGACTTGTCCCAAGACAGAGTGATCACAATAGCTCTCGACGAAGTCAATCAATCCGATCTGTCAGTGCCAGGAAAGAAATGTGGTGTGCTTTCTCTTTTTTTTTTGGAAGAAAATATGTTCCTGGGGCCAGAGGGCTGTCAGAGCCACAGATTTATCACAGATGTGCATTTTTGAGACAACGGGCAAAGCATTTGCCTCAACATTTGGGAGGAATTTTCTGCTATCATGTGGCCATTATAGGGCAAGCTCAAGTGGTAAGAGATCACACCGGGTACACAACCTTGCATGTGTGGGTGTGCCTGCACGCATAAGTACACACACCCAGTCGGCACACAATCTTGTGCACAGATGCACCAAGACACCTGTGCAAACCATCCACTTTTTTTTATACTGAAGACAGAAACCAAAGACGCAGGAAGAATCCACGCTGTAAAAGTCCATAAAACAGACAGACAGAATGTAAAATAGCCACATGGCCTACCAGTAAATATCTACATTTAGGTGTCCCCAGCAAATGGGACTTCACTCTGCACACACAATTACTTATTTTTGGTATTTTATACCAAAAATCATCATCGTGTAATAAGATGGTAACCAATCAACAGATTTGAATATATTCAGATACTTTTGAGTTTCACTGCGACTGAATTAAAGTGTGACTACATAGACATTTAACGATAGTAAAAGTTGTGATGTCATGAACAATGTTTACTTTTCTGTACTTTTTACTGGACTTGAGAAGATTACAAAACGGGACCAGAAGAAGAAGCCGGTGGGGACCTTTAAACTGCTGTGTAATTATCAATTAATTGCCCTGGTTTGAAAAGTTTTTTATTGATTGATGCATTTTTTTTAATTAGCCATTGACAGAATGAGTAAATTAAGAACAATAACTTCCATAATGTTTCTCTCACCGTATCATTATTGTTGTTGTTTAAATACATTTTTTTTTACATTTCTGAAATTATATATCGAAGTGATATTTAAGACCTTTTTTTCGGAAATAAACATAAGCCGCTTGAACTTTTGAATTTTTTAGAATAAATATAATAATGTGTTATTTACACAGTTGAATGGTGTGATCTGTTTGTTTTCTATAAATACTCTGAGTTTGTGATATCTAACTTAAATGATCAGCTGAATGGAGTGTTTTCAGAACAGTAATGTCCAAGACAATGAAATTTTCCAGAATAAAACATTGTAACGTAGAATGGTATATTTTTTGTTCCGCATATTTGGGTCACTTTAGTGAAATTAAAAGAGCTGACCTTTCAGTGGACAAATCTGCGAGAGAGGACACGACAATCGAGTTACTGTTGGATATGCAATGCAAATTTTTTTTTTTTTTAAAAAAGAGCCAAACAGCACGAGAGTCTTGTGGCAGTGGAGGAAACACGCTGTTGATTTTTTTTTTTTTAAACTTCCTCTTCCCGTCTTTTTATATGTAAATCTTGGATTAGGGCTTTGTTGCAAACACTTTTAATGGGTAATGTTATGGCATTGGAACCAATTATGTTATTATGGCTTGTTATAATGCGATTACAGGGCCTGATCCCTGTGATTGTCTCTTTAAGAAGCAGAGAGTGAGAGTGAGAGGAGGTGGTGCGGTTTCACACCCCGGGGTGGGAAAAACGTGGGCGGGGCCGAGCGACCGCTGACCGACAGTCGCTCACAGGTCCTCCAACTGCGGGAAGGCGAGGGGGCCAATCACCTTCGTCCGCCGCCCGCCCATCAAAACCAATCGGCCAATCGCGGCGAGCCAGGGCGGGCTTGGGGACCGCTGTTGTGGATCCAACGTGGGACTGCGGAGCGATCACCCAGAGGGAGAGAAAAAAAAAAGGAAAAGTAACTTAAGAAAGGAAAAGACTCATGGTGGTGGCGGAGTGCGCTCGGACCGAGCTGGAGGACGTCCTGTCTTCTTAACGAACTAACCCTGGACTGTCCAACTCGTGTGACCGCAAGACTTTTTACACCTGAGGAGACGGACAGTTCGAGAAGGTCTGCAAGCGGCGCTTTGAAAGTTGGATTTGTTCGACCGCAAGCCGTCAAGTGTTGGGACGCGACCCGGGGACCGCGCTGCGTCGACACACACACACCGATGCTTTGGCGGCCGTCCCCGCACGTCATAACTCGCTCATAACACCTCCAAGTCGTGGACGTTTGTCCCGGGACCCGCATTACAGTCGTTTTGCTGACTAATTTGCGTCTTTTTGTTCTTTTTTGAAGCTGCGTAGCGCAACAGTTATTTTATTTTTTATTTTTTTTGGAGAACTGCTTCGCGTTCGTTTCTCCTCCTCCTCCTCTCCTTGTTTTAAACGTTATCTTTTTCTTAAAACATGCCACCTACGGCGGGTTCCCTGACGGCAAGGTGGTGTCTATGAGAAGTCTACCAGTTTCTAAAGTTCGGGCGACTATCCGCGTGACACCTTTGTTTCTTGTCCCAAAGCCCGCGTCGGACTCCCCAACTGGAGAAAGTTGGAGCCCCGAGTCCTCAATGATGGGAGACGCTTCGCTGCCTGACACCTCTCTTTTTTAAAGAGTCCCGACAGAAGAAGAAGAAGAAGAAGAAGAAGAAGAAGAAGAAGAAGAAGCAGAGGAAGACGACGAAGAGGAGACTTAATGCGCTGATTTAAAAGGGCAGGCGAGCCAAATCTCCGCCACTCTCATCCCTCGACACAGAGCGGTGCCAGTTTTGCGGGTGCGAGGAGAGAAGTCATTACTTGTGGATACAAAATGGCGGCGTCCCGGGGACGATTTGGATATGATTGTCGGTGTCTTTATTATTTAATGCTCGCCCTCGAGCTGCTCGTCGGCCACGCATTGGCTTCGGAGCCGCCCTGTGCCCTGAACTGTACCTGCAGCGGAGATTCTGTGGACTGCAGCAGCCTGGGGCTGACGGCTCCGCCTGCACACCTCCCAGTCCGGACCGTTTCCTTGTAAGTAAAACGCGCACCCGTCGCCCCGGTCTCCTGCCTATTTATTGACCGGCCCATAACGGGCGAATGGTGTTAAAATACACAATGAAATAAAAAAAATAAAATAAAAAATAAATAAAATAAAAAGTGAGCAAAAACAATCAAACGAACAAAAATAGTTTGTAGCAGAATCTACGTTCGCCTGTTGAGAGTCGAGGTTTGCAGAAAATGTTTCCCCCAGGTTCTGATTTGAGCGCCCTGAAAACGACGTTAAAATAGGTGTTCAGAATACATTGTGCATCACAAACAAGTGTAATTTACGTCTAAATTATTTACTTCGTTATCATTATTATTACTATTTAATGTCACCCCCCCTTTTATTTGTTGTTGTTGCTGGGAACCCCCGTCCATCCTTCGTGTGACCCCCGCGGCTCGGAGTCACCCACGGGTCCCGCTGCTGCACCCCCACTTGGGCAACTAATGCGCCGACAAACCGCCAAACGCAATTTGATCGCGCACTTTTCTGGCACGTCACGTCGTAACTCGATTAGGATCGTCTGTGCGCGTCGCGGATTAAGTTTTCGTCACCGGCAGACGAAGATAGGAGGATTTCGTCGAAAGCCATTTGTAGAACTCGCGTGTAATTTCCCATTCGGCCCGTGTCATATTGTTGGGAAGTCGACTAAAATAGGCACGGCTGATGATTCGAGACAATTTAGCCTGATTATATATATCCCGTAAAATATGGAGATTTGACACACTTTATTCCCTCACACGCACACAAAGTGCACTTTTCAACAACTTTTATCGTTTTTTTTTTAGAGCCTCTTTGCCTTGATAATCTAAATGTTAATCTTAATCTCACATTTTGGCCACATTAGTTCCCACTTTATAAAATCAAGTTAAAGTTTTTTTAGTGAAGTGTTTTTTTTTAACTTGTTTTTGGTTTCAAACATCTCACTTAACTTCACTTCACAGGTAGTGACTTATCTCTCACCATCTGCCATGTGAAAATAAGTGCCTCCTCGCAGTGTTTGACTGAACAAACTGTTCCCCAGGGGAGAATAAGTAAATAACATGTCATAAGTAATGAACTCCTGCCTCAGTTATTCAAAACAGGGTTTTTTTCTCCCCCCCGCCCCCCCCCCCCCCCCTTCACCTTAATTGCCGTGTAAGAGTTGCCGGCCACAATTTCTCAAATCAGATTTCCCGTAAATTAGGAATGATCCCCGTGAGAGAAGTTGAAACGAGTGGAGCCGTGTCTTGCGGCCCGTGTTAGGAAACTGGCCAGTGTGTGGATGCTTTTTCACAGAGCTTTGTCTAGTGTCTGGGTCACAGAAGAAAGTATTCTTCTTCTTCTTCTTCTTCTTCTTCTTCTTCTTCTTCTTCTTCTTCTTCTTCTTCTTCTTTCACAGCATGTCAAGCTGTATGGTTTAATTTACTGAAAGACAATGTAGTTTTTTTTGTCAAGTCAAGGTGCAGGCTCCCTGGGATGCGTATTGTGCAGTGTGACTTCTGTGTTTTTCTAAGTGGGATATCATGACTTTATAATCAGCATCTGTTTGTGTTGCTCGGAATCTGCAGTTAGACGACGCACACCTCACAACTCTGAGGATTTTCCTGACTCAGAATAGACTTCCAGGAGGTGACGGGGCTCAACAGTATGCCCAGCTTGTCAGAGCAGGCAGGGCCATGTGGCTTCAGATGAAAGATTTTCGACAGGAAAGGAAGTCATTCTTCTGCTTGATGAATTGGCACTTAGCAACGACAGCAATTCCGGTTAACAATTGCTGAATATTTTGTCGATAGCGATTTTCTTTTAGGGGTGCGCTAAGACCTCTTGTTTGGGATTTGGGAAAGGGCACCGATAAATTCTCTCTTTGGGGGAAACCAGACTGCAGTGGCTCCCAGGTTCCAATTTTCGGTGCCTAATCTCCCCCTGGGAAAGGAGGAATGCAACTCTTAAAGAAGAAAAACTCCACAGAAAACACGAATAACAGCAGCACTTGTGCCCGGGAGCCTCGGTCCCCTGAAGCACCACTCGGCCAAGTTCAAGTGCACATGTTGTTTTTCACGCTCGCACCCAGACACGCACTTCCCGTCCGGTCCTCTTGGGAGTGCGGACAATGGCCGAGCACCGTGGGACCAGCGTCCCTCGTGAAAGAGCCGCTCGGGATCTTTTGTCGTGCACGGAGACGTGCAGACAAGACGTTGTCTCGTTCCAAGTCTGCTTCTTTTACATCTGCCGCTCCTTATCAGTTAAGATTTAAGGGCCCGCAATCGCGCTGTTTTTCAAGGGAATGGCTTTATGGCTTCGAATTGTGTTTTCAGACACCTTGGTTGATTATTTCCCAACCACTTGAGATGTTCGCATTGTATTGGCAGTTAGCTCAAAGGGAGGTGGGGGGGCTCTTATCTTACCTCAGGGCCTGTAAAAATGCCAGATTATTTGGTGATAGCGGGACATGTATGGAGACAAGTACCAACAGTTGAACTTTTGGCTCGGTGTCATCTCTCACACCTCTGTTGCGTTCAGATTTTTCCACTCGGCTTTGACAAAACACGGTGAAAGTTGTTGGTCCAAAGTTTTTTCCCCATTTTTTGGTTTTTTTTGATGCACCGCCTGGACACAAGTACACGCTTGACGCCCGCAGGTGTTTACAAACAGATGGTAAACTGTACTTTATGCAAATGACAAAGTGATAAGGAGCGTGTTTGCGTCGCAGTGGAGCAGAGTCGGAGCTTGCTAAGAATGCCTGTGAGTGAAATGAATCCAGCGGGCCGGTTGTCTACCTCCAGGCCTCGGAGCGCTGCACTGCCAGCGCAGCTTCCACCGCCTCTGTTTTGTTTTTTAGCGCGGGGAGGGAGCGGCAGCGACGGCGGTGGCGCTGTCCTCGGGGAGATCAGCGTTTGTTGGTGGTGTGTGTAAACACGGGCATTCCACCCCCCCCTCCTACACCTCCACAAGACGGCGATAAAATCTTTATTAAAAAAAAAAAAAAAAAAAAATCCCTTCAGATTGAAGTGTGACATTTGTTGCGTGATCACAGGCGATTGTAGCTCCTCTGCAAGTTGTGTGAAAGTCTGTTTTCTGCTCTGTTGTCAACACTTTCCGCTGGTTCAATGTGCCAATGATGTCATATGGTAAAGTGGCGTTGAACTGACAGGCCGTCGTGTATACACCTCAGTAGTTCTCTCAGTTCAGAGCAGTGATGTTAACAATCAATCAACTATCGATTCATTGTCGATTAAGAATTAAAAAAAATAAAATAAAAGTTGAAATGTGACCCATTACAAGCCAACTTAAAACCAGATGTTTTTACTGTTCTCTAATGTAAAAATGGGTCACACTGGACCCTCAACATTATTTAAAGGTTAAATAATGCGTTCCTTACACATTTTTCATTGTGAAATTTAGGTTCTGTGGAAAAATCAATCGATTGTTAATCGATCGGCAAGGTCAATCAACAAACGATTAATGAATTAATCAATCATTTGCATCACTAGCTCAGAGGAACTTGTTCCAAAAATGTAAGAAACTCACTCTTGGTCCTGGAATTACGGACAGTCATTATACTTTCTGCAGGAAATTAGAGCGGTGCAGGGTTTATGGGTTTTTGTGTATAAGTTGGTGTGTGTGTGTGTGTGTGTGTGTGTGTGTGTGTGTGTGTGTGTGTGCAGGAAAGAGTCCTAATGCTTCTTACCTAAGGTCCTGATTTTAATTGTCCCCTGGTGAGGTTGCAGTTCTTTAGTGGACTGCAGGAGAGACGTTGCCAGAGGGTCTTTAGTCAAGGTGGACCTTCACCTGAACAAACTAGGGAAGGTCAGAGAGGAAACACCATGAAGTTGATTGAAGACGGCCTTGGAAAAAAAAAAAAAGATGCTGTATTTCACTGCGGTGCCGCATCAACCCCTCTGCTTTACACACATCCTTCACTGTTTTACATTAGAGTCCCCAACATTTGACAGAGTGACCACCACATCTGTCCACTGATCCTGATTGATGAATCGTCTAATAACATTGAAAGCAAGTTTGGACTCACACAGTCACATCTTCCCTCTCAGGAGCGCTGCCTTATCTCATTTGCAGCCATGGTAAAGTGTATAAAAGCACTTTTGCCGGTGTCCCCTCGGGCGTAATGGGGTTTTGCAAGAGAACAAACGCACTAAACATCGCTAATTTAGGCCAAGATTGTTGTGGTTTGAAAGAGATGAGGCCGATAAAATATGGTATTAGTGTGCCAGTGTGACTCTGGCTTTTGCATAGTGGGTTTGTCAGATCCGGCCCGTTTTCTTCTGCTTCTTTGACCAAATGAGACGGCAGCATCGCTGAGCGGCCCCTTCATGCAAAAAACAGCATTTCTCACCGGGTTTCCCAATGTGGTGACCATAATGTTTGGTGCAGACCAAATGTTCTGTTGCAACCAAACCTCAAAGTGTTGCCTCAGACCGTACGGCGCAGCCTGGCTGGTGTGTATAAACCAGACTAACCCCCCCCACCGCCACCCTTCAGAGTTGGTTTTGGCAGCTCGCCGGAGGAAGAGGGTTTGTGTGTCGGTGGTTTTCTCTCCCCGGTGGGACGGCGGGAGGAGGGATGTGGGGGCGGAGCCACCGATCACCTGGCCTGAGGGGGGAACGTGAGGGTAGGTGGCGGGGACATTTTCTGCCTGCTGCATGAAAGTGTTTTGTCAATGTCACGGTCCGCTGCTGCTGCTGCTGCTGCCGCCGCCGCCCTCGGGCTGCTTGGTTAGTTTGCGAAAGTTCTGTCTGCTGGGCCCGAAAGAAGAAAAAAAACCACAACCGCAGTCACACGTTTTAACATGGGGTTGTGTATCGTTGTGTGTTTGTGTATCTAACTGTGCACGGCAACTTTCTTAAAATCCCTATTAATTCATGATCAGTCTGTAGTCGTTTTGGCATCAAAACTACGTATGAACACACATGGAAACATGAAAAATTGTAAAATAACTCAAACGTTTTATATTTCAATTCTTCAAAATAGCCACATTTCATAAAAAGCATATTTAAAGTTATTTAATGATTTTCTTTTGCTGCATAATTGCATATATCTTGCTCATATATTTGATGTCTTCAGTATCTATCTGCAGTGTAGAAAGTTGAAAGAGAAAGATGAAAAAAAAAAGTTGCATGAGAAGGTGTGTTTTTGACTGGTAGTGTCGATGTTTCTAAGTTGGATTCAGTCACCTCATGTTGCAGCAGCACTGAGCTCCAGTAGCCCAGGATGTGGTCGGCTTTGAGGTTTTTCCAGATCTTTCGCCTGACATGAGAGCTGCTTTCGTGTATGGAGCAGGACACCGGATTAGGGTTGACATGGACACAGTGTGCAATATGTTTGTCAGTAACGCACAGTCTCAGGTCTCCCAGGTCAGACGGTTTCTGCCGTGTCCCCGTCACTCTCAGCGTCAACTTGATTGAGGGAATCCCCTTTTGTGTTGTTCAGTTTTGTTTTGTGTTGTTTTGTGAGCGGCGGACCGTCGCGGTCTCACATTCTGTGAACAGGTTCACATCCTCCTTCTCAACAGACCTCAGCCGCTTGTGGTTTCACGAGCGCTTTCAGCCCGCGCAGCCTTGTAATCTTGTGGTAGTCGGAGCGATTACAGCGGCTCGCTGTCGACTCCTCAGCCTTTCGACTCTCGTGTCCTCCCGCCGATCATTTCGGGCCAAACTCGAGCGTTTCGGGGTGATGTTATCGTCAGGCCCGGTACGTTGATCGCCAGCCCTCTGTTTTCAGGCCGCCTGGTGTGAAAAAGTGCTGGTAGCGGCTTCCTGCAGCAGGCTCTTCTTTTAGCAAGCGATCCTCTCCACCGCTTCGACCCGATGCGTACAGAACGCCGGCCGTGGATAAGCTGCAAGGTGACGGCCGCTCACTTGAAATGAAGTGTGACGGCGACATCACGGAGGAGACGGAGGAGATAAGGAATGAGCCTGTAACGACAATCAAACACCTGCTGCCACAAATCACAGCGCAGGGGAACCGATGGCGACGAGCCGCCTGTTGGTGAAGACACTCCTGGGTTTATTTTTCCTTTTTCTTATTTGCCGGGTGTCTAAGAAAGTGAGCGTGATCGACGAACATCTGCCAAGAGTTTGGAAATCTGGGGAAGATGTTGGGGAATAAAGTGTGACTCGCTGGAGAAGGAAAAAACCAGCAGCTCTGTCTAGACAGCAGCACATTCATGTGCAATCACGCACCTAGTTGGTGAAGATAGGAGTGTTTGCTGAATTGATTTTTCTTTTTTCGTTGTTGATGATAATGACTTTAATGGTGCTCACCGGCTGTATGTTGTTTCAGTTGCTTTACAGTTCATTGCTGAGACAATAGCAGCGCTGAAGAGGCCACACTTCAGCTTTTAAATTCCCGCAGGTTTTAGAGGGAGCCGCTCGTTTCCTCTCACCCACAATCAAGTAACGAGATGCGATTAGTGAAACTCGCATACGTCCACTCGGAACACATGCAAGCAGTGTGTTTTACCCCCCCTCCCCGACTCCCACCACTCCCCCACCCGGTCCAGCAGGCTGACGTCGTTTCGACTCGGGCCGCAAGTTCAGGCAGCACCTCGGGGCGAGCGGAGGCGCCCTCTCTCCCCCTGCGTTGACCTTCCCCTCTGCTTCCAGCGCCCCGCTTCAACTCCAGCCTCCAACCTCCAAGCAGCTCCGTGAAGAATGACGGGCCCACATGGGCCCAAGATGTTGGGGCCGCCTTCCTGAGTCGGAAAACTTCAGAGGGTCGAGTCACGCTTGTAGTTGGGAAAAAAAGGAGAAGAAAAAGGGAGCAATTTCTTTGTCGGGTTTGTCTATGTTTGTGTGTGTGTGTGACTTTGTGTGTGTGTGCGTGTGTGCGTGTGTGTGCAGTGCAAATAATGGAACATGCAGATTTCTATCAGCGCCACATCCTCTGTCATCTTTGCTGGCCGGCGCGGCTACCAGAGATTTCGTGCGTGTGTGTTTTTTGTTCCTGCGCTCAGATGTGAAGTCGTGCTCACACTTATCGCTCACTGTTTCAGATCCCGCTGGTCGGCCCAGTGCTTTTTAACCCTCCACAGGGTTGATAAGATACCAGCTTTTGTTCTGCCTGCTTCCTTCCTCTGTTTGACTGCTGTGTAAAATGGTGGCCTGGGGCTGGTGTTAGCCTTGTGTACACTCTCACTGCAGTTGCCTGGCTATAAACTGGCCTTAATGACAGGAAGACTCTGTGCGTGTGTGTGTGTGTGTGTGTGCGAGCGTCTGGCAGTCAGACACTCAGGTTATTATTTGACCAGTTTAATAACGCTCTGAATTCGAGCACATTAAAGGCCCTTTGGCTCTCAGGCCGCCTGCAGGAGGCTCATCACTGACATCACTTTACATTTGGTGGTGCGAGCGAAGTTCACGCTGCATTTATCTGCGATAGAGACGGCAAAGATAACCGACGATGATGTACGTCCCACCCCCCCATCCCCCGTCTGGCCCCCGCGCTCTCCTTGCCTCCCCAAACACTGTCTTGTTTGCCGACTCGGATGGTGTCATGGGTTATGACATCACTCCCGGGTTCCCCCTAACTCCCGCAGAAAGAATAACAGATATTTTTTAGGGCCTTTTAATGAGTTTTATATGTCGGGATGAACGATACGGCACAGCGAGGTTGGCCGACCAGAGTAAATGCGGTCATAAAGTCGTATTTGTCGGCAAATCATGAAAAAAGATGCTGGTGGACAGCCACCAATTGATGCTGCTCGAGCGAGTGAACTGCTGATGAGCTGTTGTTCACTCTTTTCTTTTCTTTTACAGTGATTTACTTTAACCAGGAGCCTCTGAGCAACAGGTTGTGTTTCTTCTTTTTGGAATGTTGTGGCTTTGCAGCCTCGGGAAGTTGCGGTTTCATGAGCACGTCACCATTTAATTTACGAGTTTTTATACGACAGAGCAAATTTAGCACATTCCTCAAATGCGCGCACCTGGAGCAAGTGCACAAGACGCAGTTCTAAATGAGCGGCAGCCTCCGAAAGGCCTGGCGTTGTTAGTCAGAGGGGAGCGGTCTCGTTTTCAGCCCCGTGGTTTCCCATAGGCTCATCTATTTGTGGTGGCAGGATATCAGCCCCGCCCACATTCACTTTCTGTTTATAGAGCCGCTCTGTTTCCCACTCGCAGATGCGTAATGTGTAATCAGGTGATCGGTTTTGTCTTTTTATAGATTTATTTTCTTGCATAAGCAGCCGAGGCTGTAAGGGATCAGTGTGGAAGAGGACTCGGGCCACGAGACAGAAATGTTACAGGGAGGAGATTTTTACTGAAGTTTTCATTTTGAGTTTTAACTCGAAATTTAGTGAAAAAGGTTGACGTAAGAAAAGACAAAATTTCGTGAATAAAGTCGACGTTAAAAAAAGAAGAAATTTCGTGACTAAAGTAGAAATTTCATTAATAACGTCGACGCATATAAAGTGGCGAATAGACTGGATAGACGGTGGATTAACCCAGTCACCCACAGTAACCAGTAAACTGACGAAAACAGAAGCACTCCAATAGACTCGCGCGCAGAGCCTTTCGGCTTTATTGTCGACTTTTACTACTTTGCTTTACTTACTTCACGTTGAGAATAATAGCAACATTTAGTCACAAAGTTTTGTCTTTTCTACATCAACTCTATTCTCGAAATTTCGACTGTGATCTCGAAATTTCAGCGCCACCTACCTTTCAACATTCTCAAATTGGAAACTTGAAACCCTAACCCTAATGGGTAGCTGATGTACAGAAGAGGGCTTCTGTGGATCAGCTACCCAGCGGCCCGTGACTCAGTGTGATTGTTGATCGGTGGCCGAATATTGATGTCTGATGCCAAAGCTGGGTTCGCCGTTATCTGTCTGCTTTTACTGATTGAAGCAAAAAATCTTTCAGCATCTGCTCGCCTTTGTGTCGACTTTTTTTTAATTTTTTTTTCTTTTGGGCCAAACTTGACAAACCTCAACGCTGGAGATCCCTGCGTGGCAAAACTCCTGAAGAACCTGCATTGTTGCACGGTCGCTGTCTGGAAAGCATTAAGCTCCTTCAGCTCCAGTCCCGTCTCTCTCCTCCCCTCCCCTCGCCGCTCCTCTCCTCCCGCAGGAGACTGGGAGTGGTAGGTGGAAGGGAGCGGAGCGCGTCTTATCACACTCACCTCGTACAGTAGGTGCTAAAATGTTGTGAAACTTATCTAATCTGATGTCGCGGAGAAATAAATCTGGCGGAATGAGATGGCCAGAAGTAGACTCAGTTGTGTAAACGCCGTAGATGACCGAGAGAAGGCGCACGCGGCGGAGAAAAAGGACGACTTTGGTCTGGCCCTCTGAAGCGTGATATCTTTCTTTCTTCTTTTCATCCAGTTTTTTTTTTTATCCCAACCTTTGACATTCCTGCCTCTAAACGTGCATTCCCAACCTCCCGCCTCTGTAAAAATCCCAAATATCTTGTTTTTCGTCGGCTTGCCGGTGGAAGATTCTTTCAGGGCGTCAAGTTTGGCCAGTTGCTTTTTAAATATTTGTCCCCCCCAGATGTTAGCACTCACCCGAGTTGGCCTTCAAAGGGCTTCGTGTGTGCTGGCTGAATGTGCGTACCTCCAGGGTGGGGGAGGGATGGGCTCCTCTCACAGTCACCTTAACGAGGTAATTGCCTCCCGTCGCAGGAGACGCTGGCAATCCAGCCATCGGTGTGTCCGCAACGGGTGGGCGGGCCCCCAATGAATCCAGCGAAGGAGCGCAGACACGCCTCCTCGTTAGGCCTGAGCCCAGAGGGCAGGCACAAGCTCTGCTATTATCTCTTCAAACACACACACATGGGGAAGAAAGCTCCGGGGAGGGAGACCATCATTATCTGCAATCAAGCACAAAAGACAAGAAAGGGAAATCTGTCACATCGGGCTCAGATAGAGATTGATGGCAATAAATAGTGTGTAAACAGCAGCCGTCACCCACCGCTCAGTGTGTAATAACAGTCCTTTTGTCACGGCCTGCGAGACTCTCACTGCCTCCTGCCTGTTAAATAAAATAAGTCAGCAGCTCGTGGCGGCAGCCTACAGTTCAGACCCCGACCGCAGCGAGCCCCTGCCGCCACCAGGGTCTTAGAAAGCAGTTTGTCGTGTGGCAGAACCATCATTTCACTTTGGTGGTCTTTGTTTTTTTAAGGTCGTGGGAAACCAGAGTCGGAACTACATTGAATTCCCATGAATTGCCCGGTCAGTCGTGAGCTCTATTTTTCCAAGTTATTTTAAGCTTCCCAAGGTGTTTAATTCTCTTATCTAACTTCAAGTCATGTAAGTTGTTGCCATGATGCCAGTCTAGTGCAAAGATATGCAGGAACTTGTTGCTTCATTGCCCCTACGCGCCCAGCCGGTCTCCCAGGTCAGCTGACCAGCTGCTCCCGAGGGTTCCTCTAAACCAGGCTGAAGCTCAGACGGCACCGAGCATTCTCTGCTGCCGCCCCAAAGCTTGAGCCTTTGCGTCGTCTCCTGGGATGCAAGAGGTTCTTCTTCCCCGGCCCGTCGTCCGTTGTCGGGTTTTCACCAAGAGCCTCAGTCCAGTGATGTCTGCACCCGACGACAAACAAACAAACCCACATAAAACCTCTGAGAAACGGCCGTCTGCGAAACATTCCTCCACCGTCTCTCACGTCCGGACGGAGGGGTGGAGGGGTGGAGGGATGGAGGGACGGGGGAGGAGGCGCGAGGCGGGCGGCTCGGAGCTGTGGGCTCCCTTTGTCTGGCCTGGCATGACCCCAGCCCCCTCCCACCAGCGCCACCACACCAACACCAGTGTCAGTGCAGCAGCCTGCGCTCTGCCAAAAGGCCGGCTGCATGCCAGCCATGTGGGAGGGGTGTGTGTGTGTGTGTGTGTGTGTGTGTGTGTTTGTGTGTGTGTGACAGGGATATAGCACTTGTTCACGAGAGGAATACATTTGGTTCGTTACGGCGTGGGAAGCTCATTCACCGATGCATATGTGTCCTTGACACACACACACACACACACACACACACACACACACACACACACACACACACACACACACACACACAGACTGGCACTCCGGCTCTGTGACGGCAGTAATACTATATCGCAGGACAAATTGCGCTAATAAGCCTCGGTTGCAAGTCAAGTGGCGGCTATTAAATACACTGTTAGGCCGAAAGTGCCAATTGACTGCAGCAGATGAATAGGCTGCGGGATGTGTTTGGAAACCCAGCCCGGGCGCAGCCACTCTGTATTGACCGTATTGATCGGGCCCCTCTTGAAAAGGCCAGCTGATGTACTGCAGGGCGGCTGCTCAGCACTGAGCGATGCCAGTGTTTGTCAAACTGGACGGACAATTGCCGCGATGGATCGGAGCCCTTATTTTAACTGCCCAACAATTTCTGGGAGTGTGTGATCTGTGTGAGCCCTTTTCAGAAAGTGAAGGCAATAACAGAATGATAAAATAAAATCACTCACGACTGAAAAACAGACATTTTGTAATTAAAATCAAATTTTAAGCTGATACCTCAGAGGGACTGGCCAGGTGCTGGCTCCGCCCTCTGAGACCGCCTCGTTCTTGTCCCATTCAAAAAATATGGAAGGTCATCAGTTGGATGTATTATAACAAACTGGATACCGGACTGGTAATACAACGGCTTGCCGATTTTTCCCAGTGGCCACTCGAGTCAAAAAAAGCATTTTTCCCATAGACTGCAATACCAAAATAAAGGCCTTTAAAACGGCTGCGAGGACGACTGTGACCTGAAACGTGATTCATAGTAGATTTTCCTAGATTTTTCAGTTATGGTCTTTTTATGGCTAAAAAGATGCTACTTCCTTCTTTTTTTTTCCAGAAATCTCGGCCACAACAAACTGACCACCATCGACAGCCACCTCTTCGACAACCTTCCCAACCTGAGAGAGCTGTAAGTAAAACTCACTCCATGAAAACAACAAGCTGATTCAACCATTGACGCAATCGAGATCCTGCAATCCTTCCGAAGGAGTCCGACCTCCCTCCTCCATTGTTCCCGTTCGCTTCCGATCCACCCCACGTCGGCGGCGTCGGCGGTGACACAGTGTCATCGGTCGAGTCCTTCCCTTCCCTTCGCCAGTAGCATCCAGCCGTGTGTCGCCTTGAACCGGCTCCAATTGAGAATAAAGTGGCGGTTTTCTATATTAAGCCTCCCTCCACCACCCGATACTGTAGCCAACGCTGGCCTTGTAAATATTTTATATGGTGAGGAGAGGTCCTGGCTCTGTGTCACTCAGCACTGGTAAACACACACACACACACACACACACACACACACACACACACACACACACACACACACACACACACACACAAGGTAACGGATGATACACACGCTGGTGACATCTCTGGCAGGCAGGCCAGCTAGTCATACGCTCCTGGACATCTGTTTTACTCCCGTGTTATTTTTGGTTGATTGTGGAATGACCTGCTGCTTGTTCACCCGGCAGACATGACAAGTTGCAAATTTAATCTTCTGATTCATGCAAATGATTACATCCGGAAATTCCTTTTGGTGAAGAACAAGGTTCCGTTGCAGTCTCTCTAGCGGCGTTTTCATTAGGCCTTGAATTGCGCAAAACCAAATTATCGCAATAGAAATCTGGTAATGGAAACTTTGGAAAACTTCCTAAATATGACTAGAAGGTTTTTACGCTGCCATGAGGTGCTTTTTCAGACGTATCGATGGATCGCATTTCCACGTCTGAGTTGTTTTGTTTTTTTCGGAAAAGGCTAAGAAAAAAAAAAAGAAAAAAAAAATCTATATTTACTCGGCGCTCAGCTGTGACATGTTCAACGGCCGTGCTAAGTCACTGAACCTCTTCTCTTTGTTTTCCCTCTTTCAGGGCACGGCTTTGTTTTCTAACCTCTTTTCTGTGTTTGTTTGCCACTTCTCAGACGGCTGGACCACAATGAGCTGACCTCCATACCACAGTTTGGAGAGGCCGCCTCCAAGATTGCGTCGCTCTACCTGTGAGTATCCCCGTGCTGCGCCGCCTTCGAGGCCCAGCGTGAGACAATCAGAGAGATCTATTGACACAGACTCAGCTCTCACCTGCTCATAAAAGCTGTATTAAGCTATATTTAGCTATATTAAGCAACCGCGTTTGTGCTGTTGCCCAGATGGGTTGGTCTGCTCCGAGTTTCTGGATTTCACGCTGACGTCCCAGCTGGTAGACGACGATGATGAGAAAACAGGGATTATAATGGAGATTGTTCGCGCCGTGCCTGCTGACCGTTACATGCTTTTAAAACTTACACACACTGGGCCTTGAGAGTGGAACTATTTCCAAGGGGCTCTGTTGCTCCGTTACTGGGTCAGCTGTCCCCTTTGAAATGCTCCTGAAATAGACTCTGTGTGTCTGTGTAAGATCCACACACCTTTCTTTTTTCTGCTACTACGACATGAATCCAGCGAGGCAAACGTTTAAAATCGAGTCAACGTCCAGCAAAAGAAGAGAGAAGAAAAGAAGAGAGGTGATTTTGCGTGCGTGGCAGGAATATGTTCCGCGGGCCTTGTTAGCGTGAAGCTCTGGCCTGCAGCGAGCGGCGCTGGCTGCCTGGAATGTCAGCTTGTATACGGTTCAATCTTGCCTGCTCCCTGTTGTGAAACTGTGCCTGTGGGGACTGGCTGCATCGACTCTCGCCGGAGATTTATTGCCCTATTTGGGAAAAGCGTGTGTGCGCTTGTGGGGTCCAGCGACGGTCAAACTTTTTTTTGACAGCGTTTGGTGGCAAAACTGGAAGCGAGTCGTGAGACGTTTCAGACGGCGCTCCGGCGTCTTTGTATCGAAAAGCAGCGTTTGAGTATCGTAAGGGTTTTGGATCCCCTTCCAGTCCGCTGAGGGCCGACTGGGGACGAGCCAGCGCCTCATAAATGGCTTCACACTCGTATTTGGAGTCTTCGAAAAAAAACATCCTGGTGTCAAAAGGAATGCGAGGCACTCGAGGCAAATGCGGTTTTAACGACAGGTTGTCTGAGGTTAGACCAAATTAAACCCAATATAAATACCCTGGGGGCCGCAGGCGAAATTTGAATCTCGCATTTAAATTCTGATACGCGCACACACGCACAGAAACTTGTAAAAACGGCGAGTGGGGATCCGCCCAGTCGGCCCCGCCGGGTGTTACGGTGCGCTGCGGCTCCCCGCCCTCGTTGTGACCGGAGGACGTTGTGCCGTCTCGCTCAACCTGAAAGGAAAACTGTGCACACGTCGGCCCGAGCAGGCGGGCTCTGCACCCAACCGGAACCACATCGACGCTGCGTTTACTCTCGTGGCGTCGCCTCCTGCTCGCTGACTGCACAGGGGCGCAAGTTTCCCATAACACCCGTCACGGTCGTGACATTGCAAGTATTGAGCCGTGTGGGAGTCCCGCCTCTCTCCCACTTCCCCCGCCGCCGCCGCGGCAGGCCTCTTCTCTCTGCTGCTGGTAGCGTTCTGTGGGATCATGAGTCACGTTTCCAGCAGGTCTGAGGTGTTATTCTGCGTACCGTCCACCCATTTTTTTCTGTCGTGATACAAACCAGATCCGGAGTGGGTTCACCTTTAGTTGCACAAGCAGCAGCGAGGCTCGCGAAGCCTGCCTCTCCAAATGATCGGGGGAGTCTTTTTTTGGCCTGTTGCTAGGGGGAGGCCTAGTGGGAGTCGAGGCCGGAGGGAGGGTGAGAGAGAGGGAGGGGTGGATGGAGGGAGGGAGGGAGGGAGGGAGAGAGGGAAGGATCTCGGCTAAGCCACGCAGCTGAAGCGCAAAAAGCCTGCGGAGCGCCCTGCAGCTGCAGCCGTCACTCAGACGGCGGCACATAGTAAAATGGGTGGGGTGGGGGGGCGGCGGGTGAGGGGGTGATAAAATAAGGAAGGTAGGTGGCGGGAGAGGGGGAGTGCCGCTGTGACGACACGGAAGCGGTGAGAGAGTCGGCACGTGGAGGAGGAGACAATTCAATTCAAATGTCTGAATCCGTGTTTGCGTGTCCGCAGTCGACCACAATAGCTGCGTTTTCATCACCCCTAGAATTTCGCAAAACCTGAATATCGCAATAAAACGCTGGTCATGGAACCACCTAAAACTCTCTAAAAGGTTTCGACGCTTCCACGTATCCACATAGAGGTATATCGCAAAAGTGTCATGGAAGCACTTTTCTTTTTTTTTTTTTAAGCATTTACACGTCAGCAGACGTGACGTACGGGGTCACGTGACCAGTTCACTTCAGGTGAAAATGGCGCGTTAAGTTTGGACGGAGGAGGAGACGGAATATTTTTTTTTACAAGCAATCAAAGAGAAAAATACAACAACCATTCTTGACAGCAAACAAACGCAAAGAAACAAAAGCAAACATAATTCTACGAGCAAACGAGAATTACGAGAATTCTCCCTGGACGACATTTTACGAGAATTATGGCTTATGAGCTTCACACCGTTCAATAGAAACCCCTGCAAATCGCAATCGTGCTTTGTCGAAATTTTAGAAATATTGCTTTCATTTTGCGACAAACTGTCACGGAAACGCAGCTTCTGATGTCTACACACAACAGGGGAAGAAAAACTCACGTATAACTATTTCAATACCTAATTTATTCAGGCATCACGAGATTAATAGAAGGCACCTGTGGCCTCTACAATTAGCCATTGGCTTGCAGACATTCATGTGTACGGTGAACTGCTCGTTTGTTACCTCAACACTTGTTGCTGCTACATTCCTGAGGGTAATGCCCTCTGTTGGGAAAACATCGTACAACAGTACACAGTGTTATCGTAATTTGATCAAACTAAGGTATCTAAATGTATAGAAGCGCTTGTAAAAAATTAAATATTTATGCAAGTATCTTCTTTTCCTGATGTGTGTATACATTATTTTGGGTGACTCTGTACTTTCCCAGGAATCTGTCCAGCGTAGATGAGTAGCCTGGCTCAGGCACACGGAAAACATTTCCCCTCCAAAATCCTTTTGGATTTATCTTGCGTACCCGCCCGATAAAAGAGCCTGTAGGAAGTGTTTGGAAGAGGGAGGCAAAGGTGATCCAGCGAAACCGTTGCCCAGATTGCGCCACGTCGGCGGTGAAAGAGTGGTGTATTACGTCCTCCGTCCTGCCGTCTAGTTCTGGTAGAACCGCCGACGAGGAGTCAGCCGTCCTTTCTTTCTCTTGTCCGACGTGTTAAGAGCGTCTGTTGGACGCTGGCGAGACGGACGAGCCGGCGATCCAGCTGCTGGGTGAGGTTCAGCAATCGGTCCGGGCTCTGCGAAAAGCTTGAGTTACATTGGTTGGTGTTGCGCCATAAAGCGCTGCTGCTGCTGCTGCTGCTGCTGCTGCTGCTGCATCCAGCATGTGTTGCAGGCGGTGGGGGATGGGAAAGAAACTGCAGCAGATTCCAAAGTTTCCTCCTGATGAGCTCATGTTTGGAGGACATGTTGGAGGAGTTCACGTGTAGCTGAGAGGGCCGAAGACGGATGTGTTCTTCTCTTTCTCTTATCACGGGGGAAAACGTGTCTGGAGCAGCTTCTGTAATTCACAAGAACCTCTCTGCTGCTGCTGCTGCTGCTGCTGCTGCTGCTGCAGTGGAGACTTCTGATTTGGTTGGCAACAATGGAGCTTTGACTCTTTTCTTATCACACCTAAAGCTCGCCGGCTCACCTGCCTCGACCACTTTGCATATCGCGGCGCTCCCATCATCACGGCCCTGCAGGACCACCTGGAAATAAAGAGACAAAATATGCGTTGAAAAAGCACAGCGTCAACTCGAACCCGCACACTCCCGTCAACAGCTGAGCCCGGCCGCCGCTGGATCTCCTGAAATAATTCCCCTTTTGTCGAGAGCCGCCGGGCCGGACGGGGAGAGTCGGGCCGAACCAACACCGCCGACAAAGGAAGAATGGGCCTTCCAGTGTAAACCACCGGTGCACAGTTTATTTATTTTTCAACACATCAAAAGACGTGTCAGAAAGAAGCGAAGTCACCACGATCAGACGCTCAATGAGGCACGTTGACGAGATTTGGAATTAAGTGGAACGGAGGCCGATGAGGCCGGCGGCGCGACTTCAAAAAGAAAGAAGGAGTTTGAGAACCGTCCTGCCTGTCAGATAATCGCATTTATTCATTCATTCATTCATTTATTTACACAAACGCTACCATTGTGGACTTCAAACGGCCGCAGACTTTATATCTGCCGCTCACGCAAACTCTCTCACACACACACACACACACACACACACACACACACACACACACACACACACAGCTGCGCAGCTCCGGAGCGGTGGAAGTGGAGTCGGGCGAGCGAGAGCGAGTGAGAGAGGTCAGCCTCTCCCCACCAAGTTGAGACCGGCCATTTTTTTTTTCCCCTAGCAGAGGTCACCAGCTGTTGACCCCCGCTATCCCCTCACCCCTCACCCATTCCCTCCCCGTGAGCCTGTTGGCCCAGCCGCTCTGCAGCCACTGTCTGTTCCTCCGGCCCATTTGTGGCTTTGTGTGTGTGTGTGTGTGTGTGTGTGTGTGTGTGTGTGCGCAGGCTCGCCAAGGCCTTGCTTTGCTTGTGTGGCTTGTCTTTAACGATTTCTTCCACTGTTTATTCAGGTGGGCCACTGCGGTGTGAGTATGTGTGTCCATCTGCCGACTGAAGTCGGGCCTAGGAAGTCCTTTTTTTTCCTTCCCCTCCCTAAAATTCCGTTTTTTAGTTTCGAGAAATTGGGATTCCTTCTGTCTCTCTCTCTCTCTCTCTCTCTGTCTCTCTCATTTAAAAAAAAAAAAAACTAAACAAAAGCAACTCTCATGGTTAATTTTCCCCCAGCGGTGTGCGTGCAACACGATGCCCTCCTTGTTTATTTGTCAGCGCGGCCTTCAGACTGTGAGAGGAAAAACTTTGGGACGCTTCCAAATGGCGTTACGTGTGCGGAGTTTGAAATGCCGCACATCACCTGACACATAGAACTTGTTTGGCAGCGGCGCTGCTCTGTGTTGCGGAGGAAAGGAACAATTGAGTGGCTTGTCGGGGGCGGTGGGGGTGGAGGGTCTGGGGGTGGGTGGGGTGCGGGAGTGTTGGTGAAGTCATGCAGGGCAGCCGATCCGTTGTATTATCATCCCCCCCCCCACACCCCACACACACACACACATACATTAATATTCTCCCTGGGAATGATGTTCCTCTTGAAAACAGAGCTCCAGCCAACTCCTGGTGCAGGGTTGAACAATTCGTCCACCATGGATCGCGGTTCGACTCTTCAGTCGCAGTAATGGTACAAGTCAGGAGGCACTGGCCTCACCCCACCAGCGGGGGCGCCACCAATATCATTTCCATGACCCCTAGAACGCAAAAGTGTCATGGAAACACTTTTTTCGCATTTACACGTCAGCGGACGTGACGTACGTGGTCACGTGACCAGCTCACTTCAAGTGAAAATGCAAAATGTCTTTGTGACCTCGTCAAAGTGGGGTCTCGCGGGACGAGATTTTACCAGAATTACAACTTAAACGTAATGGAAACGCAGCTACTGTGAAGAGGAGTGAGGACTGATCAGCAGCTCCGTGGCAGCAATGTGACGCAATGTGATAAGTTAATGAGGTGTAGCCTGCGTTTCCTCGTGAAGACCGTGTTTAAATAAGTTTTGTCCATAATAGGCAGCGCTTTGGCCCCCCTCCACCCACCAACGTCAGGAATACAACTTGATTATATCAGGATATGAACAATTCATGGAATTGTTAATGGCAAGAGCCGTCAGTGGAACGGCTGACGGAGCCGCTCCTCCGAGATGAAAGAGGTGAAGTTCCCTCGAAAAAATAAACCGCCGATTTACAGGAAAGTTTTGCTCGGTTGTTGGTGCGTTTCAGCACCAGCGTTCAAAGGACGGCTCCTCCCGTGCTCTCTGGCTCGTTAAACCTCTGCTGCCGCAGCTCCAGCTGGATCGCCGCGGTAAGGAAACAGGTTCCGGGCCGTTTCATCGTAAGGATTTTGGCCTTCAAAAAATAAAAGTCGCCCGCACCAAATTTGACAAAGAAAGAAAAATAGACTTTGTTGACAGTGGGCGACACAGCAGGTGGATGTGCTTATGCACAGGTACTACCCAGAAAATTAGAATATCCTGAAAAGGCTGTTGTATTTCTGCAATTCAACTTAAAAGGTGGATTTGACATATTATATAAAGGAATATGCAGGTGTTTTGGATTACTTGCCTGATTAGAATTTGACTCTTTGGGGCTACAAAACTGAAGCTTTTCACAGCATTCAAATTTTCTGTGGCTTTGTGGTTTTAATAAGCTGAAAATCTTAATCAGCAAAGTTACAACAAGGAACTGCTTGAGATGTCAATTTGCGTGTGATGGCTCAATAAAAAATAGTTGGTTTCATCTTTTATGTTAAATTGCCAAAATAAAACAACTTTTACTTGATATTCTAATTTTTCGGGTAGTACCTGTATATATATATATATATATATTTATATATATATATACATATATATATATATGTATATATATGTATATATATATATATATATATATATATATATATATATATATATATATATATATATATATATATATATATATATATATATATATATATATATATATATATATTTATAAAAAAAAGTTTGGGCATTTAATTGCCAAAACTGTGCACCAGATCTATTTGAAGCAGCCTAAGTCAGCAATGGCTGACTCTCCAACAGATCAGAACATAAATCCTTCCAATCACATTCTTAAACAGGAAATGGAACATTGCGTAATGATACGTATCTTGGTGCATTGTTTAGTGGTTGTGCGGTAATTCGGAACATGTCCTAGTGGTTACACGGCGTATACCTGCGTATCACGTTGACTGGCACAACAGGATGATTCCTCATTCTTTTACTGCTGAGGAGGAGATCCTCCTCTGAATAAGCAGAGTGCAGTGCATGAACCAGAAACTCTGCATTTGCTTTAGAATGCAGTCGGTTGGAGGTTGACCCTCCCTCGTCCCAGGAGTGAGGGGACCTGACTGGTGTGACCGGGCCTTAAGAGCATCACACAAACATCTCTTCATCCTGTCGCCCTCACAAGTGCTGAGAAATCCTCCCCTGAGAGCCCCCCCCCTCCCCCCGCTGGTTCCGGGAGCGCCGATCTATCAAGCAGATTGTGTCTGTGTTCCTTGTAAAGAAGTACAGGTGTCCTTGGAAGTGTTTAAAGAAGGCCGGCCTCTGTTTAGAAGCTCTTAAAGTACACATTTGCAGTGGATGAAGCCCACTTTGTTCTGTGTACTCTGCTCTTGTGCCTAAGAGAGGAGGGGGCTTCAGGGAGAGTGGGGAGTTTCTGCTGGTGGGAAAAGGATGCAGAAGATGAAAAGAGGGTCGTATTTCATAGAAATTGTAATGGACTCGCTGTTGCAGGTCTTTGTAAAACCTAATGCTTTTTTTTTTGATTTTTTATCTTGTGTGTGTTTCCCAGGCATCATAATAAGATCCGCACTATAGATGGAAGCCAGATCCTAGAGCTGCTTTCTGTGGAAACACTGGACCTGAGCAACAACGACATCACTGAACTCCGAGCGCAGAGCTTCCCAGCAGGCCTCCAAATCAAAGACCTGTAAGTATCACAAGCTGCGTTTCCACTCGATGGAAACATCTAAACTCAAAACATCTAAACTTGGAAACACCTCTCAGATGTGGCGGAGAGGTTTTGTCGCTCTCACGAGGTGGTTTTCCAGACGTATCGATATAGAGGTAGATCGCAAAAGTGTCATGGAAACACTTTTTCCGCATTTACACATCAGCGGACGTGACGTGCGGGGTCACGTGACCAGTTCGCTTCGAGTTAAAATGAAGCGTTATATTTGGAAGGAGTAGGAGACGGAATGTTATTTTTACGAGTAATCAAAGAGAGAAATATAACAACCATTCTTGACAGCAAACAAACAATAACAAACAAAAGCAAACATGACTCTTGTAAATCTTGCTTGACGAGATTTACGAGAATTGCGTACTGCGAGAATTACGAGAATTCTCCCTGGACGACATTTTACGAGAATTACGGCTTATGCGCTTCGCACCGTTCAATGGAAACACCTGCAAATCGCAACTGTACTTTTTCAAAACTTTAGAAATATCGCTTTGATTCTGCGGAAAAACAGTCATGGAAACGCAGCAACAGACCACGAACAGTTGCGACAGAAAATCGCCCCCTGCTGGTGAGTTCAGAACTGACACTTGATGCTCAACTCTCACTCAGGTACTTGAGCAACAACAAAATCAGCGTGCTGGAGCTGGGAGCGTTGGACCACCTGAGTTCCACCCTGCAGATCCTGAGGCTGAGTCGGAACCGCATCAGCCAGATCCCCGTCCGGGCCTTCCAGCTGCCGAGGCTCACCCAGCTGTGAGTACCGTTGCCACTCTCCCAGCACAAGCCCTGTTTGGGTTTGGGAGGAAAAACCTGAGTATAATACCGAGCCGGGTGGGGGTGGGGATGGGGGAGGGGGGAGTTATCGCGTCTGCTCAACCTGCAGTGCGCCACGCGTGTGTGTGTTAAACATTTCAAAACGCCATTAGTGTGAGCTATACCTTTGTGGGCGGATAAGGTCGGAGCGGGTAAACAGCGCGGCCATATTATCAGTGATTTATTGCCCTCTTCCACGTCCCCAAAGTGGCCGTTTCATTCCGCAGACCCGCTTCCATTATCTTTGTTAAACTTCCCATTAAGTGTAACGGCGTCCCCGACCCGGCCCTTCCACACGGCAGAGTGACAGGCCCCACTTAATGGGACGTCTCCCGGCCCCCCACCACCACCACCACCTCTATTTCCTCCGGTGCCCTGTTGAACAGCGTATCTATCACACGCCAGAGCAAAGAACCAGCGCAAATGTTTGTCCTCGTCCACCTGAGAGCTTTCAGGGACTCACTGCACCACTCATTCACCAAGGTCAAAGCCTTTTCTTTGGGCTGACGGGAAGGGAAGTTAAAGCCTTTTGTTTTATGACACTAGTTCCCTTGTCGAGCTGCTAGAGACGCAAATTTCTCCCGGGCGTCAAAAAAATATCGATCTATCTCAAAGGTCACCCGGAATTTAAATTTCCATGTCGATGGAGGCTCTGCTGATGCAGTCTGCATTCACACCTGTAGAGTTTGGCGGAGGGGAAAGAGCTGCAGTCACTGCCTGTGCAGTACAGGCTAGGAATGCTAATTATTGATTAATTCATTAATTCATTAATCGTTAGTTGATTGACTTTATCAATCGATTAACGATTCATTGATAAGTGTCGATTTTTCCTGAGAAACTAAATTTCACAATGAAAGATGTGTAAGGAACACAGTATTTAACCCTTACATAATGTTGAGAGTCCCAAAGTGTAAATGTTTTATTGTACCAGTTGGTATATGGTACAGATACTGGCATTTATGTAGTTTAACGACATCAATTCTACTAAAAAAAAAAAACAAATACATAAAAATAATTGCACACCTTGAACTGTTGTCCTCTTATACACTGTTGCATGTGGGCCTGCGGTGGTCACGTGGAATCAAAAGATGAAGAAAAAAAAAATCCAAGACTCAGCAATCGATGTGAACACCGTGTTTTTAGCCAAAATATTCACTTCAGACTGTGAAACATGAGCTGGGTTCATATCAGCGCTAGGCTCCAGTAGCATTTAAGCTAGCTGGTGAGTTTAACATGAACTCACTCCTGGCTGGATCAGCAGTGTTGGAGTCATGTTGTTTTTTCTCCTCTGTACTTCCCTGTGGTCGTTGTTTCGGCACTGGGTGGAATTCTTTCACCCTGTGAAACTCTGAAAAAAAAAAAAAAAAAAGTTTTATGGATCATAAAATGTGACCCGAGCCCTTATTGATGTAGTGGTGAATTGAAAGTGGGTGTACTGTCCCTTTTAAAGCGGGAGTTTTCTGAACAATGAAGTGGAGCATGCAGGTTTCTTTAGTTTTGACTACATTGTGATGGATAGTACAGCGGAATGAGGGCAAAACACTCCCCTGGCCGACGGAAGAGGAAGCCTTCCTTTCAGTGTCGGCCGTATTGTGACAACTTCAAGTGTGACAAAGCGCTGCGCCGCCGCCTCGCTCCCACGATCACTTTCTAACCTCGGCGCTCCGGTCACACTCCTGTCCACTCTGTCCTCTGCAGGGAGCTGAACAGGAACCGCATACGTCAGGTGGAAGGTCTGACCTTCCAGGGTCTGTCCAGCCTGGAGGTGCTCAAGCTGCAGAGGAACAGCATCAGCAAGCTGACGGACGGAGCCTTCTGGGACCTGGCCAAGATGAAGACGCTGTACGTTAGATTATATGGATTATACATGGCAAACAATGCAGTGATGGTTTAGAAAACCCTGCTTACCCCTGTCTCTGCACATCTGCTTTGGTTGTTTGTTGTACATAGGTTATCTATCTATCCATCTATCCATCTATCTATCCATCCATCCATCCATCCATCCATCCATCCACCCACCCACCCATCTATCTATCTATCTATCTATCCATCCATCCATCCATCCATCCATCCACCCACCCACCCATCTATCTATCTATCTATCTATCCATCCATCCATCCATCCATCCACCCACCTATCCATCCATCCATCCATCCATCCATCCATCCACCCATCTATCCACCCATCCATCTATAAAACACACAACATCATGTTCCAGGTTGACATGTTCTAAATTGAGCACTGCGTATTTGCTGCCCCTGTGAATTGTACTGGAACTCTCAACAAGTATCCTGAAATACAATGATCTGAAATCTCACGCACCCAGTTAATGTCGGCTAATGGCAGCACCTGCTACACTTTATCAGAAGGTTGGAAAGAAATTCCTCAAAATGGTTTTTGGCCAGATCGGACCTGCCGACAACCGACAATCTTATCCGGGCTCATCTGCGCTTTTAACAGTTGCATGCAAAATAACGCAGTAATGGCCACAAATTGCACTCCACCTCGACAGCAGGCACTCCTGAGCTTTTTTTTGGGGGGGGGCATTTCTGGGCACGACAATTACCTCCGAGCTGCCGTCGCGCTGCCCGTAAAGCGTTTGATCCAAAGTCCAGTTTTTTTCCCCTCCTCCGTTAGACTCACTGGGCTCTGGTTCTGTTTCCCGCAGGCACCTGGAGTACAACAGCCTGACGGAGGTGAACAGCGGCTCCCTGTACGGCCTGACCTCACTGCAGCAGCTGTTCCTCGGCAACAACTCCATCGCTCGCATCAATGCTGACGGATGGAAGTTCTGCCAGCGGCTGAGGGAGCTGTGAGTAGCACCTGCATGCAGATTAGCCTGGGCACTTTCACACACTTTACAAAGAGAACACGTTTGGCCTGCAGTGACAGAGTATGCCAATGCACTCACACACACACACACACACACACACACTCACACACACACGATATCTTATATTTATGTTGGCACACTCTTTTTTTCTTTTACACATACTTAAAGTGTGTGTGTGTGTGTGTATATGTATATATAGATAGATAGATATAGATATATATACACAAACACATACACACACACATATATATATATATATCTATATATATATACATGTCTAAAAATGCTGCACTGGTAAAGGAAACTCACAGCAACAGTTTGCAGTAATCCAAGCCGCTCGTCCTGCGGCCCGACGTGTTGGCCCCGCCCCTCCCCCTCCCCCTCCACATATCACTGCCTCCCTCCCAGAGGGTGAAGTGACATTGTGCTTTAACATTCAATACGCCGCGCTATTCTCAGAATAAGCCTGTTTATCCCATAATTAGAGCCGAGCTCAGCGGCACTCGAGCCCCTTTGACAAGAGTTTTTTTGTCCGGGCTTCCGAGGCCAAACCGGTGTGTAATCCTCCGCCGGTGGTGTCGCTGCGATTACGCCGGAGGATCACACTCGCTCGCCTTTTGTCCAAAAGCAAACGTGAGAGCCTCACCTGTCATGTTAACACGGCCGCCGCGCTGCCGCTATAATTGGAGGCATCGCTACCTGCAAAGCAGCCCGGGGTGTCTGTGTCAGCAGGGATCAGGGGAAGAGGAAACGCATCAGCTTCCACCCTGTAGCTCCACTCGCTACTTCCTGTCTGGCGTATGGCACATTTCAGCAACGATCCGATGACTGCTTAATGAATTACGTTTGCGACTGTGGCTGATAGAAAAGCTTCAGTCATCTTGATAAACAGCCTGTTGTTTCATTCCAAATGAGCTTTTGGAGGGGGTGGGGGTTGGCTGTTAGCGGGGGGGGGTCCCGAGCACACATGACCGGTCAAGCACAGAGAAGACCTGGTCACAGACACACACACACACACACACACACACACACACACACACACACACACACACACACACACACACACACAGCAAAGGCCACCATGGAGTGGAGGAGGTGAACAAGGCTGCCTTTGAGCAGCGTTGGTCCGCTTTTCAGGCTTCATCAACAGGTTGTTTGAATAAAAAAGATTCCAGACTTAATGTAGATTAATGTAGAAGTAATTTAACACCATGACACTTCAGATGCTGAATAAATGATCAAGTGCTCCTTAAATTCCTTTTAATTAGTCAGAGAAAAATGGTAAAACACGACAGTGAACAGGGTCAAGGTAGAACCAAGACAACATTAGAAGGTTGTGGTTACAACAAAGCAGAGACGAAGCAGAGTGTCTCCTCCTTCTCCACCTCCACCTCCTACTCCTCCACCTCCTCCTCTTTCCTAATGGTTGAGTTCAGTCGGCACCACGGCTGCTTCAGCAGTCTTATTCTAATTCAAACAGGGCCTCAGCAGATAACGGGCTTGCCAGCCGTCGTCCCTGCCGCTGTTCCACGCCACCATCATGGCTGCTTCAAGTGTCCATTGTCAGTTCTGAAAAAAACATTCTACCTCATCCCTACAAAAATAAGAGTCTCTTTTCCACTGCGTGATTTCTCCTCCATTCTTCTGCTCATTTGGCATCCACGCAAATGTTTTCTTTTCTATCTCCAAAGAAAGAAAGAAAGCCCATCCACGTTTACATTTAGAACTGGAGGTTGTTGCAGCCAAGAAATTCTTGTATTTCTCTGTACATTCAGGCAACTCTGTGTTGACGCACTGAGGTCACGAAAAAAAAACAAAAAAACAATCCCAGTGGCAGAGCAGACTTGGAATCAGCTCCACAGTGACAGTGAGGGAAGTCTGGCCAACCTGTCGCCTCCGTCCAGACCTCACACGCACTATTTCTCCGTCTTCCCTCCAGAAATCTGTCGTACAACAACTTGACTCGCCTGGACGAGGGCATCCTGTCTGTGCTGGGAGACCTCCACACTCTGCGGCTGGGCCACAACTCCATCAGCCACATCACAGAGGGAGCCTTCAGGGGCCTCAAGGCCCTGCGCAATCTGTGAGTACAGGCCCCGCCTCCCCCTGCCCCCTCCACCCCTCCCCCACCCACCGCCCTGTCATCGCAGCACCGCGCCGGCCGATATTAAGACGAGGGTCCGACGCTCGGGGAGCGCCGCTCGCTCACATGTTGGCTATTAGCTCTGTGTTTGTGATATGCGATCTTCTCGGATCAGACGGCTCTGCTTCGCCGACTCGTACGAAGCGAACCGACTTGTTTACTTTCCGAGACGCGTTTGATCTTCCGCCCGAATTTGTGCCTGTGTGACTTTTATGAGGGGATCGTTCATCACCGCGACCGCAGTTTATGTGGAAACTCCTTATTCTTTTTCTCGTGTCCGTTCTCTCTCAACCCCCCCGCCCCCCACTTTTTTTTTTGGTCTGCTTTTTGTTTCGGGCTCTCTCTCTCCCTCCCTCTCTCTCTCTCTCTCTCTCTCTTGTTTTGTCTCCCAGACTAACCAGAGTCCAAAAGTGTTCCACATTCCGGCCTCGTCGCGATCCTCTCTTCAGACTGAAGCAGGCTTTTCTTTCGCTGCTGAACCTTTCTGCGTTTCAAGCCCCGAAAGCCTTAAGAAAGAGAGAAAAAGAAATAAAAGGGTGCCAGCTGGGGGGAGTGGGGGGTGGGGGGTGGGGGGTAAAGCCTGGAGAAAGATCTGCCGGGGGGTCTTGGTCTCTCACCAACATCTCTCTGGCTGCGTCTCCTCCTGGTGAGGGAGCCAGGAAGGTTGTGGTGCCGGCGCTCACTAGACAAGCTCTGTTTCACAGCTGGGTGACAGCCCCACACACACACACACACACACACACACACACACACACACACAGGGCCTTTCTCTGCTCGAACCCGGGGTGCTGGAGAACTGGACCAGTTTGTGGCCACCCAGGCCTCGTCCTCCTCGTAACTTCACTGTTCTTGTCTGTTTGGCCATGAATCCTCTGTGTCTTTATTGAGAGTTTTGTACTTTGTTCAAAACACTACTAAATACTTCTGGATTTAATATTTTTGAGTGGGGGCCTCTTCAGCATGAACCGCATTTGACATGGTTAGTTCTTGACAACCTTAATGAACATCGGTGACTCAGCAGGAGTTATTGGGTAAAGTCAATGGACAGTGGATGGAGTTGTGTTTGTTTGTTGTAGCAATTGTAGCAATTGAAGGAGTGTTGTAAGAAAGAGGAGGAGCAACCTGTATGATTTGGGACACCGCCCCCAATGTTCAGGAGGTGGTACTGCATGGAAGTATTCTGAAATATACAGACAGAGAGTAATTTGGTGATGAAGCACGCAGGCCACCATGTCCACATTCATAATACTGTGTTTTCTAACAATGGAAGAAAAAGCTACCCTAAAGAACGGAATCCCTTTAAACGCACCGACTATTCTCCATGGTGTCGTCCGCATCTCTGGTCGCCAGCATCCCTGATTGTGCGTTCATGGAGTTCTCTGCCGCCCTGGTGTCTTTGAGGCAGGCCTAATCTAATCAGCCGAGGGGAGGACGGGCAGCGGCCGGGCCCTGAAAAGGAGCCGGGGGAGCTTTAATTGGGCCGGGGGCTGCTGGTCGTGCTGGCATGGGGCTGGAGCCTGCATCGGGGTGTGAAAGCTCCACACAGGCCAGGGGGCCGTTGGCTCATCGGCGGGCCCCCTTTTCTCCTGCGCCCCGCTCTGCGGCCCCCACCGCTGGCCTTGCTTTAACAAGGCGGTGGCCATTCACATCCAGCCAGCCAGAAAGAGGAGGAAATTGGCAGCCCTTGTCCCGTCCAACTGAGATGGCAGCCAGTAGAGGCTGAAAAGCCCCTGAAGGGGGATAAGAGATGTTCAGAAAGGAAGAGGAGAAGAAGGGAGGGAGGAGGAGGAGGAGGGAGGAGGCTGCTATTGTGGGAACGGCGGAGGGAGTGTTGGACCGTAAAGTTCAAAGGCCTTTGTCAAGTTTGAAAGAAGGTATTTTATTGGTCCAAAAGAGTCCTTCAGACTCGTCGTTTTTCTTTTTGATGACCGTGTGGACGAGCGCGGTCGGTCCCTCCCCCCAAAGCCATGACTTCATCCTGAGCAGGTGCCGCTCAGTAGCGTTGTAGTACTGGAGATTGTTCTTGAGACCAAGACCAATAACAAGGTCTCGGTCTCTGACTTGGAGGCACTTTTACTGGGTCTGGTCTCGACCTCGGACCGGACGGACTCAGGATTTTTGATCACGACCAGTGAAGACTCAGCCAACACTACAATAACAGATCATAACTGAAAATAATCTATTTGCTTTACACTCTGTTGGTGACACCCAGAGTGATACCGCTCCTTATTTTTAGTTTGTTTTTTTGTTTTTTTGCTTTTTTGAAAATAGTTCAAAATAGTTGGCAAAGCCGCAAAATGTTCAAGAAAATGATTAAAAGATATCTCGCTGAAGAGAGATGTTGCTGTTCCAGTTAGAAGCAAACTGGAATTTAAAAAAAAAAGATACTGGACATTTTTTCTGTTATTTTTCTTTGATATATAAAGTCTTGGTCTGGTCTCAATACTCTCCAGTCTTGATAATGTCTTGGTGCCGCTTGGTGCGGTCTTGACTGCAACGCTACCTCTCGGTGGCGTCCATCCTGAGATCTCCGTCTTACTCAACGCTCCTGTGGAAGATGCGACAGTGGCTGAGTGATGCCCTCGGCCCCCGGGGGGGTGCGATTGGTGAGGATTGGCCTCAGTCACGGTCAAAGGTCAGAGGTAGCCCGCCATAAAATCCCGACTGTGTCGGAAATTTGGAATGTCCACCTCACAGCTTGAGTGCTGAACCCACCCACAGCAGCTGACCAGCTGACCGACCAATAGGAAGCGGCGAAGCGCTGATGACGTGGCATTCCTGTGCGTCAGGTCATCGCAGGCTGCCGCTGATTTGGGGAGTTTTCAATCGCGCAGTCAGCAAAGTTCACGTCGTGGCTCTTTTTTTTTTTTTTACGAGATCAGACGTGAAGCAGTTGGCCTGAGCCGGAGCCAACGCTGCGTTTTTCCCTTTGCCTGTAAACGCGTCGCGGTTTCATTCCGTCCCTTCCTGCCGCCTGAGACTTTGTTTTCCCGCCAAGTCCTCATGAATTATACATGACGCGTCCCGTCGCTCTCCCTGCTCTGGCCGACACACATGCACACACACCCAGACACACACACACTCCCTCCAAGGAAAGAATGTGCTGCTGGGCAGAGCGGCTCCCCTCCCCCCACCTCCTCCTCCGGCCAGGTGCAGTGAGGAAGAGGAGGAGGAGGATGTTGTTCCTAGGGCAGTGATGGTGAAGGAGGAAACCCGTGACTCACAGACCTCGTCCTCTGCCAGGTCGGCGTAACGCTCCAGTGCTGGCCTGGGCCCTCAACCCCCCCCCTCTACCTCCCTCCCCCCACCTTACATTTTTCTTACCCCCCCAGTCCCCCTCTCATCCCTCCGCCCACCACCTCACTCCTTTTCTCTGCCTCTCCACAGGGAGCTGGACCATAACGACATCTCGGGCACAATAGAGGACACCAACGGGGCCTTCTCTGGATTGGACAGCCTCCACAAGCTGTGAGTGTCTCTCACTCACTCACTCTCTTTTACACCCTACCTCCCTCCTCCTTCCCCTTCTCCCTCCTCCCCCCACCTCTCCTTTGCCGTCAACGCCTCCTTTTGAACGCAGCCTCCCAGCGAGAGACAAAAACAGACTCAACGACTTCTTCTTCTTCTTCTTCTTCTTCTTCTTCTTCTTCTACTACTACTTCTTCTTCTGATTCTTCTTCATCTTTTTCTTCTTCTTTGTCTTCTTCCTCTTCTTCTTCTTCTAATTCTGCAATCCTTGCCAAGTTTAGTGTTTTGCATCTGGCAGTTGATTGTTGGGTCAGACGGGGTTGAACTGGAGCTGGTCTGGCAGGACGTGCACTGCTCACCATATTGAAGTCGGTCTCCTTTTTACCGGCGCTCAAGTGCTGGACTTGTTTTGCGATTGTCTGGCCTGTGATCTAAAGTGTGCACGTCACCACCTGTTGCGCCGGAGTTCATCTTGCTGTGGCTGATAAACCGCTGCACCTCCCTCCCTCTCATATACTGGGACAAAGACAATAGTCCGAATAAACAGCCTTGCTGAACTCCAGCAGGAGCTCAGTCATTTTTTATTATTTTTTTTTACCAATTCACAACTTCTGTCAGGCGTGCTGGCCAAACAAAAAAAAGTGATCAGTGGGAAGCGTCGAATGGTTGAGAAATGAGAGCAGAGCCGCTCGGTTCTGAGAGCCTCATCCAGCCACTGGATGAGAAGACGATGCCGAGGCCAAGACGGCTCCCAGTGTGAAAGAAACGGGGCGAAGCGGCCAGTGAAAGAGCTTTTGACGGAGCTGGCGGGGGTTTGCCCCGCCCCTCCCCCCCATTCACCCCTTCACACCCCCTCCCACACCCGCCTTGTTTGGAGCTGAGAGAGGGTGAAATTGAGGGCCGCATTCAAGTCACCGACATCAAACGCCTTCCACGCACCCCCGCCCTCTGACCCTGCCCCCTTCTGTCGCGGCGGCAGCGGCGGAAGCGTCCCACTGCATCCACAGGGCTGCCAAAGGGAACCATGGGAAAAGAGAGAGAGAGAGAGAGAGGGGGAGAGAGAGAGAGAGAGAGAGAGAGAGAGAGAGAGAGGAGGCCACAGGGATGTCAAAGAAAGGGGGATGAGACTTCAAAGAGGCCAACAACACATGTTCAGGGATTTGAATTTTTTTTTTTTTTTAATTTTTTTTTGCATTTCTGAAAGCGGCTTATGAACGCCGCTGCACAGGAAGTGGGCGTTGCAGGTCTGGAACCATCAGCCAAACTTCATTTGAACTTCCATTTTTTTTTCTTTCACCCCCAAATTATCAGTGTGCGAAAATGACAAAGTGGCCGTTTCATCGAGACAGTTGTCTGCGTGCGATGAGTGGTGAGAGCCACCGGGGGGCAGTGAGTGGGGGGGGGGGGCTGAGCCGCAATGACCCGCGTCTCCACTTCCTGTGCAGCGCAGGAAGCAGCGGGAGAAGAGGAGGAGCTGAGAGCAGGCTGGACAGACGCACTTTCACACGGCCCTGTGTGTGTGTGTGTGTGTGTGTGTGTCCTCACAACCAGCCACACACACACACACGTGTCCGCAGTCCTGCCGGGGTCGTCGCTGTTAAATTCTAATAAAGATAAAAGTGGTCTTTGAAGAGCGGTGTAGTGCCCCCCCCCTTCCTCCGCAGTAATCTCCTCCACTCAGTTCACATTTCCAATACCCTCACACACACACACACACACACACACACACTCACTCTTATCAGATTCAGGCTCACTAATTGTGCTTCTGCCCCTCCCACTTCCCCCCTTCCCCCTCCCCCTTCCCTCTCCATCCATCCTCACCCTCCGTGTTGGGAAACGACAGGACTCTGTTTGGAAACAAGATCAAGTCGGTGGCCAAGAGAGCCTTCTCTGGCCTGGAGACCCTGGAACACCTGTGAGTATCCCACAATGCTTGGCTGCCCCAGTGAGAGGGGGAGGGGGGGGAAGGGGGGTTTACGTGGTGTGTGTGTGTGTGTGTGTGTGTGTGTGTTGGTGGGTGCTAGTTGGTTCTTGCCAAAAGTAGTTGGCACGAGCTGCCGGCTGTTTAACGGCGTCTTTGTAAGAGGAGAAGATGCGGAGCAGTGCGAGCGTCCAGCTGCTTCTCTGCCTCCTTCGCTCTGCACAATCTGGACTTTTTGTCCCTTTTCGCCGAACTGGAGATCTCAAAGTTCTCAGAGTCGCTGCTCCTTGTTGACCCAAATATGCTTTTTTTTTTTTTACTGATTTAGTGTAATTATTTTACTCTTTTTTTTTTTTTTTTTGATTTAGAATTTTTTTGATAAATTCTAGAGCTGCAGCAACAATAGCTGTGTTTCCATCACCCTTTGAACTGCGCAAAACCTAACTATCCCAATAAGAACTGCTCATGGAAACACCTGAACGTCGAAAAAGCTGCTAACTGGAACTTTGTGCCGCTGACGCAGGAACCTGGGAGAGAACGCCATCCGTTCCATCCAGCCTGACGCCTTCAACAGGATGAAGAATCTCAAAACTCTGTGAGTAGCCGCTTCACTTTGCCCACAACAGAGAGGCCCGTCGTTGTTTTTGTTTTGTTTCTTGAAAAGCTGAAGTAGCCCACCACTCACTCACTCACTCACTCACTCACTCACCTCTCCGCCGCTGTCCTCAGCCTCCTCCACAGCGACAGCTTCCTGTGCGACTGCCAGCTGCAGTGGCTGCCCGGCTGGCTGACGTCTCGCGCCCTGCAGGCCGGCGTCAGCGCCACCTGTGCCCACCCGGAGAGCCTGCAGGGCACCAGCATCTTCCAGGCTCCTCCCAGCAGCTTCGTCTGTGGTCAGTGGCGTCCATCTCTCTTTTCCTCAAATAGTCCAGTGTGTAATAACTGGAGACTTTCAAGAAGAAACAGAGACATCAAGTGGGTAGAGTTTAGATTGCAGCGTCTTGGCTTGCCAGTGAGCTACAGTGGCCTGCGCACCCAAACCTAGATACCTCGTCCATCTTCTTCTTCGTTGGTTTATTTGAAGACGTGGGTAGTCACCCTAATTACGAAATGCGCTGTCAGGAAGCTGTATTGTCCACACCAGGCTTCCTTATATATATGTATATATATATATATATATATATATATATATATATATATATATATATATATATATATATATATATATATATATATATATGTATATATATATATATATATACTGTATATATATATTTACGGTAGGAAAAACAACAGACTTTTATTGTGCTTTTACCAATAACCAAATAACCCCCCCTCTGCTTCTGCCCCGCCCCCAGACGACTTCCCCAAGCCTCAGATCACGGTGCAGCCGGAGCCCACCGTGACCGTCCTGGGTAGCGACGTGCGCCTCACGTGCACGGTGGCCAGCAGCAGCTCCTCCCCGATGACCTTCTCCTG